>NW_026606624.1:0-342500 GCF_029890125.1 Rhinichthys klamathensis goyatoka
GTTATTTTCCCATGTTTTCATCTGTTTTTCGAAGATTCTTCACATTTCTTTTGCATAAAATGACAGTTGACACT
This sequence comes from Rhinichthys klamathensis goyatoka, assembly GCF_029890125.1. Taxonomy (NCBI): domain Eukaryota; kingdom Metazoa; phylum Chordata; class Actinopteri; order Cypriniformes; family Leuciscidae; genus Rhinichthys; species Rhinichthys klamathensis. The sequence continues at coordinate 75 of NW_026606624.1, forward strand.
TAATAGTGACAATGGCTGTCAAAAAGCATCATAAAACCACCACAAAAGTAGTCCAAAAAACTTGTGCACTACATTCCAAGTCCTCTGAAGCAATACAATACATGGACTTTTGCAGTGTTTTTGTCCTTTTTGAGGCATAACAGCTAAGAACCGTTTTATGGGAAAAGCTGTGTGACGATTCTTTAAAGTGTCTCACTATATAAGTTAACTACAAATATAAAAATAACAGCATGCAGGTCTGAATCAACACAAACGGTAGTATATAATGACAGAATTTTCATTTTTGGGAAATTTTATAATCAACACCCTTAAATTCATCAGTTCTTTGGAGGATAATTTCTTTTTAATAGACATGTGTCAAATCACCAACCCTGCATGCTCCCCACACCACACAGCACACATACTATGGAAATTACAATGCCACACAAACCTCTGAATTCATATACCAGATTCAGATGTTCGGATACACTATAGAGGTGTGCGATATGTTTCGTCTATGAAAATATTGTAATTGTTATTTAACGATGTGGAAGCTGACATTATCGAGTATGTCACACTTTGAAATAAGAAAATGCCCCCAAAAATCAAAGGGGGTGAAAATGTGAAATGAGTTTTTGTCTTATATTTCTATATAAAAAATATTACACAAGCAAGAGTGCGGTTTTTCACGAATATCAGCATAATTGCAAACGTGATGCTGATTTTTATACAACTGTTCAATAAACAAGAAGTTAATATTGTAAGTTATATTTAGACACAATTTTGTAAAGATTAGGCTATCTCTTTTTGCTGTATTTTGTCAATGAAAATAGTTCCAAACAAAGCCGCAATAGAACTACTGTCTCTCTGTTCCTGAATCAGTTGTTTGAACGAATCAGTTAAATGATTCAATGAATGATTCAATGACTCACTCGATAAGACTTGGGCAGTTTTCATAAATTGAGTATCATTTCATTTAATAATAATAATAAATAAAAAAATCATATTTCAATTTTCAAATTATTAATAATATGGTGATCATCAAAAAAATGAAAAAAATCTATTTTTGTCAATATTGCACACCCGTAATGCAATGCAGGGAATAAACCTCAGTGAGCCAGCTAAAGCCTCCATGGAAAAGAAAGACAACAGTCGATCAGCATCGCCAACGCTGTAATTCAGCATGCAACAACACAGCACTTTACGGTTTACAAATGCATGATCCAACATGTCACACCAAACATGGACAGACAGTCTGTGTGACAGAGACATCATCACTATGGCAGGCCTAGGGCTTCTATTACAAATCAAAAACAATCTCAGATAGAGAAAAAACATGGTTGATGGATTAGCAATTTCGGAGTGAAAATGGTTTGAAAGTAAATCGTACACATTTTTTTAGTGTATTCCAGGAAAGAGAGAGAGAAAAAAAAACATTAGACAAGAAGAAGAGATGCAAATATCTTTCAGTTATATAATAGAGAGTTTGGACTGTCAAAACAGAACAAACAGTAACTGATCTATCGATAAACGAGCTACATTATTTCACAAACAATATAAAAATGAATAGCAATTCAAACCACAGGAAGAGAGAGAACAGAATTCTATGACTGGACGAACTGGAAAGGAATGCATGGAAGGACATACCTCTGGATCTGACAGGAACACAGCAGGCAAAAGCCATTGTTCAGGAAGGACAGCTACGCCATGTAACTGTCCCTTAGCCAGGTCAGCTGCCCTTCAACACTCAGTCCGTTCATCTTCATGCATGCTAGCGCACAAGCTCACCTGCTGCGGTTAGCAGCCGTCAGCCACATACACAGACTAACCCTTACACCAGAGTAAGCCCATCTGCAGCATCTGCACTTACACTGTTCCTTTCCACCTCAAGTCCCCCCCATTTATAGGGGCATAATGCAGGTGGTACAGTCTAGTCTGCACTCCATTTGCCCTTAATCTTCTAATGGGCCAGTGTAAGAGCTGGTCCAAACAGGGATTTTAATCGGGAATACAAAAAGAAGGGTGTTCTGATATGATTATTCCTGGAAAATCATACACAGAGTTTGTACAGATGCAAAGAAATTCGTTGTATGCCCTTATACATCCATCCAGTTCAAAGATAGAGGAGTTTCTGTGTAATTACTTACAAGTAATTTCTAAGTGAAAATTGTTTAAAGTAAATCCTACACCATTTTTTTCAGTGTATGACAGGGAAGAAAAAAAACCATCAAAGATGGAAACATATTTCAGTTATATTAAACAGAGTTTGGATCATCAAAACAGACCAAAAGTAATTGATATAGAAGAATTAATGAGCTGCATTATCTCACAATATTAAAATGAACAGCAAATGTAACCACGATCATGAATACAATATGGTATAATAAGACTGGTATAAAAAAAAAAAAAAAAAAAGCGTTTCTGTCTATAAATAAGCTATAGGGCCTAATCCAGTTAGGAGCTGAGGAGTATTTTATTATAGTTCTTACATAATCATTCATATACATAAAACTCTTTTCAGCACAAAGTAACTGATACAAATAAAACTCGAAACGTTGTATTATGTAATAATAATAGCTTGTCGCTTGGTGTAGACATCAAAGTGAATGAGAGCCCCCATGTGTACATATTTGGGAAGTGAACATCCTTGTGTGCATGTGCGAGCATGCATTTGAGTGAGTGTGTGTGTGTACTTGTATAATTATCTTTGTGAGGACCATGAGTTCAGGACCATCAGAGTGAGGACAAAGAAAGTAAAGGGGGACATTTTGACCGGTCCTTAGTTTTAGGGACAAGGTTATAATTAGGTTAAGGGTAGGTTTAGGGTAAGGTTTTGGGTTAGGCACTTAGATTTGATGGGTAAGTTTAAGAAGCTGGAGATTGCATTGTGTCAATGAATGTCCTCACAAAGAGCTGTACAAAAATGTGTGTGTGTCTGCGGACCGTACACACCGCAGTCCTGGAATAATACAGACCTTCCCGCTAATCCATGTTAATCTGGTCATCCTGTGCCTGTGACCTTGGCGTCAAATGGACTGACAGTAGGAGAGTGTTTAGTACAGACAGAATCACGTTGGCAAACATAAAAACACAGGTTTGACCGCTTCGTCCGGCAGCTTGTGGCTCTGCAAGATGCCCATTAACAGCACATATTCACAAGCCAATATGGCTATTGCAGTGACAGCCGTCTGAGGTGAAATTGAGCCTATGTGTGATTTTGTGGTCAGTTTAAACTGCAACATGCAGTATGTACAAGCAGAGATAGTTGATGACAATAAAAGGAGCATTTGCAGCATCGTCTGACAATGGTGTGATGCCTAAATGCACACTTTATCTTTTGCAGACTTGTAAAAGTCACAAGACATGGGTGGTACTATGGCTTCTGCATGGCCCGCATGGAGCACACCTGTTCTATTCTTTCCTCAGTCACACCCTTCCTCTGCCTTTTACTGCGGCTCTCTTTAATATCACATTGTATGTGTGCAAACGGACCAGAAACATGCCTGGAATGCACGAGTTCCCATCAAACACCTCTCTTTTTTGCTATTTTTATCAGAAATGCACCATTTCCTTGGAGCTAAAAATCATTACTGTTCAGAAAGTCTTAAATGTCACAGCAAAAAAAAAAAAAAAAAGTCTAACAGCTGTTGTGTTTCTCTTTCCGGAATACTCTAGCTCTTTTTCCAGGGATCACTCTTCTTATCTGCTTCCCATCTGTATTTCTGGCCACACACTCACGCACACATTTACTACTTGTATTGGTATTTCTACTTTCTAAATAATGAAAGTTTGGGTATGTGGGTTTGCATGTGTAAGAACGTTACACATGTTCTCAGACAGGAAGCGAAAAAGCTTGTTTAATCACACTCTGCTTTGATTTATCTGGGGCTGAGGGTGATTTGTGATCCTGCACTCGCAGAAGAAAAGGTACAAAAGCTATCATCGGGGCGGTACCCTTTCAAAAGGTGTATATTAGTCCCTTAAAAGGTACATATTGGTACCAAAAGTGTACATTTAGTACCTAAATGGTAAATATTAAAACCTTTTTAAAGGGTACCGTCCTAGTTACAGGTTTTGTACAATTTTTTTTTTCTGAGAGTGTGTGATCCATGTTGCAAGACTGAACTGAAGATACTTAGTATCCTGTGTATACAAATTTGAGTATAGACCTGTACACAAAATAATAAAAAAAGAAAAGACGCGAGCTCAATTTATGTAACAAGCTTTCATCAGGAAAATAATGATCAGTGACTTTACAGCAGGTAAAAGTTAAGGAAACCTGTGCATATTCAGGACCACTCTGGTAAAAAAAACAACAAGTGATGAAAATAATATGTTGGGATTTTACTCCAGGTTTGTCAATCAAAAAACAATATTTTCTCAACACTGGCCCCTAGTGAAAAGGAGACCAGGCTGGTTGCAGCTCAAAACTCCATATTTTCACATGCTATATAAGAGAATGCTGCATTCATCATCAAAAATGTAAAATGGTAAGATTAATGTTTGTAAAAAAATATTTTATTATATAACACGATTAATAGGCCTACAATCCAATATATGTAAATGAATTGACTTAAATTAGTTTCTCTTTATAGATGACAACAAATAATAGAGAGAGAGAGAGAGAGAGAGAGAGAGAGAGAGAGAGAGAGAGAGAGAGAGAGAGAGAGAGAGAGAGAGAGAGAGAGAGAGATGCAGAAAAAGCAGTCTGAGGGAGAGAGAGAGTTATCAGTGTTTGAGATCAGCGTCACAGACACCTCTAGGATAAACGGGTGGCAATTTGTCATTTTACAGCACAGGATCACAGAGCCAGGACACCTCAGCTCCTCCTCCTCTGCCATCACCTGAGTTCCCAGCAGGATGTGGCTATCACACTGAGGCTAATTATGCTAATCACATAACTACCTCCAGACATGACCCTTTTGAAGCCCACCTTACGACGGGACGTCTGCTACAAGTGCGCACACGCAGAATTTGAAATGGAGCCAGCGTAAGGAAATTGTGCTGTGGAAACAATGTTTATGAGAGTAGCTTAAAGTAAGCTAAGCTAGACTGAGAAACCTGCAGCTAGCAGAACCAAACAAAGTGACAAAATAATCATAATAATTAAAAAAATGAATTGTAAACAGATGTCCTAAACACTACACTGAAATACATAGGAATGTTAACGGATAGCTTTCTCCAGGTACTGTGGACTGAGTCAATGCCATAGCGTCAGGCCGCTACAACTAACAAAGCATTGTTGAAAGCACCACAGTGTATACACTCTTAAGAGAACTCGACCAACAAACAGCTACTTATAGTCATCTCTGCAGATTAAACTGGGATTGTTGAAAGTATTTTAAGAAGAAGAAGAAAAAAAGACTTCACCTTTAAGCAGTAGGCGAGCTCATATGCTGTACTGTGGACATGTAGGCTATACCATGGCCGTACGGCTACCGTTCAAAGTTTTGAGGTCAGTGAAATCTCTTATGGTCAACAAGGCTACATTTATTTGCTTAAAAATACAGGATTAACAGTAACATTGTGAGATATTATTACAATTTAAAATAAACGTTTTCTATGTGAATATATTGGTGAAATGTTATTTATTCATGTGATGCAAAGCTGAATTTTCAGCATCATTACTCCAGTCTTCAGTGTCACACGATCCTTCAGAAATCATTCTAATATGCTGATTTGATGCTCAAGAAACATTTATTCTTATTATCAATGTTGAAAACAATTGTGCTGCTTAATTTTGTTTTTGAAAACCGTGATACTTCAAAAAACTGCTTCAAAATGCCATTGTATTAATCCCATAATGGAATTTGCGTACTTAATATTTATTCAAAAAGATGCAAATACAGAGTTCTTCCAGCCATTTAATAACTAATGCCACATATTAACACACACACTGATATAGCATACATAAACTACCACATACTGTACGACACTTACATACAGAAACGCACAAATCAGACACAAAAGATGTGTCCACTGTGTATAGCTGGCTCAACATAAACATGCTCTCCAACAGGTTGTCTCAGACACACACTGCTCTGTCTTTCCAACTTATACAAATACACAAATATTGATATGGTAAGATAAAATATACAACGTTTTGTGTGCATGTAAATGAGCAAGTGTGACGCACTTCAGAACACTGTCCAGAATACATATACAATATGATGTCATTCCTTCTTACATGTGGTCTACAGCAACCACAGAATAACAGAGAACAGGAAGGAACAGATGGATGGAGTCTTTGTTGAAACGGCTTCCATTTCATTCGCCACAATGCATGTAGTAACGTTACACACACAAACACACCTGCGTAATTCAACATGCATCTTCTGTTTAGAAGGTCAATAAGGTCAAAGTTTGTAAAGGATATCCTGGGCTTTATAAGTGCGCGTCTTCATGTTTGTGAGACATTTTCAAGAACATCAAAGATTAATCATTAAAATGGGCATGTATAATTTAAAATAATACATAAAATGCTGTATAATGTACATTAACAATGAAAAAGTTTGGGGTCTTTGTGTCCTTGAAAAAAAAAAAAGTCTTTAATGCTCACCAATGTTGTATTTATTTGATCAAAAGTACAGTAATATTGTGAAATATAATTACAATTTAAATGAACTGTTTTCTCTTTGAATATATTTTAAAATGCAATTTATTCCTGTTATGGCAAAGCTGAATTTACTCCAGTCTTCAGTGTCCCATAATCCTTCAGAAATCATTCCAATATGCCGATTTGGTGCTCAAGAAACATGTGTGCTGATTAATAATTTTGTGCTACATTTTTGTCAGGATTCTTTGATTAACAGAAAGTTCAAAAGAACAGCATTTAATACAAATAGAAATCTTTTGTAACAGTATACGGTGAATGTCTTTACTGTCACTGTTGATCAATTTAATGCAAGTATTTTATTATTTTGGAAAAAACAACAACCTTACTGACCCTTTTGAACGGTATCTATGTGCACTATAGTGTTGTTATTTTATAGTGTGTATATATATATATATACTTTTTTCATTGTTATTTAATGTATGTTAATTAGAGTAATGTATGTTATGTAATGTATAATGTTAATTATTGTATGTACATTGTTAATTAATATATCAATTAATCTTAATTTATACAACTTGAAATATTAAAAATGTTGTTTTTAGGGAGCCCTCATCTCCAAAATCCCAAAGAGCACACGCGTCACCTTGCTAGGCCATGTCTCTTTTTACCATGTCAACTGTCATCGTGTTTAAATGTCGAGACAAAAGAGAAAAGTGAATAAAAATAATCATCTTAAACATCTGTCTCAGTAACTATTCTTGTAAAGGAAAGGATGCTCAAGGGATTCAAATTAGGTTAATGAAGTTCCTGTGTCTTACAGTGAACTGCTCTTGGGACGACGTCTCTCTGTCTGACTTATTCTTTTACATCAAGAGATCGCTGGGATGTGAAAATGAGAAATGTGTGTATGTGCTTTAGGTTGTGTCGTTCAGAGCGTGGCTGCTGTTTGCAGTTGGAAATGGGTTAATGTGGGTAAAGGGGGCTTCTCATGCACACGCATGTGTGTTTAAGAATGCCACTGCAGCAGGGTGGGGTGCAGCAGCACTGCGGAGCCCATGGGGCAAGCGGAGTGTGTGTGAGCGCGTGCACGAGAACCAGCCGGATACAAGAGTCCAGTGTTCACAGTTTCTGCCCATTATGGCCGTCAGTAACGTCAGTCCCGTCTCATCGCCGAGGGGGATGGGGTCTCCGTGTGTATATGCGTATGTGACATTTTGTGTCAGACGTGTTGGTGAATGGTACAATAAAGCCGTCGCCCATGTTATTTTTAACTCTCTGTCTCCATGGAAACCAGCACATATGCTGGGAGCGATGCACCCTGCCGAATGTGTGTGTGTGTGTGTCTGTGGAGATGCAGCAGTTCATCCTGCTTCATCTGGAGGAAGCACACACACGTTGCACATGCCTGCCGCAGTGTGTGTGTGTGTGTGTGTGTGACAGTGTGGGTGTCTTATGAGGTCGGATCAAATCACAAAATCACATCTGATTAAACATTCAGAGTATAAGCAAATTGGTATGCCAGTCATACCCAAAAAATGAGGCGGAGGGATACAAAAACCAGTAGCTGTAGGATTTTACAATTATATTATCAGCTATTCAGCATGATACACAGTGCCAATTCATATTCAAGCCTATGCCAGACAGGCTTATTGTACAGTAGCTAAAAAGCACTAGTTACCCAAACTAAGGCATTTATAACAGTTATGTAAGGTGCATAAAGCCATATATCTAGACAAGATCTGCTATAGGTTAGGTTATGTAACAACAGCAAATGCAAATGCAAATGAAAGGTTAATTAAATGGTAAGATATATAAAAAAATAAAAATAAAATAAAAAGCTTGCCATATATCTAGACAAGACCTGCATTTATGGGAACAGCAAAAAATAAAAAAAAATAAAAATAAAATAAAATAGCTTGCCTGTAGTATAACTACTTTAAAATATAAGTAGCATTTAGCTTTGGAAAGCTACAGTTTTTAAGCAGCTTCTGCAACCCTGAGTAAATCATTACAATGCTATGTGCAACAATGACAACATAACTCGCTAACATTGTGTCTATTGCATTAAAATAAACAAGGATGAAACAAATCAAAGGGTAAAGTCACGAAAACATGAAGCAGATGTCAAAATAAAAAGACAAAAAAAAAGTGTACAATTAGTTTATAAACTTCCTCTCTTACCTCTACCAACTCAAGATCTTTTGAATAACATGAAAACCAGCCTCTACTCCTGGATTTTATTGCATCTGGTCAAAATAAATTTATTTTTTATTTTTTAAAGAGGTGGATTGAGAAAAAGGGTAGAACAGAGAGTAAATGCATGAATGATTAATGCATACCATATACATACAGAAAACGTGTACAGAGCCCATGTTTTTACATTTCAATTACTTGTTCCAAATCCAATTCTCACTCCTGAATCTGAAAGTGAAAGTGCAGAGGTGATACACGGAAGCTGACCTCAGATCAGCACTATCTGCAGAAGTAGAGCTCTGCTCATCAGTAAGGTTGCCAAGCAGACAACCATTAATTCCCACCTGCATTTCTACGTTACTATGGTAACAGCTTAAAGATTAGTGCATTAGTTACAGCATCATGCACAGTGAACTCTTTATGATATAAGAGTGCTTTACACATCCATCTTTTCAATTTTCTTCAAACTGTTTTGCTTTTGTCCTTCTCAGGTGTTCAGGCTGTTATTCGGCTTCTGAAAATATGATTGTGACAAATGTAGTGACAAAACAAAAACAAACATGTGGTTTGGACCACGACGACTGGATTCGATATAATGCAAACAGGATCCCACAGAGAGCAGGAGCCGAACAAATAATGGAACGGCAGCAACAATAACACGCTCTGGGTGAGGATGTGATCGAGGCGGTTTTATGCTAACAGCCAGAGCCTGACGAATGTAGGTCATGTGCAAGAAAGACACATATATATATACGCCCTACTACACATAGCGCACGCATAATTCACAACTTTCAGAAGGGCAGTGCACTTGGAAATCGAGAATGAATCACTTAATGTGTGACCTGAACCCACCTCGGCCTGCCACTTCACAAATAAAATATGCTTATCTGTAAAACACATTAAAGGGATAGATCACCCAAAAATGTTTGTCATCATTTACTCACCCTCATGTTCAAGGGCACCCATCAACGGCACCCATTGACTTCCATAGTAGTAAAAAAAAAATACTATGGAAGTCAATGGGTGCCGTCAACTGTACGGTTACCAACGTTCTTTAAAATATCTTCTTTTGTGTTCAACAGAAGAAAGAAACTCAATTTGCGCGTGAGTAAATGATGACATCATTTTTGGAAACTATCCCTTTAAGACAGAGTCCCAAAGATTTTGTTACTCACATACTAACGTACTTGATTTAATCGAACAAACAATGAGAGTATCTTTGGTTACATAAATGCTTTGCAAAAACTTAAAAACATACAAAATTTACAAAAGCGGGCAAGATAAACATAAATAACCATTGTTGGACTGTCGCAACTGCCATCGACGACAATGAGGTTTGTTTCTACGGTGGCCCTGAGGGACAGGTTTTCCTTTTATCGGGACTGTGCGGGAAAAGGCAACACATCTCACGTCAGGTTGCTAGCCAATACCAACACTCCATGGAGAATCATTTATGTGCATGTGTGTGTAAATGTGTGAGTGTGTCTGTGTGTATGTTTTCTACCTCCCTGAGCAGCGATCGCACAGTGACCTATATATCCTTCTCTCCGCTCCTGCAATGCACTCAACCTCAATTATTCATAACGCACACAAAAACATATCAGAACAAAGAAGAATCGCATGAAAGAAAACGGACCGTTACATATCATATTTGAGGTAAAATAAACCAGTTAAAAGGAAGGTATTACAATAATGGGAATAAAATGAAATAGAAAACTGAAAAATAATGCAATTAGACAACCTTGATTCGGGCAAAAGAAGTTTAATTTAATTTGTTTAATTAAAAATAATAGGTATATGATAATGTATTTTTTATTTATATATATAAAAAATAACACAATATTTTTAGAAATAATTAATCTTTTTTTGTTAATTATGAACTTTTTGAGCTTATGTAAACAACGCACCCAAAGAAAAGCATCCCGAAACCAGCCTAATTGTACAGAATTTCAATCATAAACATTTAATATTCAAGATTGGTCAATCAAAATGTGATTTTCAATAGTAAATTCTCTTCCATCCCATTCCTAAATTAAAGTATTTACAAGCAGTCAAAACAAAACTCCATTCATACATGCTCAGTCTACCATGTGATAAACATTTTCTATCGACCAATCAAGCTTTTGGAAGGATTTCCATAAACTGCCTGCCAGACAAACCTGCTGTCCAGCCAGGCTTACACAGCAGGCCTGCATATGGTCAATCCAGTCCACAACCCCGTTAACTCCTGCCCGTAATTTTTGTGTGGCTTTCCATTCCACACTGCATAGTGAGACCTAGGTAGCAATATATAAAGTTGTTGTGGTTTACTCAAAACCGCCACACAACGTTCAAAAGAATTAATATCAGCATAAACTAACTTACTTGAAGAAAGGTAGGCCTATATGCTTTGATATTTGCATAGCATATAATAATTATTCAGGTCAGTACAATTAAATGCATTCACTCTGAATACATTCTATGATTCTCACCTTCAAAAAATGTGAATAAAAGTGGTTGACAGGAAGAGGGTGTGGTAATTTATGAGCAGTTGGAGTAGTTTATGAGTGTATTTTCTGCTTTTCTGCACAATGTTTAGTTTTTATAGCACACGGCTAAAACCACAACCGCAAATGCTGTGAGAGAGAAAAAAAAAGCAGGATATATGGTGAGAGGAGAATTGAAGTAAGTGGTAAAGAAAGATGGAGAATTAAGAGACTGCATCCCAATTACATCTTTTACTCTCATAAAAGACAGTTACTCAAGTGAAATTCCTTTGAATTTGTTTTTTGTTTTTATATCCAAAATCCAATTGAGCAGTTCTTGATCTTGTAAACACAGCTGGAAGAGTTTGGATCATAGAGATATGTTTAAAAACCTCTAATGTTATATGAGCCAATCAGAAACATTCTGCTTGTGAATGATTTTGCATGTTTAGGTTTGTCTTTGGAGAGTTAGCAAAACATAAAAAAAACAGTTTACAGCACCCTTAATGCAAAATGTTGTCTTCTGGGTAATTAATCACATAAGCATAAAATAAAAAGCATAAAACAAATATAAAAACATGATTCAATATTACATATTCTAGCCCAGGGTGTTCTCAACCTTGATCAAACTCATTTGCCTGTAGGTTTCTAGCAAAGCCACTTGAAGGCAAGCCTGCAAAGTTAGCAAAAAACTAGCATAAAACTAGCATAATGCAGCATAATGCTGTTGCTGTGGTACACAGGGAAGGAGACCACAGGCCGTTTTTTAATGGATGTCAATGCGGACAGGCTTCACTACACTGAATAAACTGCTTTTGTGGAAAAATGGCTTATCATTTAATGAATCGACTGCCCATCGACTAATCTTCGACATGTTTGCTCTGAAACATTCCTTTTGGATTGATCTATTTTTAGTTTACTCTGGAAAAAAAATGCTTTTATAAGTGAACTCATGGACAATTGCGCAACAGGTATAATTCAGTTTACAGCACTTCTCATTCGTTTCTATGGTATCCGCAAACAGTGATTCACTGACCAAGTAGAGCGCACGGACCCTCATATCACCCCATAATAAGACCATGGCTGTGTCCGGAATCGCCCCCTATACCCTTAAATAGGGCACTATTTGAGGGGACAGACATTTGAAGTGGTGTCCAAAACCATAGTGGAAGTTATCGAGTGCGCTCATTCAATCCCACAATGCACCACAACAATGAGTAACGGTCTGTAACCTGCCCTGTAACGGTCGGTCGCGCCGAATGAATTCCCGTGTTTTGCCAGAAGATGCGCCCACATCTGAATAATCCATCCATGATTTTCCAAACCGCTAGTGCAATGTGGGAACAGCATATTATCATACGGGCATCAATTCCTTTTTGCTTGATTATTAAATTGTTTTATTAAGGCTTCTACATAGTTTCCATGACAGAGTTCAAGATCAATCTTTTCATCTTACTACTGGAGCTGCCAGTTTGCTGAGTTTCAAATGATTATTAAACAGCAAGCACAAACTATTCAGAAGTGTCAGCCCTTCTGGCGCGGTGTCTGGAATTTACTCGCCCGTTTCATTCACTCATTCAAGTGGACTATATTAGAGGAGTAATGTAGGGAATGAGGGTATAAGCGGCGATTTCAAACACAGCCTATCTCTGTTTCTAGTGATCCTGAAGACCTTGGTTATCTTGTTCAGGTGTGTTTGATTAGGGTTGGAACTAAACTCTGCAGGAAAGTGGTCCTCGAGGGCCAGAGTTGAGAACCCCTGTTCTAGCCTATCTAAAAATCAAACGCTAATTCATGTTTTCCTCATTTGCTTGCCATGTGCCACGTCTGATAATGCACATAAAAGTTGCAACCGTGTAGTGGGTTTCTGGACATTAAAAGCTGGCAGTATGTGACGGTTCGAAAATAATCTACCCAGGATTTTGCGGACTGCCTAAAAATGTTTCTGAGGGCTAGAGATACAAACACAGATTAAAAAAAGCAGGGAAGGATCGCATGAAGGGTGTAATCCCTTCAGATAGAGCAGATTTGAGAGGAGAGCGGAAACTGGGTGAGATTACAGGCTGCTCCTTATTTTTCACTGTTTTTTTTTTTTTTACATACAACAGAATATGCAAAAAATGTTCAGTGCTTTTTTTATTTGAACGCATTATAATGATACTTGCTAACTCAATCACAGATGGTATATGCATCACCACAGTTTGCCATAACCACAAACCACATGGTCGTAATGGTGTAGGGAAATAGTGGTCAAATGGAGTGAGAGAGAGAGAGAGGTGAGTAAAGGGCAAAAAGAGGTTAAAAGGGGTGGAACTGAACACTGCGTCACTGTCACATAGTAGACACGCTTTTTTGTTTCTATGGAAACGGGGAATCTCCTGTCATCTGTTGGTTTGGGTTTCCCTGCAGATCCCAAGCATAGTAAAAGTTTACAGTCTCAGTCAATAAAGTGTTTAATCTAGCATGTTTAAAATTGTGAATGTGTAAGCTTAATTACATTTTCTATTATCTATTTGATTTATTTGTGTATCTTTAGGAATAGTTCATACCGTGAAGTGTGAACCATAGTCGTTCCATACCTGAATGCTGCTTTTGAAATTTTTTTTTTTTACTCAAGTCACAAGTGAAATCTTTTAGCATTTCCCATACAATGACAGCTCATGATGACCACATCTAAGAAGCCCCAAAAACAGGCACGTGCACAGAATAGATAGAGCCCAACTGCCCTTTTGACCTCTGACTAGATAAGTGTGCCTTTTGCAAGACATTTTTATTTTAGTTTTTGTTTAAATTTGACCCGTGGCAGCAATTCTCAGCCACTCAAGAGCTCTGCAGAGTCTCTCGGTCTTCACTGCCTTCATTGGTGACAGCCAGGTAACAATCGTGTTTGCCCTAAACTTTGGCACTGTTTGTCACTGCTGAATATAAACCACTATTAAAACATCTCAATACAGCCAGCATACTTAGGCAATAGGCAGCCCTCTATTAACTCTATATCCCGCCAGCGTTTTTGTCAAAAGTTGCCAGCCACCACCAGCATTATTTATCATTTTCACAAAATTTCTATGGCCTCCAGAATATTTTGTTGGTCATGTTATGTGAACGAGCAATATATCAAAAGACAGACCCTCTGCTTTTAAACAAAACAACTTGTTTTATTCCAGCTTCATGCATTGCAAAAACATTTTCATCAACACTTGAATGTGGGTAAGTTTCATTAAAAAAGCAACATTGGGCAAAAAACTGAGAAAAACGTAATAGTGAGTAAATAATGATTTGAATGGAATTTTCGTTTAGCTCTGCACTAACATGCTAAATATAACATGCCGATTGGTTCCAGAAAAAAAAGCAGTTAAAACTCAAAGCTTCTTTTGTCATATAGACAGATCTGTAACAGTATTTAACACTAAAGTATTAACCTACAGTTAATTCTTCATTGGTTTGGTTTGCCTAAGTCACCTTGGGAGTCTTTTGCTCATACTTAAGAATGCTAAGCCAGGCATTAGGGCTTGGACAGAAGTCTGTCAGGAGGCAAAGAACACGCCATGGACCAACCTTTCAGCTTTTGAAGCTTAAAAGGAGAGTTGCACGAACAGACGACTATCATGGCTCTGTTGACTGATTGCAGGTGATTGGTTAATTAGCTCTGGTTGTTACCGTGGTGACCCCGTGACGGACCACAGCACAGATGCCACGAGCTCCTTTTACAAGTTGAGGCTGTGCATGTGTGCTTATGTACGCGTGTTTGTTTCTCAGAAGCGCAAACTGGAATTTGTCTCACCCCTGCTGATTTAACCCCCCTCATACACACACTCTTTTCTCATCATTCAAAACCTTGACAGCATTTGTAAAGATCCCAGGCCCTTTACCAGCCCTCCCCTGCCCCCTCGGCCCTCCGTGACGCCCCCACAACAACACTAGCCATGTGTAAGGCCGCTGAAAGACTGGGAGACAAAACAGTGCCCATGCAGAGGACATGGCAACAAGCACCTCAAAAACCAAGCTCCCAGACTCCACAGCCACAATTCCAGGTGTCAAGAGACACGCGTTGTTCAGATAGAGTACAGAATGATGAATGTAAACCCCGGAGAAAAGCACACTACAATTAAAATCACAAGCTTCAGTGGAGCCTAAAACATCTTTGTTACACTGATGGCACAAACTCTGCAGTTTATCACGCATATAGACCAACAATACATGCTCTCATAGGAAAGCGTAGCTTTATGAGGTGGCGATTTCGTATGAATTCGTATGATGTGAATCGTACAAAAAAAGTATGATTATTAGCACTAACCACCCCTTAACATGACCGTCACTGGGGCTTTCTTTCTTCTGTTGAAAACAACAGAAGATATTTTAAAGAATGTTGTTAATCAAACAGTTGATGGCAGCCATTGACTCCCATAGTATACTGTATACTAATAATCATACTTTTTTGGTACGATTCACATACGAATTTATACCAAATCGCCACCTCATAAAGCTACTATCAATTGTCTGGTTACCAACATTCTTTAAAATATCTTCTTTAGTTTTCTTAACAGAAAAAAAAGACCTCATACAGGTTTGGAACAACTTTTTTAGAATGAACAGCATTCATTTTTGGGTGAACTATCCTTTTAACATTGCCAAAAAAAAAAAAAACCTACGTTAACAAACATTTTCGTCAGTAATTCCACTAACAAGATTAACACTGGTTCACTGACATGTGGCTGAGCTATCTTAGCAAGCAATGGAGAACAAAATCCACTCCATCCTTTCATCCTAACAGAGTTTTAGCGCTAATCCAAAACTTCTTTACACATTATTGACATTAGCGAAGCTTTCAGTGTGTACTTGCAGTAGCAAATGACAATGCTTCCTTTTTAATTTTGTAAATCTTTATCGAACAAAGCACTCCAAGGATCATTCTATATGCAAAGCCTGCTCACATGAGCTAAGGATAATTAGCTTGTGACAAGCTCCAATCCAATGCCATAGACCCTGAATAATAATCTGATCGGAACGCTCAATCGCCTCCGTCTAATCTGGAGATTTGCGTGGCTCGGATCAAGTCCATGCTGGTAACTGGCTTAGCACCAGCACAACTAATGAGAGGTCAGCGCAGAAAGGCAGAGCAAACCCTAAAGCTCTTCAACTCTGTGGTCAGATGGGCCGTACGCTCAATGCTATTATATTCAAATTACAAGCAAAATACACCCAAAGGCTTCATGCTAATGAAGATCTGCTAAACAAGCACTGGAATTAAAAAACAAATACACCCTCTCAACATCAAAAAAACTCTGCTTTTTTGATGCCTGTAAAAAAAAAAAAACTGCAAGTATTGCATAATGTACAGAGAGAAGGCATTCATTATAACGGCCACATTGAGGTCAAAGCAAAATGGCAAAATAATCATTACAAAAAGACTAACTGTTTATTTTTTCTCTTTATAAAAGTAGCTGAATTCCAGATGGACTTATAAATGTTGGTCATTTTCTCTTTTCATTCAACAAGAAATCTAGCCTTGCTAAAATTATCTCGCTTATACAGGCCAAAGAAAAAGTAGCTTTAGTGACTTTCATCATGCAGCACCAAAAGGATGCTATTGTGACATTTTCCCTTCAGCAAATCCAGAAGTGGATTCACAATAAATCCATTGGTGACAAAGAAAGAATGATAACAGTATACAACTGGCACACTATATTTTAATTATGTCAAATTATGTGAATAAATGAAGACCTTTAACCCTAACAGGTTAGCCTTGTGAAAATCAACACGGCACCAGATTGATGCCTGAATGTCACTTTAATGCAATACAAGAGTGACATTTTTGGTGGTGCAGGATAGCTGTCAACTAATAATTATCCTGTCGGTTAAACTGCGCTTTAAAATCCGTCGATTCGGGATAAACAAACGAGAAAAAGCAACAGCAGATGGTGCCACAGATAGAGAAATATAATGACCTTAGTTTCAGGATCACTCGCCTTGATCTATTAAAACCATATGGCTGATCTGCACTTCACGCCTAGGGAGAGTAATTCTGCCCCCATCTCACGCAAAAGGACACGTCCTAAATACTGTACAACACAAATTCCCACGAATACACGCATATATACTAGTGGTTCAACGGATCACACAACCAATCAGCAAGAAAAATAGGGGGTGGGGGGTGGGGTTAACTTTGCTTTTCATTGATTACTTAAAGCTCACTTTAAGTACTCCGATACCACAGCAGAAACTACTAGCCAAACTAATAAAGTTAAAACATTATTAAAAGGCAAGTGAACAGACAGTAAAAAGAACAAACTGTACACCAATTACAAGCATAGATAAATACAACATAGTTACAAATAAAGTAAGGTCTAACTGTAGTGTTCATTTCACGTACAGAAATGAAATAATTAAATGTAAAATAATGTATTACAGTGAACTATAAATTTAATATAGATTAATCTTTTGAAAGCTGTTTTTTGTTGTTTGATTAATAGGATTTATAGGCTGCTGTCACTTTAAGACCCCATGCACACACAGATCCAGTATAATGATACACATCATTTCTTTCTCAAATTATTCATTTAAGACATAACCGAATGTGTTTACGAGAATACTTTCCGAGATGATTATTTTGACTGACATAATGTGTATGTTTGCGCTGAAACACGCCTCTCTCTCTGTGTGTGCGCCTCGGGTGTGCGCACAGATAACAGCGCGCGATACTGAATTAAATTCTCGTTTGCCTCTTCTAGCGCTGGAATGGTTTTAAAATCGACTGAATGTGTAAACTAGCAAGACAAAACACGTGCAAATGATAACCTTTCACTCTATTGTGGTTAAACTTGCAATTGATCCGCGAATCACATGCGTGCCGAACCATGAGACCTGGTCCGTACGGATCACAGATCCATTTAACCCCTAATATATACTTTTTTACACACAATGACACACACTAGTGAAGCGGTGCGGGGGGGGGGGGGGGGGGGGGGGGGGTAACCCAGTGGAAATTACAAGGCAAGTTAATTGCAGTTTGGCACATCTGTAATTATTCAACTGAGTAAAAATAGTCGGCTTCAATTACTTGATCATAGAGTGGATGTAGATCTGGTTCCATCAGACAAATGAGGCTTCTGTATTCATGCTCTAATTTGGTATATTTCATTCAACATCTCTTTTTTGGATCTTCATCCTCGTGTATAAGGTGCGGTGTGAGAGTGTTTTAACACTGTCTAGTGGAGCAGCTGCACTAGCCTGCAGCCCCGCAGCACGCCACTACTGCTGTCAGCACACGACACATCAGCCCACTCAGCAGACCACACAAAAATAAACTCATACAGACTGATCTAGGGCCAGATGTCTCGGACCAAATCCTTTCCTTAAGAATTATCAGACAAACTGCTCACCTAATCACTGGCCACACGAGTCTCTTAACAACCGCACAATGATGCCAAATCCACACAAGATGAAGTCCATTTGGGCCAGTAACTGAAAGACTGTAGGTCTAAACCCCATTGAGAGCGATTTGTAAATTTTCACCCTTGTGTCCTGGAGCCAGTGTTGGGGAGTAGTTAACTACAAGTAGCGACGCTACTAACTTAACTACATTGTTCAGTAGCTTAGCAGTAGCTCAGTTGCTTTTTAAACAGTGTAGCTTTTCCAGTAGCTAACTACTTTTTGCAGCAAGTAGCGGTGTAGCGCGAGCAAAAGCTACATTGTGTTTTGTTGAGCCTGCGCGAATCAGCCATTATGGAATCAGCGCGATGCAAGGATATTCTTCTTCTTGTTAGATTACAAACTAATTTGTTTTGCCATTACTGCCACCTGTTGTTTAATCACGCATCTTGCGGCTAACGGTTCACTGACGTACAGAAGATCTCAAGCACAAATTTAAGGACGCACATACAGGTGATTAATGGCCATTTTAAAATGTATTAATTATCCTGCTTTATTGCTCTCTATGTTACATCAAATTTCTATTTCTGATTTAATTACAATGAACCGCCATGATCTGTCCGCGTTTGGTAATGAACATAAAAGACCACTAAACTAAAGTTTGCGCCATCGTGTTTCAGTTGAACAAAAAATGTAATCTTAGTTTGTTTATCGCACGACAAAGGCTTTGATCTAATTAAATTGCTGTATAGATTTGTTGTGACTGGATCCAGAGCGAACCGAACTGTGCTCACAAGCAGCTTGTGATTCAGGTTCTTCTTTCACAGTAAATTCTGCGATCTCTATCACATCACTGCATGTGAGCGAGTTTAACGTGCATTGTCAGTGCCACATGTGAGCGGTTGTTCAATGTATTTTCTTGCCAAAATGCAACCATCTCACAATCGGTATTTTTGAGAAAAGTCTATACATGCAATTTACGTTGGATGTATATTTTGTTCTTGCAATGTTGTATTTGTTGCAATTTTGCACTTTTGACAAAAAGTCTGAGATATTTGAGTGTTGTGTGTAATAAAACAATAAAAATCATAATTGTATTGCATTGTTTTAAACACTAAATATTTTACTTAAAACATTCCTCAGACACTTATTCAGTTATTTATAATATATGTTGTTCAAAAAAAGCAAAAGTAGTTTCAATGTAGCTACTTTTTGATAGTAACTTGTAGTGTAGCTAACTACTTTTCCAAAAGGGTAGCTTGACTGTAGTTTAACTACTAACGAGTAGCTTGTAGCTTGTCAAACTACAGTTTCAAAGTAGCTTCCCTAACACTGCCTGGAGCAAGGTATACCCCCGTTGCTCCAAGAGTAATATCCCTGTATTACATACACAACTGTCCGGAATATATTGTTACTGGTCTCTTCCTTAAAAAATAATAATAAATAAAATAAAATAAAATAAAATTTTGGGTCGATAAGAAATAAAAAAATTAAGCTCACCAAGGCTGCATTTATTTGATCAAAGATAAAACGAAACAGCAACATTGTAAACTATAACAACAATTTAAAATAACTGTTTTCTATTTTAATATATTGTAAATGTAATACATCCTGTGGTGGTAAAGCTGATTTTTTATTTTAAAGCAGCCATTACTCCAGTGTCACATGAACATAAAAAAAAAGTCTGATATGCTAATTTGGTGCTCAATAAACATTTCTTATTTTTATCAATATGGAAATAATTTTTTAGGATCCCTTGACAAATAGAAAGTTCAAAAGAACGGCATTTATTGGAAATCATTTTGTAACATTACAAATGACTTTACTGTCACTCTGATCAATTTAATGCATCCTTGCTGAATAAAAGTACTAATTTTTTTAACAAACTTTTGAACAATAGTGTAAATGTACTATAAATTCATGGTGCATCAACTACCAGTATCCAGTTTTCTCTGACATCTACTTCCACCCTTTTGGAGCATTTGATGAATAAATCTGAGGACGTTTGAGGACAAGTAAAAAAAAACAAAAAAAAAACATAA
Organism: Rhinichthys klamathensis goyatoka; assembly: GCF_029890125.1. Taxonomy (NCBI): domain Eukaryota; kingdom Metazoa; phylum Chordata; class Actinopteri; order Cypriniformes; family Leuciscidae; genus Rhinichthys; species Rhinichthys klamathensis. The sequence goes on from NW_026606624.1 coordinate 20,678, forward strand.
TCCATACTGACTCGTGGGCAGGGGGTATTTGGACTGTACACTTCAACATCCTGGCTGGAGATTGCTTTAATTTGTGCCCCAGTAATGGAGTAATAGCAGTTAATTCCTGAACTAATGAGCCCGGCTTTGCGCTTTGCTTTTTGTGTCTGTTCTGCTTAAGCTGCTCCTAATCTGTTCATGCTGATATCCCTATATCTGTTCAGATATGATTTCAACATCATGTGACCCTCCAGGGTGTCTCTTTCAGGAACAGTATGGGCAGTTGTCCTTCAGACTGGGGAAAAAAGCACTGTAAGATGCTTACCAAAGTCAATCTGTTGAGAGAATGGTGTGGTTTAAGACCACACACACACACAAACCACACACATACACGTACACCTATGGACTACAGATGGGGTCTACTGTCTAATTCTATCATCAACACTTGACAAACAACTTACCTATACAGATTTTTCTCCTGAAACCTGAGCAGCGAGGAGAAAAGACACAAGGGATTTGTTATAAATCAAATAAACAGCCATTCCATTCGTGTTTAAAAAGTCTGTGGTAAAAAACAATTACAATGCCACAGGTCAGCACGAACGTTCTTGGCAGGACCAGAACAGATGCCGTATTTTGATACCATGTTTTTAGCCACACCCTATAATGCAGTGCCGTACTGTACAGTGCAATGGTTTTTTTGGACATGGTCAAAACTTGCAGAGATTTATTCCCTAAGGCTCTTAAAGTCACACAGAAAACAAAACTCAGCTTAGAACTATTACATAAGGCAGAGTTGTTTTTCTGGCTCACTCTCTATTCTCAAAGTGGCATGTGTTTTTTGTTAACGGATAAAAATAGCAAACGAAAGCTTGCCCAGACCCAAAGAAAAATAGTTTTTCAGTGGACGGTAAATCACATTCAAATATGAATATTTAATTGTAGATACAGCTGTCATCTCTGTTTATAATATATTATAATATAATATAATAATTTACTAAGGCATTAAACTGTCATTTGAAAAGTTAAAATCACACAACAACTATTCATTTATATCTAAGAAGTCAGTTGTCCATAGTAATTCATAGTAATTGTTTTATCTGTCATAACTGTTTATTTTGCATATCGCCTGGACTCTTTTATTAGAAGTCATTTTAATAATCGAAATATTATTTATAAAAAATACTTTATTATAATATAACTTAATTTATATAATATTTATATCATTTACTTTAAACCCGCAATAAAAAAAGTTGACAGAACAAATATTAATAATGAAATGAGAGGTCAGTTGTCCACACAATGTAACCTTACAGCATTACTGCATAGTGAGTGACTCCTATTGATTCATTCCTGGAGTAGATTAAAGATGACTCAAATACAACAGCCCTGTTTATAGTTGCAGCTTTGATACACTGTCATCATCACAGCCCTCTCTCATTTCTCTCCCTCTGTCTGTCTGTCTTAATTACGGCTATTCCCTCTGTTGTGACTCAATCAGCCAAGTTTTTCCTCTCTGTTTTCCCTCACTCTCTCTCTCTCTCTCTCTCTCTCTCACTGTGAGACCGACCTATCTCTTGCAGCACGAGCAGCCAAACAAACACTTCTCCTTCTGTTCCTCTGACACAGAAGAGCATTTCCTTCAGTCAATGAGATAGGATTCCCACTGATTTTTGTATGACACTACATTAGCGCCAATGGAATCGCAAAAATAACTGTTACCTAACAGGTTTCACAAATACTTTTACTGGCCCTTCTGCTCGCCCCTCGGTCTTCCATTGTTCAGACAAACTAGTCAATTCCAAAGTACACAGCTTATTAGTTCATCATAAATTTACACTATTCTAAAGGGGAGGTCACAGTACACATTTCGTTCCATTGACTTCCATTCATACGCAAGCGAATGTGTCAGACCAGAAACGCAAGCTCATGCGAAAGGTTTTGCATTTCGCTGCTTTCCAAAGTTCAAGTTTGGTGAACTATGGCTTGTGAATTCGCATCACGTTAAGACGTGACCAGTAGAAGGTAAATAAGTCATGGCATGACCTCTGGGCTGAATTAAAAGAACGCATATTTTTACATTTTGAACATTACTATTTGTTATATTTAGAATTCATGTTTTTAAAAAAGACGCAGATTGTGACATCATATCAGGACGTTACAAAGTGTCAGTAGAAATCTTGTGTGCTCAAAGTCTAGTGTGACCTTATGTTCGAAATTTGCTCAATGTCAAAAAACAGACCCCGCCCCGCCCCACCCCTTTAAAATCTAAATTTTTGACTAAAAAAAACAGAAGCTATTGAACATGAATTGTCCACCGTTATATATATATTTCCCTCCGTTATTGGTAATGAGATACAGCCCTTGTGACAACTATTTACTAAAATGAGATAGGACAGTTTTTGATCTTTTTTTAATTACAACATTAGCTCCAGCTCCTCTTCAGCAAGCTCTGTAGATCTGGAAGCCTCTGTGGTTTTGATGGATCTTTAAGAGTGGAAGTAGTAGATTCAGAAATGATGACAGACACGTCTCTCACTGTTTGCGGAGCATAGCTGTGCTCTGTCTAGGCAGATCGCCAACTAAAGTCAAACTGCAGTTTAACCCATCCATACATCCAGTGAATTGAGAGAGGTGGTTAATGATTTCCCAAGGTGTCCTTTTGAGGTCTGAAAAATTCCCCAAATTCTTGAGAATTGCTACATGCCATGAAAATTAATTTATTGAGAATGGCGTCAGACATTCCGGAGTAATCTGACTAATATATAAAGAGCTAATATTAGGACATTTCAACATAAATATGTCTCTCTCTAGCTGTGTATCTATGAGGAGAAAGGGAAAAAAATAAGTGAAGCATAGCTCATCCTCATCCAGTTCACACGTATGAATTCTGCGTGTTTCATCATCATAGCTGTGTGATCAAAGGTATGTCGAAATTACTGGCAGCTCGCAGGCAGAAAACTTGATTTAGTCTGAACGTAAATACAGGAAAGAAGAACCCAAGCAAGCCCCTGCCAGAAGCTTCCCCTCTGTCTGAACTAATAAGATATCTTATCATGGAGTTCATAGTGAAGATCATGCTGTTCTGCAATCCAGAGTTAAGTATATACTTATTATATACTTATATTTATGCACACAACTTGGAGTAATGATAAAAGTTGTTCTCTGTACAAAAAGGACAGAGCTACAGCAACTATTGTGAAATACCTTTCTGATTTAAAATACCCAAACTTTATGGGAAAAGTCCCCATTTGGCATCATAATTAGTAAGATATGCAAAGTGCATGCAATCATAAACTGGCATAACCATAAACAGAAATAAAAATAAACAAATATGTTGATGGCTCTGCTGTACCAAGGTACTAAATGATTACCATATTCATTTACATGGTGGTACTCCAAGGTAGGCAACATGTCGAAAAAACTTGCTATTTTTCACGAGTTCACACTTAGGCCTAATTTACACTGCATGGTTCAAGTGACCCAAATTCGATTTTTTCCTCTCATGTGGCACAGATCGGATATGACCCATAAACGTGTAAGCATAAACGTGTAAGCAAACGTGTAACATTTCATGTCTTTTGAGTGTTTGGGGCGAAGAGACAGTGCAGGGTTGTTACAGAAATAAATCCGTGTTTGAAGACATTTCACGAGATATAGGGAGGCACGGTTTTAAGCGCTCGTGGCTACAGTGCCACCGTAAGATAAAAAGCTTAATGACTTTTAAAAATATTGTGGAAAGCAAAACACTGGATCATTTTATTCGCATCTGCATCCATTGTATTTCGTGCTGTTTTACTTCCTTTTCAGGGTCAGAACGTCTACATTTGGTAGTTTCAGCAGTGTATAGTGTAAATGCAAAAATCGTATACGGGTCACTTTTAAAAGATGATGTAAGCGGGTCGTCAAAAAAATCGGATATAGTCAGAAAATCGGATTTGGGCATCAAGACCTGCAGCCTTACATATAATTAGAGTCGATAAGATTAAATGCGTATTTGGCGTGCTGTCCGGGGGGAGGGCTCCGAGCTCGGAGTTTGGCCCGAACCCAGAGTACTCCCCCCTATGTAAGTGTTTAGGACTGGAAGTGTGGAGAAGGGGCGGTGGAGGGATGCTGCTAAACTATCAATGGAGTGAGGTGAGATTGCTGAATCTATATATACACCTCTTATCATTGATTGCTGAGTTCACTCCACTCGTGTTAATTAACTGAACGTGCTCCTCCCGAACTTTGTTAATAAAACAAAATTTTGTACTTTGGTTTTGGGAGCTATTTGTTGTTAAATGTCTTTACCTGCAGTAGGCCTACAGAGTCGTTCACATGCGCCATCATGTGATTGTGTTTGCAATAAGGTTTTTCATCGCTGTCAGACGATATGATGCATTTCACCCAGCGCTCTTTTTGTTCTCTGTGTTGTTTACTGTGGCCGTTTGTCACAGTAAACACTCCAAACAATTCAAATGATTCAACCGCGAATCCATTCACACATTTTCGCTAAGCCGATTGAGGAGGGATCCAAAGAACCACCTCAAAAGAGTGATTCCATCGCCAACAGCCGATTCATTTTCATTCGCGAATCAGTCTAGTTCTGATTCTAAGCTGTCGAAAGAAAATACTGATACACGATTTATACTAAATTGCTGAAAAGTTGTCAAGGACAATGTTTCTCAGGGTAAGGAATAACATTCTTGCCAGACATGGATTTATTGATGCTAGTGGCAGAACGCACTAGAGTCAGTATCGCCGCCTTCGCGTGGGTAAAGAAAAACGTTCGCTGCCATTTCTGTCATAAGAATTAGGCCTATATGATATGATGTCAACATTGACTTCTCTTTTTGTAGCTGATGACTGGTTCAGTTGTGGGATAACTGAGACCTGTTTATGCATCAGCTTTAGCTAGCATTTAAGTCTAGGAATAAATATTCAAATAGCCTACCTGTAGGGTTCCCTTCACATAGGCTATGTTGCATATCACAATAATTATACTCCTAAAATATAAATTTTAGATAGGCCTATGACATAAGATATTATTTAATCCCTTTATGAATCAGTTTTCCTTGTGGGGGTGTCCCCATAAAGTGCTTTATTTTCAGAAATGTCATCCTACCAATATACATGTAGCAACAAGACCACTTGTACTACAGAAAACAAACAAAAGATGAGATGACAAATATTGTGGACCATCAATGAAGAAAGATTTTTTTGTTGCACCCATAATGGTGTAGTTACAGCATCTACTACTAGCAGGGGATAACTGGTCAAACATTGGTTTAGACTGTCACTTCCCATCTCAGTTACCCTGTTAAAAGTGGGACATGACCTAAAATGTAAATTTGAACTACAGCAGCGATTGCTTCAGAGAGCAACCCAAAACTGACACAAACAGCCTTATAGAGTTATGGTGACAATCCCCAACTTAGAAATGGTTTCGTCCATTTATATTTTATCATAAGACACATTTATTTCACCAAGACTAAAAGCGTTCAGGCTGAGGAATGAACCCTGAGTGGAATGTTTTTGGGGAAACTATATGATCATTTCTCACTGTGCAGAATAGCCCAGGATAAGAGGGCAAGGAGCATTCGGATGTCTGGGGCATTTTTGATAAAACAGTGTATTTCACAAGTTCACACTTACATATAATTAAAAAGAGTAAAGTTTATGCGTATTTGGCATGCTGTCCAAGGGGAGGGCTCTGAGCTCTGAATTTGGCCCGAACCCAGAGTACTCCCCCTATTCTAGGTTGGGATAGGAATAGATAGAGGTGAGGAGATGGGGTGGTGGAGGGATGCTGGGAAACTGTCATGGAACAGAGTTAAGTCTGCTGTATTTAATATCTTAACTGAATGTCATCCTCCCGTGTTAAAGGGTTAGTTCACCCCAAAATTAAAATTACTCACCCTCATGTCGTTCCAAACCCGTAAGACCTTCGTTCATCTTCAGAACACAAATTAAGATATTTTTTATGAAATCTGAGAGCTTTCTGTCCCTCCATTGACAGCAACGGCATTGCAACTTTCAAGGCCCAGAAAGGTGGCAAAGACATAGTTAAAATAGTCCATGCGCCTACAGTGGTTCAACCTTAATGTTATGAAGCGACGAGAATACTTTTTGTGGGAAAAAAACGTCAGAACGTAGGCTCACTATTGGCCGACGCTGGTCATGTGTGTGATGACCCAGGAGCAAGCCAATAATGAGCCTACGTTCTGACGTAGAACCCAGAAGCGCTACACTGTTTACACTACGTCAACAGCGTAGGAGAATGACATGGACGAGAAGAGATTGTTGAATAAAGTCATTATTTTAGGGTTTTTGTGCACAAAAAGTATTCTCATTGCTTCATACAATTAAGGTTGAACCACTGTAGGCACATGGACTATTTTAACTATGTCTTTACCACCTTTCTGGGCCTTGAAAGATTTCATCAAAAATATCTTCATTTGTGTTCCGAAGATGAACGAAGGTCTTACGGGTTTGGAACGACATGAGGGTGAGTAATTACTGACAGAATTAAAATGTTTGGGTTAACTAACCCTTTAATTAGGTTAATTATCTGAACATGCTCAGATAATTTGTTAATAAAGCATCATAAAACAGTTTTGTAGTCTAAGCAAACAATCATTTTTATTTTTTAAAAGAAAATGCCTCACTCTTTCAGTCTGATCAAAATGGTGACTGTTTCTGGTCCATATGGCCAAGGCTAACATACTTTTCCCGCATTTAGTTTCACTGTTTCTCAGCTCAACCTTTATTTCTGAGGCTTTGTTTTAAGATGATGCAGTTTTCTTTTCCATCACGATGAACAGTTCTCAGACAGGCCTCATAGCCTTGATGTGTCTGCAGTGAAAATCAAAGTGCATTAAACATTAAAAGTACTGTCAAACTCAGAAGTAGACCAACTCTAAGGGAAAAGTAGAGCACTGAGAAGGCTAGAAGGCAAAAATGTAGACTCTATGATCCTTGTTGTGCTCTTCTATTCGCCTGCATACTTAAATATGTAAATATATGCATGTATTTTAACTGATTTTAATTGTTTATAACAGAAAAGCAAAATGATAGGTCTATTGTTCTGTCTCAAAACCCATGGAACCTAATCCCATAATACATCGCAACCATCTCAGTTAAAAAATCACTCCAAGATGGCAGAGAAATGCTGATTATAATATACTTCACTGTAAACTTAAAAAAGTAAGTAACCTGGTTGCCTTAAAATTGAGTTAATACAATGACAGAGATTGGTTTAATCAACAGAAACTTAAAATATAATGTTAGCTTGGATAGTTTCTGAAATCTGTCCTTCACTCTGTAGGATTTGAATGAAACTTAAAACATAATCATGAAATATACAAGAACAGTGATGCTTTGCTGCAAATAGTAAGGGCAAGTACCTTGGCAGAGAGAGGGACACCTGCCACTAACCCGCATACACAGGTGCTCTCTGACTTCAGTATGTGTCTGTGCTCGCTGCTCTCTGTGCTGTTGTTTTTAGGATGGTGGTACTGTAGTATGTGGGGGAGGGGTTTCTGCTCAGAACATGTCGGGACAAATAGCGAATGGCATCTGTTTTTTAGATTAAAACACTGGGGTCTTGATGGTCAAACAATCCATTGGTTTAATTTTTTCTTGACGGAGTGTCAGTGAAAGCTGGAAGATACACATCCCTTTTTTTTAATGCTATGTAGTCTGTACTACTTCCCTCAAAAGTAACAATTAGTTTATGAATATTTAATGGCAATAAAAGAAACAAAGATTCTCGCTGGACCTGCTGGTCTTACTAATTATTCATGAGGTCAGGACTTAAACGCCGTCGTTAACCAGATGTTTAAATGAGTGAGAGCATGGGGTAGCACTTATACAATAAAATAAGGGATAATTAATGCGATGTAAAGTGGAGGTAGTTGCCTCTGCGGAGTGCATACAAATCGTTTAATGCACAGTTAGCCGTGGATTATCCCGCTTATACCATGGTCATTTGCCAGCACTGACGACTTAAAAGCTGTTATTGATGTTTGCAGTGCAATATTTGACTGGAAGGATAAAAATGACAGTTACTTTTGTCATTTACAGCTCGTTAGATCTAGCATTCTCCCCGCTTTGAATCAGACACAGAGATAAAGCAGTGCGTAAGATTACATTTATTTGAATTAAGGAATTATAGCATTATATCTCATATTCCAATAGAATTATTTTCAAACATGTTTTTCAGGATACTTTGATGGATAGAAAGTAAAAAAAAACAGCATTTATGTGGTTATGTACTCTGAAGTTTTGACTGTTGTCAAAGTAGAATTTTTTTGTAACAATGTAGTCTTAACTCTCATTTTTTATCAATTTAATGTGACCTTGCTAAATAAATGTAATAATTACTTCTAAAAGATCATTGCACCCCAAACTATGTGTGTGATACATATATATATATATATATATTACAGAGATGAGCCTGACATTTCTAAGAAAAATACTGCAGGGCCAACCAGAGGTACAGGTCAGAAAAAACTCCTCATAGTAACACAAAGCACCCATTAGACCATAAATATTATATTTTTTCCCTCTTCCACTTCCTTTGAACCTACCTAATACTTCATTTTGAGCCTAAATTTGAAGTAAATTAACCTGAGAGTGTCATTTGCCCTTTGTGTGAACTAAATTACCTGAAAGGAAGTAGTATAACACTCTTTACCATTCCATTGTGTTAACCCCTATGTTAGAGACGGCCCAGCCCTAAGGCAAAGAGATACAACTCAAATATCTTCTCAACCATGAAATCTCATCCAAGCAGACCAAGCATTAGAAACAAAAAAACTGTTATTGCGTGAGGAAAATCAGGAATTCTCATCTTACTTTGAAGCTGTTTATATAAGCAACTTGTAACATAGAAAAATCATTGAATTTATACATGATTTGAACATAAAACACATAGCACTTTTACAACGTTTAAAGTTAATGTGCTTGGCATGAAGTTTGCCACTCTTGCACTCAGGAATGACTCCTGCAGTCAAGCAAATGATTGGCATATGTTTTTGCACAAATGCCGCCAGTTGAAGTAAAATATACAAATAAAGGTTCCTTTTTAATTAAATATTCTCTCTATAGAAAAGAACAGCTTCATTTCACACCCTAAAGTCCAGAAATTGTTTTTCTTTTTCTTTTCTATTCTCAATAACCTATATGTGTAAATGGGTGAATATATATATTCATTAAAGTGTAGGCCATGCATTTAACTCATTTCTTGCCATATTCTCCACATTCCACAAAGCATCTAAATGTTTTATGCTATTAAAATTCTAACATACTACGCAGTTTATATAAAAAGATAAAACGCAGTTTTATCAAACTGTAGCATGTTAGATCAAACATCAGATAAAACCATCAAGACATCAAAAGTAAAAGCATGCGTATCCTTATTTTGACCCGAGGCAATGCACAAGTCCTCACGGTAGACTTGTTCTGTAAGACTGTGTGTGTGCAAATGGTGGGCAAACGAGTATTTAAACTATGGGCTGCAGCGCTCTCTGAATCTGACCAATCAGAACTGAGCACACAGTGGCCCGGAGCTGAGAGGATGATGTGCCGTACATAGCTACTTTAATTCCAGGCCACTGAGACTCATTTATGTATGATACTTATCAAAACGGAACAAGACAGAGAGCCCTCGACCTATAAGACAAACAGAGAATGGAAGATGGAGTGTGTGCTAAGTGTGTTTTCTGGGTTCCAAGTGTTTGCCTATCCCTATGTCTTTTATATGTGTATTTACATTTGCATGTGTTTTTGTATGTACAAACAAACAAAATCATTTTCTGTTCATGGGTACTATATGCACTTTGTGTGTCTGTTTGGGGGGGGGGGGGTCTAAAGCAACAGGACAATGAATTTTGCTCCAGGGGCTCTTAGAGCAAAGAGACTGGATGCTGCAGTGGGCTCTGTTAAAAGGTTAGACCCCCTCTCCCTCAGGCTTCTGTTACTATTCTGCTGGTATGGAATACATATATATATATATATATATATATATATATATATATATATATATATATATATATATATATATATATATATATATATATATATATATATATATACACACACACATGTATATAATAAATGTTTTTTTTTAAATGTCTTATTCTAAACATTTCATGTCTTAAATGTTTAAAATTTCTTATTTTTTACACCATGATTGTACAAATACACACTCTCACACACACACACATATATATATATAAACTATTGTTAACAAATAATATATGCTTTAAAAATTATATTGCTCAATTGTTTATACAAATAAGACCTTGTTATAAAGTGTTACCATATTTTTAAATGCCATTTTTATTTTCACAGTTTTTTTTATGTATATAGCATAAATGATTGCAAGAATTATGATTAAAACGATTCAACCTCGTTTTCAACAGTACAAAGTTGAGGCTGTTTCTGTTTTAGACACATTGGTGAGGGTGTTGAGCGTAACAAGTCAAAACTGTTTCTCCAGTCGCTACGAGTCGACTTTTCTCAGTCTGATGTTTTCCCTTCATTAGTAAAACCTGCAAACGGCTGTATGCTCTGGGAGAGATCTTGTCTAATTAAACAGGTCCGGGGGCAGGCAAGGAAATCTCTACCCATCCTCGCTGGGGAGGCCAGATCACAGGCCTTCTCACTTCCAGGATGGAAAGAGTAAAGCGTCCCAGAATGGATTAGATCCAAGACTAGACACAATGCTGTGTGAGGTACTGCTGTGTTTGTTCTGTGCTGTTATGCAATGTGATGCATTGACATTATCATTGTTTAAACTATGCACTGCTCAAATATTTCAAGAATGTCTTATTAAATTATTATTATGTCAATTAAAGGGTTAGTTCACCCAAAAATGAAAATTCTGTCATTAATTACTCACCCTCATGTAGGTCCAAACCCGTAAGACCTTCGTTCATCTTCGGAACACAAATGAAGATATTTTTGATGAAATCCGAGAGCTTTCTGACCCCACATAGACTGCAACGTCATTGTCACTTTCAAGGCACAGAAAGGTAGTAAAGACATTGTTGAAATCGGTCATGTGACTAATTTTATGAAGCGACAAGAATCAATTTTGTGCGCAATGTTTTTTTTTTTTTTTTTAATAACGACTTTATTCAACAATTTCTGCACTGTGTTTACAACATGAACAGCATCAGAGACCGACACGGAAGAGAAGAAATTGTTGAATAAAGTCGTTGTTTTTGTTTTCTTTGCACGCAAAAAATATTCTTGTTTGGAACAACATGAGGATGAGTAATCAATGACAGAATTTTCATTTTTGGCTGAACTATCCCTTTAAAGGGATAAAATGTAAGAACAGCTTTAGTTTTTTCCAAATAATCAACAACACTATCTGTCAGCTTACACACGACACAGCGACATGATTTATATGGACCCCCCTCTCCATATATTGCACATTCATTACATCACATTTATTGCACTAGACAGACACCTTAATATCCCACCTCACTATAGCCATTTTAAAACTGTGACAATGACAACAATTCACACAACTGTCATTGTTACAGGATGTTGCACTAGCTATTTTATGACTTTGACTTTGTCTATTGTTTGTAAATTCCATCTGTTTATTGTGTGAATTTATTGTCTGTAACATTGAGTTACTGTGCTGTGCATAGTGTGTTTCTAATTGCATGATGTTTGCAACAAGAATTCTCGGAAAATACATTTAGTAGTTTTAATGTTCTAAGAACTTTAGCTAACATTCTCTCAAAGTTAACGGTAACGTTAATAAAACGTTCATTCAAAGTTATCTGATCTTCAATAATGTTCTCTAATGTCTAATGTTCTGAAATAAGAATGATTTATGCCTTGAAATGTTTTAGTTGGGCGTTTGCCTAACATTGTTTTTAAAATGTTACTTCTTGTTTCAGAACGTTCAAAGAACTTTCAAAAGCAACATTCCCATAATGTTTGCAAAACGATAAAATGGAATGTTCCCTTAACTTTCACATAACCAAGAATTGTTCTTAAAAAACCTTTATAAAACTGGACGTTTGGAATGTTCATAACGAAATATGAATATTAGCAAAACGTTCTTAGAACATATTTTTGTTAGCTGGGTATTTAATTACATTATATAATGATTGTATTCAAAATATAAATTCAAAAGAGTTTTGTAAATTAAAGTTTGGAGCTGTTGGTTCTTACAAATCATCTAAACCTACTTTAAGATTTGTTTTAAATGAAAACGATCTGGAGTGGATCTACAGAGACAAAGGTCACAATTAAAGTTATATGGCCAACTGTCCATTCAAATTCAGGAGGGTGTCGTTCCTGGCACCACACACCATCACTGGAATAACAAGACAATACACTGCTATTATGGGATGAGGATCGTTTACACTAATCGAGCCATAAAGGGCTATCACACACGCACAATGAGATAGTTGGAGGCCCCCAGCAGCACAGTTGTTCACAACCAATGTTTACAATCAAAGGTAATATTTCTTAATAGTCCAGCTTTATGTCATAATTAATTCTCTAAACATAAGAAACAACTATCTGAATCTTGAAATTAGTGAAAAAAAGTCAAGCTTCTCAAGAATGTTCTGTCTGTTAAAGAATGCAAAAATTACAGACTAGCATAAGTTTGTGCTCCTCAAAACTTAAGACAGCAAAATCTCTCGCTTTTAATCTTTTTATTTTGACTGCAAAGTCAGACACAGCAACCAGCTTTAGCATAACACTGTCCTCCTTTAATCATGCGACATACAAACACATTCGTAGACTGTACTCTATCATTGTTGGTAATTAGTTTCTTTTATCTACATTAACCAGACTACAGGATAACACCAGGAATGAATCCAACCTTTTTGATGTGGAACAGGCTTTTGGAAATCTCTGGATTTTGGGCTTTTCTCAGATATCCAGTCAGAATCATATACAGTATAGCTCTGACCATCTTCAGGTGTTTGATGTTTGAGAAAATCAAGCCTTTTGGAGGTTAAAGTGAATGTATAATCATCACAATGTTGATTAGAGACATGCCTGAACCCTAACAAATGAAAGAAAAATGCATAAATGCCTCAATAAAATAAAAAATAAATAAACAAAAGAAAAGTTGTTACTGTTGTGGAATAGTTTTTAAATATACATTTTTATTATAGTAATTTAAAAAAATAATACAATTTAATAATAAAATGATAAAAGATATTTTTGAAAATACATTTCTGTCATGACAACTCTCGGAGTGTTTGGTAATGAGTATGACAGTGTTAATGTGTTAGTCTTGGTGGAATAAATGCTGCTGCTGTTGGTTATTGTTGTTGCTGCAAAGCAAGTACGTAACTTGACACTGCCAAAACACACAGGACACGCTGCTGTGAGCAAGTAAGACATGCTGCTGCTGTACAAGCATACATGAATCACCCCCATAGCAGATACAGGTGGAGCTGGGAAAGCTCATTTTCTGTGTCCCAATTCAGAGGCTGCACTCGAAGGCCGATTGCGTGACTGCGACACGATGAAGGCTGTCCAAATTCGTAGGCTCCTTCAAATGCGGCCTTCGTTTCCCGTGAAGGGGGCACATATCGACAGCAAAGGGGGCGCTCGCGAGCATCCTTCTGACAACTAAAAAGACAACTGGGGACCCTACGGTCTTGTGGATGTAACATACACACCACGTGGCAGCCATTGTTAAGTCCACAAGACCAAAAGTGCATATGAGTGTGCCATTTGGGACAGTGCATGCATGGCTACCATGAGCGGAAACCCTATAGAATGATGTAATTGTAAGCAGATTGGGTTAAAGACTTATGGGCCTGCGCCATCTAGAGTTTCATGACAGAACTTTGTATTAATTCATCAGAACTTGTTGACAAAACGCAGCAAAAAAAAAAAAAAAAGTTTTAAGAACGTTTTTGCTAATGTTCCAGTTAAAGGTGACCTATGCAGGTTTTTTACCTCAACCGAACAGCTTCGGAGTCATTGGAATGGTTATATTACCATTCCATTGGAGAAACATTGGAATAATATATATATACTCTACTCTTTTCGGGTTGAATGGTGGTAGTTTCGCACCCCCCTATCGCATGTGAGTGGAAAAAAACACACTTGCAACTTTGAGCCGGCGGGCCGCCGGCCGCAGCATCAGGAAGTGTCGCGTGATATCAGGTCTCGGGATGTAACGAATTGCTTTACGGCAAAAAACAGATCTGATAAAATTCTGATAAAATGAGCATCAAACAGAAATAACCCGGCGCCGTATAGAGCTGGTAAGTCCCGCCCATCCGTAAAACTCCAAGTGGACCTCTAGGTTGAAAAAGCGTCAATGCAAGTGAATGAGAGAAAATAATTATTTTCTAATCCCGTTTGAATTGTGCCATGAATGTGAACATATGTTGTCTGTGAATTTTTTATATAATTTCTCGTGTAACGAGTTTGACAGTATATTGTATGATTCTTTGGCTAGCAGTTGTGGAATAGACATAACGAGAAAGACTACACGTCGCATATGTGACGTCACCGCATAACACATTATCCCTCCACAAATCACGGTGCGATAATCTAAGGAATTAGATCGAGATGCCTGTGTATTTTGTACCCAAATGTCACCATTCAAACAAAGGCATGTTTAGTGGGATCCGTGTGCTAGTGGTGGTGACGTATTTCAAACGCGTCGAAAGCAGCGAAGAGTTGTAGTCCACAAAGTGCTCTCACACAAAGTCTAACCGTATGAAAATTCTACCCGCTAAATTATAGCATTCTTTACACGAAACATATAAAAAAATCACAGACAACATATGTTCACATTCATTGCAAAATTCAAACGGGATTAGAAAATAATTATTTTCTCTCATTCACTTGCATTGACGATTTTTCAACCTAGAGGTCCAGCGGGGTAAGCAGAAGGGGCGGGACTTACCAGCTCTATACATGTGGTGTTCGAGGCGCACATACAATACAGACTACCGACAGTTAAACAGCAGCTCTTAAAGGGGCCACACCTTATTTCAACTCGTTACAGCTTCCATCCTACTGAACAGGTACCGGTGTACAGGGGGAGGGGATCAGGCCGTGAGTGCAGAGCCATCTCTGCGTGAGTGCTATTTACGACAGTACAAGTACTCCACAGCGACTCTAGGGGTCGCTGTTTGACAAAAACGGAATTCCTGCATAGTGCACCTTTGAGTTGTGCAAACATTATTTCTAATAGTTCTCTGAACATTCAAAACATACAGTTTTTAAAATGTATTAAAAACATTTTTCACTTTATACGAACGTTAAGAGAACATTCCATTTATTGGAACGACACTTCTGAATGTTCTCTGAATGTTCCGAAACAAGTAGTAACATTTTAAAAAATGTTAGACAAACATCCAACTAAAACACTTCTAGAAATGGTTTCATGGACAATGTATAGATAGCGTTTTTTTGCTAATGTTTTAAGAACATTATTAAAGACTAGATAACGTTGAATGATCGTTCTATTCACTTTACTGGAAGAACTCTTCAAGGTTCACCCTTCATGACTTGCCAGAACCTTAGCCAAAGTTTTGAGAATGTTCCCTTTTAGCTGGGAACAAGGCTAACATTTTAATCAATGGTCAAATCTGTTTGACATTAATTTCCAACGTCATATGGATATTTTTAGTTTGGTGCTCTTATAAACGCCGATGGCACATAAAACAGGAACGCCCTGCCATCTAACGTTAAGTGCATCAATCAAAGCAAAGCTCATATCTAAAATGTCCTTTAATTACTGCCAAGAAGAAAACATTGTATTATCCTGCAGGGGAGGATGTCAGTCTACCCAGGTACGCCAATAAACCCAGACACACTGCCAGCTTTAACTCATTCTGCCAAGCTACAAGGGCATGACATGCTCTGAACTCTGTAACATGACAAAAAACAACGAGTCCTCCAAAATGACACACTATTGCACACTGATTCTGTAAGGAGCAGAGGAGCTGCCTGCATGGGTGAAGTAGTTTTGGTCCGATGGTAATAATCACTCAGGGAGAAAGAGATTATTTCAGCAGGTTCTAGCTTGACCTACATGGCTTAATCTTTTTTGGGTCAAATCAGTTTATTCCTGGATGTAACCAGGTTCAAAACACATCGCAAGGCATTGGCTGGAGTGAAACTATTTCATCCTATTCAAACTAATTGCAAAAGTCTGTAAACGTGCTTGTTTCTCTTTGCCTCAAAGCAGAGGGGGAAATCTCCATCTTTCTAGTGCAGTGTTCATTTACTGGATTTAGCCCCACTGCAGCTTAACATACGCTTATAATTAAAGCTATACAGCAGCACCCAGTGCTGAGGCTATGATCCACATGAGACTATGATCTCCTCAGAGGCTTGACAAGGGCGCTGAGGCAGTAGCGTTTTATTTCAAAGAAGGGGCCTGGTGTCATCTGCCCATGCATTTGAAATGATGAGGAGAGTTTTTAAATCACATATTTTATGGATATCCCTCTTTCACTATCCTTTTTGGACATTTCTTCATGGATATGAGGTGGATGTTGCTTTGCATTTAATGCTGCATCCAAGCAACTGGGGTATTTATTTTCTCTCCACACCCTTAAAAAACCTGGAAGTTTGATGTAAAAAACATCATTTTCTCATAACATAGCCACTTTTAAGTGTGGGCGACAAAGATATCTCATCTCGACGTGTTTACATGTCACATCACAGATAACCTTTTAGGTTAGATTTATCTTTATCTTGCATATATTTCTGTTGTAGCAGCTGGATGGGTGCAGTGTCAGTTTAATATGACATAAGGACATAGTTTATTTTATATCGGCTTTATAATAGGGTTGTGCAAAAATGAGCATAATCAATTTTTTTTTAGCGCAGGCAGATGTGATTATGCAATTATGCGTTTTAAACGAAGACACTATAGATTTCTTATTATGATAAAAAAAATGACTAAAATAAATTTTAATTAAATAAAAAACATGTCATACCTGCAGAGATAGCTGTTGCGTTTACCTTTTTAATAAGCAGTGGAATTGAAATGGCACCTACGCCCCTCTATCCAAACAGCTGCTGAAAATGACCAACAGTCTCCTTATGTCTTAAAAATCTTAACGATCACACATATAAACTATAAAAAATAATATGTAGAGGTGGGTTACTGTGTGCCAAGACGTCTTTCGATTCGTAGCGAAAAGCGCACCCGGTCACGGTGCAGGTGTTGGTTATACGCATACAGGCGTGTGACACATTATAATTTGCTCGGCAAAGCTTCGAGGCAGTGTCTACATGTGACTTGATACATATAACCACCATATTCATTCATTATATTCCAACGATTTAAAAAACATCCCACTTTCATGTGTAAAATCACCAAGCCATATAATTTACGCGTAACGGTTTACTTACGCACAGCCTCCAGTTTTGGATCCAGCGCACTGGCGGTTTGCTGAATTTTGCCTATTTTGTTCTGCAAAGCCCAAACCCGTTGGTTTGTGGAGATTATTTCGTTCTCAAGCTCCTGAAATAAGGAGCAGGCGTGTTTGGACAGGTCGGAGAGCTGCCGCAGGGTCCGGGATAGAGCCACATTGGTGATAGAGCACAGATCCTCGAACAGTAACCCTTCATCATTAGGGATGGGATGTCTGCACAGCAGCTGGGGCTCAACGATCCGTTTGGCAAAAGGCATTTTTCAGTAGGTAAATGCAAATCCCCCATAAATGAGTAAATCAACTAATCCAACAGAAGATTCTGGTGCCTGTCAAGCAAAAATCCACGAATCCTCCGCGCAACCCGCCATCACTTCAGCTCTCCCGTTAGAGGAGCTCACACAAGGGATGGAGGTTTCTCAGTGAAAATCTCTGCTCCTCCTCTGGTCCTGGATGCTTTTTGGTAGGCTACTGGGTTCTTTCGGGGCTTTGAGGCTGAGGTTGGATTGAGAAAGGCTTTGCAAAAACACGGACTGGTCTACTTGTGCCAGGAGCGGAGAGAAATTACACATTCCACTATGGCGAAGGCGTGGTACTTTAATATTAATTAGAACACGATGACGTCACACGATAGGCGTCCAGTCAGGTGCTTCATTAATATTCACGAGCAAGGCCTTAACCGTCTTAGTTTATAAAAGAAAAAAAGCTTCCATAGATGATGTCTACGCAGTCTACACAGGTCTATCACTCGTTATATAGCTTCGATTAATTCATCTTGTCAAGCAACCAGTGTTCTAGATAACTTTCTTGAAACAATATATTAGAGACTTGTAATAGATTTTGTTTCAACACCTTTAAATCGATGTCTTTTTGTTGCAGGTAAATTTGAAAGATAACTGTTGTGATAATCAAATGTAGCCTACTGTTCAAAACAATTTGTATGGGCAACACTTTATTTTAGAAGTGTCCTTGTTACACGTTACATGTAGTTACTGTAGTGATAATAAATTATTTACTACAGTCAGTAACTAACCTAAACCAACCCCTGTTCCTAACACTAATATGTAGGCTACATGTAGTTGATTATTATAACTAAATAGGCTACTTTAAAATTACACTGTAACAAGGACACCTTAAAATAAAGTGTAACCGTATAATGCATTACCAATATTATTTTCTATTAACTTCAAAATCATTTGGGAGGGTGGTGGTTAACCTATGTATGTTGGTGATTTCCCAGCTAACGTTCTGGCAAGGTTCACTCAAAGTAATGAACTATTGTCAAAACGTTAGCACAAAAACATTATTGTTCATGGAATGTTTTTTTTTCTGAAACGTCTTTTAAATTTTTATTTTTAAACAGCATTTTTAACTCTCCCTGCGTCACAGCACAAACAGTCTCACATATAGACAGTTCAATATCTTTTCAATCTGCTGAAATGAAAAAGTTCATTCACAATCCCTGACTAGCCTACGTCATTAATGCTCCATTGTGATTTCCACAAAGGTGACAGCGTAAAGTATCCGTGCCTCGTTTTGGAACAGCAAAGGCTGCAGTATTACATCAGCGTAGCGGTTTTCCGGTTAGAGGAATCGTTCGGATAAACTTTTGTCCACTCTTTTGTCGAGGACTTAGAGATGCTTAGGGCTGAAAAACACTGTTGTTCAAAATACGCAAGGTTAACTGAACGGTAGTAGCCTAGTGGTGTATGCAGGCTCTGAGAAGTGAATGTGATGACCAAGGAGTTACTCTGACTTTTTCAGAATTTAGTCACTATTTTTTTTTTATAAAAAAGATTAATACAGGCTAATGAATAATCTACAGTCATGAGAGCCACTCCAGATAAAAGATCTAAATATGTGTAGAGCAGCCTCTCGTGGCAAAATCAGTGCAGTGCAGCATTCAAAATGAATCAAAATAAGGATTCGAAAAGATATCACCATCTGGTGGTCATATTATGCAACTGCGAGAATTGGGATGACAATGGTATTTATGAGGAAGTGTATTATTTTATTATTATGAAATAAAGAAATCAAATATAGAAAATAAATATGCAATCTGGTTAACAGATCTTGAGGATAACTTGAATTACAGGCTGGTTTGATTAAACATGGTTGCAAATTGCATTTTAAATTCATTTAACATTTAATTAAACTCCTAATTGTAAATTTTATTTTTCACAAAATACAAGGATCAAATTGAAAGTAATTTTTAAGAACACTGAGAAAATGTATGAAAGAAAGAAAGTGTAGATTAATCATGATTGTATTAGTTAACATTAAATCACGTTTTGTAAGTGTGCTGGATTTTATCTGACAAAGATAATCTTACTTTAACCCAACCTTTGCTTTAAAACCCTCACCTGGAAACCATAAAACAGCCACACAACAGATAGAACCACATCTTCTCATTGATGGATGAGGTAAAATAAACAAACAGATCTGCAAGCAATCTGCTTAAACTCAGAAAGTTAAAACTAAAAATTGAAAGTTTGTCTGAGCATTGTAATTGAAAAGAGAATGTGGGGTTAAAACCCTGTGTAAAGGCTCTAAATTAAAATGTTCTAACAATTGCAATGTAACAATTCATGGCATTATTCCATAAATGTAAAACATTTATCTGTTCCTCAGCACAATCCAGCTGTAGAAATATCTTTCTGTTCAATCCAATTTATTATGAACTCTCTGAGTCATCACCTTATCTTGATAAAGAACTATAGCCTTTACGGTTAGTTATTTATGCTTTTATAGGCCTATATTATGTTTGCACAATGGACTCGCTGCTCAAAATAAAGAGGTCTCTTTAGAAATCAGTATTTTTGGTGTGTTTTGATTTAGCTGTTACTGAATACAACAGGTACTCTGCCCGTATATAAAGCCCACATTTCAATTAAATACGATGCTGTAATGATTCGTTACGCACTAACAACCGTGTCTACTCCAGAAGCGAGCGGCGCGACGCGACAAAAGCAGAACACATCAAAATAAGTAACTAGTGGATGTGGCGCGAGTCGCGACGCGAAAACCAATAATGTAACAAAAGAAGTAGTCCTATGTGTCAAAAAGTAGCCTACCCGGAGACCTACCACTTCCGGCGAGATGGGTGCATAAGATGGCTTTGCTTTACTATCCCATGAGGCCACGGGAGAGGATTTGTGAATGGCAGTGAAGCGACGAAACTGACGCTGGTAGGTCACATGATAATGAAAGCTGGGCGAGAGTTTAGTAGTAGGCTACCTCTGGATTACATTCATACAACTCAGGCTACTGAACGTACGTTGTCTTGAAGTAATTTTATTCAAAATAAGTTACTACTCAAGAGAGTATGGCTGCATCCAACATCACATAGGCTACTAGGTGCAAATCAGTATGAGGCAAAGGAAGTATGTCCGAATTCACATTCTGAAATGTGCACGATGGACACGTATCCCGATCCCACGAGGCCATGGGTGGGAGAGGATTTGTAAATGGCGGTCACATGATAATGGCAACATGGCGAATGTTGTACGCATAGGCTACTAACGTACTTTAGTGGTGGTTTACTTATTCAAAAAAATAAGTAGGCCTACCCACTCACTTTCGGACGCAGCCCAAGTGATTTCGGATGCAGCCACTCAAGCTGTTGCCGCGCTGCAACTGTCGCTTCCGTGTTGACGCGTTCGGAACAAACTGGCCTACTACTCTTACCATATCTTTCTATGGCAGGAAAAGTAAGAGTAGTATGCATTCAGCAAGGTGTTAGAAGAAAATGTTCTACATAGAACCTTAAAGGTTTTTTTCTTCTTCTGGTGCTTCATAGAACCTGTTAAGGGGTTCCCATCATGGAATTTTATGGATTTAGTTTTAATTAGGCTAATTAATTTATTTTTTATCTATTTATAAAAGTAATTTAATTTTATGAACTAAGCAGCTTGTAAACATACTTTATCACTAGAAAAAATTAAATAGCCATTTAATCATGAAAGTATTATTCAATCATTTAAGACTTTTCCAATTAAACCTTAAAAAAAAAATAATGTGCACCCTGGCAACTGTCCAGAACACTAGCATCATAATGGCAGGTGTTCTACAGAAGTACAGAACTTGCCATTTTATTCATAAAAAAAACTTTTCTAAACTATACATGGTAATTTGAGCAGAAAATATGTTATGCAATGTCCAGTGAGACTCATTTACTGGAACCAACTCACCTGCATTCAAACAGAATGTTGCTCTATTAGGTTATGGCACTGGTCAAAGGGCAAAGCAATTAAGTTGCCTTCGATAAAACCGTGCATGGGGAAAACAACAGTCAGTGTCGGTGGGATACGCGCTGTCATGATGTGTGCTCGGTGGCTCCTGCTTTTGGCCATGGCCTCCATGGCTTGCTCTCAGACCGTGGAGGAAAGGGCCAGGGAATTCTTAAAGAAATTTGATGAGGATGCATCTAATCTCGTGTACCAGTATTCCCTTAAATCCTGGGCCTACAACACAGATATTTCCCAGGAAAATGCAGATAAAGAGGTTAGTGTGATGTAAACAGTCAAGTTTAGTATCTCATTTTTGGGGAAATTATGAATTGAACAATCAGTATCACCTGGATATGGATGTTCATGACAAGTTAAGCATATTTTTCTAGCTTTTGAATAAAGTTTTAACCAGTTCAACTATTGAAATGACAAAATATAACATTTTTAGGGAAAATATTAATTGAAAAACATTAGTAGAAACTGGATATGGGTGTTCATGTCAAGTTGAGCATCTCTTTCTAGCTTTTGCAGACAGTTTTTAACTCGTTTAGTTATTGAAATCACAAATTATCTAATTGTTGGTGAAAATAATAATTGAACAATGTTAGTAGTAACTGGATATGGGTGTTTCATGACAAGTTGAGCATCTTTTTCTATCTTCTACAGACAGTTTTAACCCATTCAGCTGTTGACATCACAAATTGGGTGTTCTATAATGAGTTCTCATTAAACTTCTCTTCAGGCTGAAGCATATGCAATCTGGAGCGAATATTACAACAAGATGTCAGAGGAGTCCAGTGCCTTCCCTATCGATCAGATCTCTGATCCAGAGATTAAAATGCAGCTCCAAAAGCTCCAAGATAAAGGATCAGGGGCACTTTCACCTGACAAGGCTAGCCAAGTAAGTATGACATTGCTGATTTACAATAATGTCCCCTCACTCATGTTTTCCACCACGCTTTCATGTTTCACTTCTCCTGCATGCGTATTAAAACTAAAATGCTCTGAATGCCTTGTGCATCACAGTTGAGGAATATCATGGCACAGATGAGCACTATTTACAACACAGCAACTGTGTGCAAAATGGACGACCCCTCTGACTGTCAGACTTTGGAGCCAGGTAATGTCAGCACACATATCACCATCCTAATGATAAAGCGAAATCTCAGGATCATTAACAGGTTCCTTGTTTTCATACTCATGATAATAAAAGAGTCTGTGTAAAAGGCTTCTATGATCTGCTTCATTCATACACGTGTACAAACCTGAAAAAGGGAACTTTCTATTTTCTATTCTCAGTTTCTATTCTCAGATCCATTGTTGAATGTGATTAGAACTTTGCCGTTTGTTAGAAAAAGTGGATATATTATTTGAAACATAAGGTGAAGGAAAGGTAACATGGCCAGAAAGGTTTTGCTGTGTCATAATCCCTTAAGGTTGAATAAAGATTCAATAATGAATCACCAGGCCCAAACACTGGAGAAAGATTCACAGAATTTGAGAACCAGATGTTGTATATTCAGTTATTCAATATTTTGGATAATTTTATTATGTTTTCAGTTGTCAATAAGGGCTCTCAGTTTAATTGATCAAAGTTAAATCCTCAGAATTCAAAGATGTGTACCCTAAAAACAGTCTGAGTTTGCAAAGTTGTCTGGAGCAATTTCTTTATAACATCAGTAAGAAAACATAAGGATGTTTTTATTGTACACTCACAAAAGTTTGCTGTCAGAATTCCACCCCCCCCCCCCCCCCCAGAAAAAAATTTGTTCTCAACACTGATAATAAGAAATGTTTCTTGAGCATCAAATGAGCATACTAGAATGGTTTCTAAAGGATCATGTGACACTAAAGACTGGAGTAATGATGCTGAAAAGTCAGTTATGCTGAAATGAATTACATAACAGCTTTTGAATAATAATATTTCACAATATTACAGTTTTTACTGTATATTTGATTTAAAAAAATGCAGCCTTGGCGACCATAAGAGACTTCTTTCAAACACACATTTAATATCCAACCCCAAACTTTTGTACACTAGAGAATGTCTTTTTAACATAAACTACCAATTCACCTGACACCTGACATATTTTTCATTCACTAGGCCTAGAGGGCATCATGGCAAACAGCAGAGACTACGACGAGCGTCTGAATGTGTGGGAGGGCTGGAGAGTGGCGACGGGGATGAAGATGAGACCCCTGTATGAGCAATATGTCGATCTGAAAAACGAAGCTGCCAAACTTAACAGTACGAACTCTGTTGTTTTAAAAAATATGTTTTTAGTTAGTAGAAATGATGATGTTACACCTTAGCTTCTACTGCTTTAACTATATGGAGAGCTAATGTGGTGGCGGCCAACAATAAAAGTTGTTCACTTATTTTTTTTTTTCTGAAAGAGTACGAAGACCATGGAGATTATTGGAGGGGGGATTACGAAACCATTGATGGACCCGAATACAGTTACTCCCGAGATCAAGTTATGGAAGATGCCAGGCGCGTTTACAAGGAGGTTGGTCAAAAAAAGCCAAAACAAGACTTTCTTTGGTTTTGATTCAGAAACTCACTCTTAATATGATGTTCCAGATCTTACCATTGTATAAAGAGCTTCATGCTTATGTGAGAGCAAAACTGCAAGGCGTCTATCCTGGTCACATCGCTTCTGACGGTTGCCTTCCAGCACATCTGCTTGGTAATATATGGAATATTATTCATTATTCACAGTGCCAAAACAGTGGTATTAATGACAGCTAATATAATACATATATGCTATTAGGATATAGCGCTGTCTGATGAAATGTGGAGATATGGGTGACATTCTCTGACATTTCGCATTAAGGTGATATGTGGGGGCGGTTTTGGACCAACCTGTATCCTCTCATGATCCCGTATCCAGAAAAGCCTGATATTGACGTGAGCTCTGCAATGGTGGCCCAGGTAAGACATGTGACTATTGTTTATTTCTATACCCTACCCTTTTGCTTTGATCTGAGTGTCTCTTTATCTCCAAGATTTTATCTTTTATCTTTATATATGTTTAACAGTACAAGGTCAGTTCACATTTTATTTGATCAAAGATTAAATGTAATCCATTCTATTATTCATTTTTGTTCCTTAGCTGGAGCAATAAAAGCATCCCTGAAGATTATGGAGTTGCACATTGTCAAAATGTGGTCTAGCTCTTTTTTTTAATTTTCCTAATTATTTGACACCACTGTCCATTTCAGGGCTGGGATGAAATGCGCCTGTTTAAAGAGGCGGAACAATTCTTTATGTCCGTAAACATGTCTGCAATGTTTGACAACTTCTGGACAAACTCAATGTTCACTAAACCTGAAGGAAGAGATGTGGTGTGCCATCCTACCGCATGGGACATGGGAAACAGAGAGGACTTCAGGTGGGGCTGATAATACTGCTTACTGCTATGCTTAGTAATGATTAACTGGTAGATAAGATGCTAATTTAAAGAATTCAATTCAGTTAAAGTATTTAAAATAATATTTCCTTTTGCTGTTTACATTTATTTGATAAAAACATTAATACTGTAAAATATTTTTATAACTAATAACTTTTCTATTTTAATATATTTTTGAATTTATATTTATTTCTGTGATGGCAAACCTGAATTTTCAGCATTATCAATAGAACATTTCAAAAGTATAGCAATTATTATTTTAAATTGAATTATTTTAACTAATTTAAAAAACTTTTTTTTTTACAGAATCAAAATGTGCACTAAAGTGAACATGGATGATTTCTTAACTGTTCACCATGAGATGGGACATAACCAATACCAAATGGCCTACCGTAACCTCTCATACCTGCTGAGAGATGGTGCTAACGAAGGCTTCCATGAGGCTGTGGGAGAGATCATGTCTCTTT
This sequence comes from Rhinichthys klamathensis goyatoka, assembly GCF_029890125.1. Taxonomy (NCBI): domain Eukaryota; kingdom Metazoa; phylum Chordata; class Actinopteri; order Cypriniformes; family Leuciscidae; genus Rhinichthys; species Rhinichthys klamathensis. The sequence continues at coordinate 46,150 of NW_026606624.1, forward strand.
CGGCTGCCACTCCTTCTCACCTGCAGTCATTGGGCCTTCTGCCTTCTGATTTCAAGGAGGACTATGGTAAAGGCCCATTGCATGCCGAGTCAGGAGTCTGACTTCATCTAAATTAATTGTGAAAACTGATTTTAGCAGATGATTCTTTACCAAAACGTTTTTTTGTATGCACAGAGACCGAGATTAACTTCCTGTTGAAGCAGGCCCTCACCATCGTGGCCACTCTGCCCTTCACCTATATGCTGGAGGAATGGAGGTGGCAAGCCTTTAAAGAGACAATTCCCAAAGACAAGTGGATGCTCCGCTGGTGGCAAATGAAGTGAGTGACAAGAAACGTACATCAGAATCCAAACATTGTGAAGTTTCCTTCAGTGTGGCTCATCACAACATTTGTTACCGTAGGAGAGAATTAGTTGGAGTGGCTGAAGCTATACCAAGAGATGAGTCGTATTGTGACCCACCTGCACTTTTCCATGTGTCTGGGGATTATTCTTTTATCAGGTAACGTGATCTGTATTAATGAAGTTTTGCATTTAACTAAGTGCTGATTGTCTTTGCCTCTACGTAAGTTGCGTTTTTTATTTGAACAGTCCTGATATCAAATCTAAAATCAAAACAATTCGTATTTCACATTAGCTGTGAATTTGAAGTCTTTGTTAAAGGCAATGCAATACAAATACAGTTAACTGTGAAATAATAGCAAGAAACGTTTTATATTGAGACCTTCGCAGACCGCACAGAACAAACATACAACGCGACCCCTGTAGTCCGATTCATGAACAAATTACCAGCCAGTTCTTTTTAGGGAATAGAAACATACATTGCATATATTCCAGACACAAATGACTCTTGAGCTGGTTCTTTCTTGTGAATCATAACATGTTGTATGACCAATGAAGTCGATTCCTGAAACAAATGACTCTTTTGAGATGGTTCTTTGTAGTGAATCAGAACATATGGCGCGCCAGGGTTGCTCAATTGCAAAAACAATTGACTCTTTTGAGCCGGTACCTTAAATTGAGCTGGTTCTTACAAAAAACAACCTGATTGTGTTATTTACAGCATTAGCTGAGAAATAATGTTTTTCAAATTGAAACAAAATGCACTTTATAAACCAGTGTTGGGTAAGTTACTTTAAAGAAGTAATTCATTACTAGCTATTAATGACATCTTCAACAGTGTAATTAGAATACTGTACTACTACTAATTACTCTCTCTACGAGTACTGCATTCGACCAGTTGAACAAAACTAGGATAGACATGAAAGTGCATAAATTATTCTTGAACTGACCAAAGTATTGAAATTTTGATGTTAAATCCACAATCTTTTTTATATAGAATTGTTCTATAGTTTATACAGTATGCAATTACATCAGAGATAACTAATTAAATTACAGTCCCTTACTTTACTTTTTCAAGGGAAAAGTAATTAATTATAGTAAATAATTATTTAGTAATGTCACACCCAACATCGATTATAACTGAGACATAGTCTACCACAATGAGTCTGATTCGAACCAAGAGCTTTCTGAATCGGAAATGAATTGGGAAATCTGCATCTGTAATAATTTGTATAGCCAGAATTATTATAAGTCTTTCTTTGTGCAATACAATATAGGCTAAATATGTGGCTAATAATCATATGATATGAATAGCTATGTCTTGTTTCTAATAGGTACTTCACTAGAACCATATATCAGTTCCAGTTTCAAGAGGCATTATGTGAGGCAGCTGGCCACACCGGTCCCCTTCACAAATGTGACATTACCAACTCAACCAAAGCTGGTAACAAACTCAGGTATGCAGAATGCTTTGTGTCTTTGATATTTCTTATTGATATACTTTCTACTTATAACTACTCACACTGCAATAGACCTGTATTCTTGGATATTAGGATAAACATAACCACTATAAACTAACTGTAATATTTTGGTCTGCAGGCATATGCTTGAGTTAGGCCGATCCATGTCTTGGACTCGTGCTCTGGAAGATATTGCAGGAACCACGAGGATAGACTCCCAGCCACTGCTACATTACTTCAGCACTCTCATGGAGTGGCTAAAGCAGGAGAACCAGAAGAACAACAGAGTGCCCGGCTGGAATGTCAATATTAACCCAAGTTAGTATTTCATTTTAACATAAACCTTACTTTTCTTTTACAGAAAGTAAAATTCCTCCCAGTTAATGTGAGAAACTGATGTAAGAAACAAAAAGCAAAAGTAACTGCTAAATGATGGGGTGTACTTAAAGATGGTTACATTTCTGTAGATTCTTTTAATAATAAATCTATGGTTAAATTATATTACCTTCATCCATCAATACAGTCCAAATAAAGTTCCAGTACTGACATGCCAACATACGCCAACATGTTGTCTGTTGAAAAATGACAACATTTTTCATTAGGCGTACTGTCTTACTCACAGCTTCCTATATAAATAATGCAGATTCCGAAAACGCCTTCAAAGTCAGAATAAGCCTAAAATCTGCCATGGGAGATGATGCAGTAAGTCTCTTTCAATTTTAACACTCATAATGAATTACAGATACAAATAGAATGTTAATTTGCTAATTATTGTTCATTCTTATCTCCAGTACACCTGGAATACAAATGAAATGTATCTCTTTAAGTCCACTATGGGCTTTGCCATGCGCCAGTACTACTTGAAAGAAAAGGGAATAGATGTGAATTTCATGTAAGTATTCTTATCCTTCACTAACGGCACATGTCAGAGTAATGAGACCATTTTCATCATAAAATTAACATATTTGTTGCACACAGGGCAGAGAACATCCAAACGTACAATGAGACCGCCAGAATCTCCTTCTATTTTGTTGTGATGGATCCAACCAAACCAGCCACAGTTATTCCTAAGGCAGAAGTAGAAGCGGCTATCTGGTATTTCTTGAAACCATACTATATAAAAATATAGAAATAAAAACATTAAATATTGTAGATTGAATAATACATTATTATTATATATTATAGAATATTATTTGTAAATATATCTAAATGTATCTATTCATATATATACGTATATATAATTTTATTTATATATAATGAATTTATTAACTATAAACTATTTAATTGATATAAAACATTTAAAAACGGAATATTAGTGTGATTATTCCATGTTTTATTCTTAATCTCAACTCAACGACTGAATACATTTGAATATTTTGGAAATAATTGAATGAATATTGGGTGCCATAACATGACATAATTATGGGGAACTAAAGCATTTGTTCCTGTGACTAAAGAATTTCCCTTGTTAACTCTTCACAGGCTGTCAAGAGAACGCATCAATGGTGCATTTCTACTCCATGATGAAACACTGGAATTTGTTGGGCTGCAGTCAACATTAGCTCCACCCAAAGAGGAAAAAATCACAGTTTGGCTGGTGGTGTTTGGAGTAGTAATGGGAGTAACTGTGTGTGGAGGGATTTATCTCATTACCACAGGGGTATTAAACAGGAAGAAGTAAGTACTAGAGGGGAAGCCCCTTCAAGAATGAGTCAATCATCGAACGTGGCTTAGAAACGTTTCAGTGACAGTGAATTATGCAATTCTTGTCCTTATAACAGATTGGTATGTTTGTTGGAATTGCATCATCATAACAGCTACTAGGGCTGCACGATTTGGGGAAAATGTCAAATTGCGATTATTGAGGTCAATATTGCGATTGCGATATATAATTAACAAATGGTTTCATGAGTCAACTTGCTTGGTTCTCAAGGAAAATGCACACACACATTAGTGATAATGCTGAAATTTCTCAACTCAAACTAGCAACAACAACTAAATGATTGATAACACCTATAATGATCAATAAGCCATCGACGTCTGGATAAAAATAATCGCATAGGCTTGACATTGCGATTGCGATATGATTAATCGTGCAGCACTAACAGCTACATACTGTATAGCTACTACGTACATGCATTGTAGACAATATAAATATAAATACACAAATAGGACATAATCCAACATCCTTTTCTGGTATAATACAATAAGTAACACTTTATTTTTAGCATCCATGTTATGGATTATACACAGTATAATAATTATTTTCTATAGAAATAGTAAAATATGGGCTTCAAAAATATTATTGAAATCCACACCTTGACCACAGCTAGTTTGTTTCTGAATTTCTTACATTGTTGCAAAAACTGAACTTGTTATGAACAAACATTCTTCCAGTAACGCTGACAGGATGTTCGTTTATAGTTATCTGGTTAGCACAAAAATGTGATTTATACATTGTTCATGGAACTTTTTTTCTGAAAAATGTCAGTTGGACATTTGTTTAACATTTTTTAAAAGCTACTACTTGTTTCAGAATGTTCAGAGAACATTCAAAAGTAACATTCCCATAATGTTTGCTAAATTTTATAATGGAATGTTCCCAACATTCGCAAAAAAAAACAAGAAAAACGTTTAGAAAACATTCAGAAATAAAATGTTTATAACTTAATTTGAACAGTAGCAAAACATTCTTAGAACACATTTTTGTTAGCTGAGTGACTGAATTATTATTATATTTTTAAAAATTTTCAGGAAAGCTAAGAAGGCCGAGGAGACTGTGAACCCATATGAGAATTCAGATGAAGGAGAAGTAAACAAAGCCTTCGAGCAAGACATTGAACAAACTGGACTGTAAAGAAAAATGGGTTTTCAAAAACATCTACTCTAACATCAGAATTGAGTGATGAAAAAAGCTTCAACATCATCGCATGCGTTTGGAGACTTTATTTTCTAATACAATGAACGGATCACTTTTCCCCCCACAAATGTTTATTTAAATGTCTGATGTGAAAGTGTAAAAAAGATACATTAACACATAATGACAAATGATGAATTTACTGTACCCAACAGGATGACTCAAATTGCTAATCGCTTATACAGACAGATGTAAATAGAGATTATAAATATATGGATAAAGTACTTATAATGTTGCGGTTTTTTTATATACTATAAAAACATACCCAGTGATGTGGTACTACAATATAATGAAAAGCGGTTCAGCATTAAAGTGCAAAAAGAAACACATTCTTAATAAAATCTTTATTTTAAATTTGAAAGGTTTTTGTGGCATCACTCTCAATTAAGTCAAAGCAGGTGCTGGATGTAAGTGCGCCTCTTATCATTTTCACAGCGCCACTGTCTACAGTGTGAATGAACCATCCTCTGTGGAGCACTGACTCAAAATGCCGGTGACCCGACGGGGTTATAGACATGTAGAAAACAAGGGCTGTTTTTTTTGGATCATCTCCAGGGATGTTTAGCTTGCTTTTGTCATACCACTGAAATAAACATAAGTTTGTTTAACTGCAGCTTATGGGAAAAAATTGATTGGCAAGTAATTTAGCATGAGCAGGGAGACTTTGTAAATATATCTTATTTTCTGAATTTTATATCCCAATGTCATGCTGTTCAGAAAATATTAAGATACAAATGGCACAATATGCAGCCAAAGCTAAAATGCAAAGTCAAGAAACAGAGAACATTATTGAAAACTTACTGTAATTTTCAAAATCTTTTCTTCGCCTTCGTTGGTGCAGCAGAAGAAGTTCTCTGTGCCAGTGAAGTTCAGCACAACAGGAACACCCGATTGTGTGTCTTTGGTGGGCATGAATCGGAAGATGGTGATTTTTGCTGAATAAATTCAAAATATGTGAAAAAATGGAAGGAAAACTGCTATAAATGTGTATTTTTAAACATACATTTTCATTATTTGAGACAAACCTGACATAGTGTCCTCCAAACAAATCTGATTATACTGACCGGATGCAATATACTTTTGGACTGATTTTGACTTCAGGAACAAATTTTTTTGTTCTTTATCTTTATTCAGTTTTCCAATTTGTGTAGAAACTGTGAAAAAGGCAGCAGAATTAGAGAACATTTTTAAAAATTTGGTTGTATTTTTTTATGAACAATAAAAATGGAACGGTCACTTCAACATTAGTTAATTCAAATGAATAAAAAAAGCTGAGGAATAAAAGATTATTTAATATTTCTTACTAATGCCAAGATCAGCTTGCTCAGGGGTGACCACAACTTCATTAAATTGGTGATCACAGCTATAGAAAGGTTTGTCAGTGTCGGGGCCTTGGTCATCAACCAGATTGAAGCTCATGGTTGCCAGGGAAACAAGCAGCTGATCGACATCATCGAAACAGTCGTCCTCAATGTCCTCATCTATCGACTTTGTTTGTGGATGTGACAGATCCTGGTGCCCACCCGTCTCCAAATCTTCCTCACTTAACATCGTCAGGCTGAATCTCAGTTTCACCTTCCTTTTCATGCCACATGCGTCCTCAGATTCACGCTCTTCTGTTTTTCCAGGGCTCGGATGGTGTACAATCTAGGAGAGGAAATGATTTGCTTCAGCGCAGTTAAAAACACATAGGACTTAGAAATGAATCCATATGAGGTGGTCTCAAAAATATTTGTTTCAAATGCCGCCCACACATGATCACATGATTATTCTGACTAGGCTAAAAGGCCAAAGGAAAAATTTCAGTTTCATTTCTCTCTTGTCATAAACATGGATGTGATCGAGTAGAAAAGGATCCTTTAAATAGAAGATCAGAAAAGGCCTAGTTCCCTTTCTCGCACTGCGTCGAATGACACTTTGGGGGAAGGCCTCAGGCGTGACAGGTGTCTGAAATCACTATCAAATCGCGGCAATTGACCGGCGACACCCTGTGAATCATTAACGTGAATGATTAACGTGCGACCTGCAAGTATATAAGGGCGCCTTGCAAACATGACAAATCATCTTTTCGACTTCAGGGACTGTCTGTTCGAAAACGCTACAAGAACGGTAAGAGAAATGAAACGTACAGCGAAGGCCGATTGCTTTCAGAAGTGTGCCGACCCGTGCCCAAGGTTTTTGACGCCGGGTGACACACATGAACTGTGCGTTTTCTGTCTGGGTAAAGAGCACGCACGGGAGGTTCTCGAGGGAGCCCTCTGTGCAAACTGTGATGCTGAACCCTCTCATCTGGCCCTCTTCTTGAGTGAAGAGGGTTCAGCATCTGGACCTCGTGGTTCAGGTCCGCTCGTGCCAAGGCAGAGCGGCGACTTGCATCATGGGGCTCCCAGATGGAGTTCGTCGATCACCTTGAGAGGGCTGTAAACATCTCAGAGGATCCGGCGACTGACGAGGGCGATCTGCAGGTCGATGATGAAGATTTCTCGCAGACTGTTCCTGCAGATAGTGCTCTCCAGGATGATCATGAGCCCCCTCAGCCACCCTACCCCATGTACGCAGAGCTGGTGGAGTTGTGGATAGTAAAGAGTTATACAATAGAGAAATCAAGTGACTAACCCCACATCCAAGCCCTAAAAGTTCATCAAACTTGGCAGAAGAAGCCTCATCCAGACAAGGAAAATGCTTTCTTACATAGTCCCTGAGCTGCAATTGTTTTTATGCAAACTGTATTTTGCCTGCAGCTGACTAAAGGAGACAAAAGAACCATCAATGAATAGGTCCCCAATATTCCGAATACCCACATCTCTCCACTTTGTGAAAGCAGAATCCATTGTAGAAGAAATTAATGATGGATTCCCTCCAATTGGTAAGAGAAAAGATAAGGACTTTATTACAAATTTTGATTTAATCTGCTTCCAAATGCGAATAGTACTATGGATTATACAATTATGATTGTAAGACAATTTCTCTATCTTTGTAGGAGACAAGATCACTGCCCCAATATCATATGGGCTACATGATTCTCTTTCCATTTGGATCCAAGTGGGGTGTGCAAAGTTGGGGTATAGCCACATTATAATAGTATGAATAGCACTGGCATAGTAATAAAGAGAGAAATTTCTTTCAGCTTTTCTACAGAAGCCTTCAGCTTTAGGCTTACAAAGATGAGCTTTACTTTTCCGATGGGCTTTATACTCCTATAAAAAAGAAATAATGATTGAATCTAATTGCTTGAAAAAAATCTTAGGTAAAAATATTGGGATGTTCTGAAAAATATAGAGAATTTGAGGAAGAAAAATCATTTTAATAATATTAACCCTACCTACCAAGGAAATAGGAAGTGATCTCCAAAACTGAATATTATTTTTCAATTTAGACACTATGAGGGGGAAGGTTAGCCTTAAATAACGACTGGAAATCTTTTGTAACCTCAATTCCTAAATACGTACATTTTTGCTGTGTTATTTTAAAGGGGAAGTGTTGTATAACAGAAAGATCTCAAACCTTTATGGGCATTAATTCGCTCTTAGACCAGTTTTTCCGGTATCCTGAAAATGTACCAAAATGAGAGATAATTTCCAAGATTCTTGCGATTGTAAAATTAGGCTTAGTGATATATAACAGGATGTTGTCAGCATACAATGAGATTTTACTTCATGTATTCTCTGTGCTATATCCATGTATCTTGAGGTCGGAACGAATAGTGTATGCTAAAGGCTCGAGAGCCAAAGCAAAGAGTAAGGGAGATAAAGCGCAACCTTGTCTGGAACCTCTGTGTAGTTGAAACGTTGAAGAGAGCATCTTATTAGTCAAAATTCTTGCAGATGGCCTACGGTAGAGAATTTCTATCCACTTTTCGAAACTATCACCAATATCAAACTTTCTTAAAACTTTAAACAGATAAGACCACTCCAATTGGTCAAAAGCTTTCTCTGCGTCAACAGAAACTATAACCAGGTCCTCTGCATAATTGTGGGAGTAAATTATATTAAAAAGACGTCTAAGATTTGAAAAGGAGTGCCTATTTGGTATAAATCCTGTCTGATCGGGGTGAACAAGTTTATCAATTACAGACCGAAGCCTGTTGGACAAAGCTTTAGCCAGAATTTTTTGGTCACATGTTAAAAGTGAAATTGGCCTATAGCTACTTACTTCTGGATCTTTCCCCTTTTTAAGTAATACTGTTATGGTAGCCTCGTTTAACGTAGGAGGTAGCATGCCAATAGTATTTGCATTAGTATACATTTTAAATAAATAGGGTGAAAAGAGATCACTTAATTGTTTGTAAAATTCACAAGAGTACCCATCAGGGCCAGGGGCCTTTCCGCACTTCATTGACCTAATCGAGTCTTGTATTTCAGAAACTGAAAGTTCTGCATTGAGGAAGTCACGATCTTTCTGATCTAGAGTGGGGAAATCACAACTATCCAAGAAATTTTCAGCAGCCAGGTCATTGATTGAGGCTCTGGAGGAGTATAATTCCTCATAGAACTGTTTGAATCTGCTATTAATGTCCGTGTGAGATGTTAATATGACACCATTTTCTGACTTAACTTTACTTCTAGTATGATCACTTTCCATTTTCCTAATTTGTCTAGCCAGTAATGAATGAGGTTTTTCACCAAATTCAAAAAAGGTTTGTTGCGTAAATAAAAATCCCCTAGCCAAACGATCTGAAAGAATCTGATTGTATCTAAATCTTAATAAGAGGATCTTCTTATAAATCTCTATGGATGGATGCATTGCATTTAATTTATCCAATCTATTAATTTGTTGTTCCAGATCTGCCAACTCAGCCCTTTTCCTTTTCTTTCTAGCAGGCTGAAAGAAAATAATACAACCCCTTATATAAGCTTTCATGGTCTCCCACAGTATTGAGGGGAACGTTTCAGGAAGATCATTCATCTCAAAGAAAAAAGAAATTTGTTCGCTTAAAAATTTACAAAATTGTGGTTCCTTTAAAAGCTGTGGGTCCAGTTTCCATATCCTCTCACAATGAGGCAAGTTAGCTAGATTTAAAGAGAATGAAAGAGGAGCATGATCTGAAATCACTATGCCCTTAGGCCTATATGCAACCTTACTGGCCAATGGCACTAATTTAGCATCAGACAGGAAATAATCAATTCTGGTATATACATTATGAACATTGGAATGGAAAGAGTATGCTCTGTCTTGAGGGTTAAAAATTCTCCAAATATCAAACAAATTTGAATTATTACAATATTCCTTCATGAAAATGCTGGAATTAGAAGGTGATGCTCTACGGGATGATGATGTCCAAATAAGGATCTAAAACTAAATTTCGGTCACCTGCAATGAATAAATTAGTTTGCGAGATGTCAGGGATCTGAGCGAAAACATGTTTAAAAAATGAAGGTGAGTCTGTATTAGGACCATAAATATTAACCAGTGTTATGGGTAATGTATATAAATCTCCAATAACAATTAGATATCTTCTCTCCTTATCTGCGATGGTTGTCTTATGGATGAATGGTGTGCCCTTTCTGAGGAGTATGGCCACCCCTCTTGATCTAACTGCACACATAGCATGATAAGTTTAACCAATCAATGGTATTGCAACATATTGCGTGACCTGGATCTTAGTTTGATGTATTCACTTTTATTAAGGCGCGTTTCTTGAAGAAAAATTATGTCATTAGATAGCATCTTTAGGCGTGCCAAAACTTTGCCCCTTTTAACGGGATGATTTAATCCTTTAACATTCCAAGTGACTATAGTAAATTGTCTCCCCTTATCCCGCTGAGTTACGTTGTCCTGCATGGTGTCGGCTCATACAATATGAATATAAACCCTATCAATGTGACATATGGTCATATACTGAATATAGATGTCCCAGAACAACCCTCCCTTTAACATGCTCTTGCCTATACTAAGAGAAACCTTCAAAGTAAGGCGCGATCCCACTTAGGAAGTTACGAGAAAAAACAAAACAAAACAGCAATAACAAGATACCAAAAAATTAACATGTACCATTCTAACTTCCCTCACTAAACCCTTCTAACAATAGAAGTTTAGAGCAGCCCCGCAAAAGGCATATATTTTGAAGTAAAAATAATTCATATATACATAATAAATATTTGAGAAACTAGACTTATTAACAAATTAAAAATATGAAAAGAGATAAATAAAAATCTGGAAGGACGATCCATCCTACCCTATTTATTTCAAAATAAACCAGAAGCCAACTTCAATAAAGATGGACATATACTTCAATTAAAGGCAATCCGCAAATCTAAAGTGAAGCTCGGCAAACTCTTCGGCTTTCTTCGAATCTGTGATCACTTTCTCTGTGCCATTAAAAGTCACTCTCAATTTCGCTGGAAATACTGTCCCATACCGCACTCCTGGCTTGTCTCGAAGTATTGCTCTGGCTCTGTTAAACGCAGCTCTGCGCTTTGCCATCTCAGGCATGAAGTCAGGGAAAACACGGATCGTCTAACCGTTAAAAGTAAGATCCTTTCGTTCAACAGCTTCCTTAGGATCGTTGTCACATCCCGAAAGTAATGCAGCCGCACTATAAGCGACCACGGCGGCTCGGTGCCCTCCGGTCGCTTACGTAAAGTCCTGTAGGCACGGTCCACTAGCGGGCAATCCTCAAGTGACAACGCGTCTTTCAAGAGTTCTGAAACAAAAGTGTTCATATCTCTGCCCTTCTCAGACCCTTCTTTCAGCTCGGCCATTCGCACATTTTGTCGTCTAGATCGCCCCTCTAGATCCATGTACTTGTCTGTAAGAAGATTCACCTCAGTACATAGGCGTTTCACCTCCGTTTGAAGTTTGGTTATGGCATCTGAAGAGTGATTTGCTGAGCGTTCTATGTCGTCCAGAGTAGAACCTTGTTGCGCAGACGTAGTCTGCAAGGCCAGAATGGTGACTTGAGTTTCAGATTTGAGAGCAGATATTTCCCCTCCGAAAGTTGTGGCCATCTCTTCAATGCGCATGTCAATCGTCTAACAAATCTCAACTTTGGTAGTTCGCAGATCTGAACGTAACAAGTTAATGGCTTCCAGGACTGTAGCATCTGCCAACCGTTGCGAAGGTTCGCCCGGCGGAACATCGTCGTCAGGAGAGGTCGGTGAGATAGGGCCTTTTGAGGCTTGTGACTTCGAGCTCGCTTTCATCTTGTAGCCGATGAGTATCAACGAAACTTCAGCAAATCCAGCTTGTAAGAAAAACTCTTTATGTAGAAGTTATTGTTAAAAAGTACATTTTATAATAATTTTGCGGGAGCTGTAAGGGAGTGCAACCTATCGACCCATAGCTCACTAGCGCCCCCCCCCTCAAATGATTTTTTACTTGGAGTTTTGACTGACGCTAGAGCTTCAGATAGATCTTATGTCCGGCCCACGGGACCGTCTGACTTCTTTCCTGAGTACATCGCCCCCTTGAGCTCTGTTTTGGGTTTTCAGTGGGCTGAGCGATTCTGCAGCACCCTGTATGAAATAATAATAACTATTTTTCTAGTAAGGCTGTGGCTCCTCCAAGCCCTCAGGTAGATCTATGCTTGCAGGCTGGCTCTCACCAGGGACGCCTCTGTAGCTGGCCTAGGCTGTGCCAGGTATAGTGGAGGCGCTTTGCTTAAAGGAGCACTTCACCCATTTCAACATTAATCTTTATTGAAAGTGGGTCATATATGTAGTCAAAATGTAAAAGAAATTTTGAATTTGGTGCCCTCTTGACCGAGAAAAGACAGAAAATAACTTTAGGGCGCATTTGTATGTAAGACAACAACTCCCACAATGCACCACATTGCACAGCTCCGCAAGCCACTCCCACTAATCCAGAACAGCGCAAACATCAGAGAAATCACTCTTTCGTCTACAAGGCTAACGTTAGCTGCCACCAGAGTTAGAAATTCATTTCACACAAAATTTCTAGTTAGTTGGCTGTGGCGAGCAGGACGAGGGCCAGGGACGTGAGAGGACGGCGCGAGGCCGGTGGCGTGAGTGATAATGAACGACACCTGTGAGACGCACCGGTCTCTCTCGCATCTCTCACCGAGGAGCGGACGCATAAAACTAAGGAGGAGCGACGACAGGGCAGATCGAGAAAGGAACAGGCCTGATTTTATGTTGTGTTTTGTTTCTGTTGTGTGTGGCCAGCAGTGAGGGGCTGCTGGCTTATACTTTTGTTTTGTATTTGTTTATTTTACTATTAAAATGTTTAAATGTTTGCCGGTTCCCGCCTCATTCTTCCCACAACAACGAACCCCGTTACATTGGCAAACTCATTAGCGAATTACTCCTCGTTTGTATTTCTTTCTATATGGTGAATTATTGCATGATACCTGGATGTTCAGTCAGAACATATTCGGTGCGAAACTAGGATGGTTCACATCACAACACAAACGTCTGTGTGCTCGTCTGATTCAGAGATTTCGTCCAGGAGAAATTGCCATCGTTGAAATTCTCTGCAGCAGACGGACTCTATCTGTGTCCGTAGCGCAAAGCGAGAGCACAGGCACCAGCAGTCCGCCCAGCTCGAGCCAGTCCGGGCTCCTCATCCGCCTCCTGTTCCTCCATCAGCCTCAGCTGCTCTTCACTATATTGCGGCTCGTAAAGATAGCCACGAACACCGGATTCGAGCAGTAGAATTTCAAAATCCTCTTCTTCCATATCATGTTTAGTTTCTTCCATCATTGTCGTAACTTCCTATCTCCACAGCGCTTGTCAGCTTAGCTTCCAAACAAGATGGCGGATATTGCTTTTCTGTATCTGCGAGTGAATTCCCACCCACTGATCTGTAATCGGTCTGTAGCGTGATCCCACACCCTGAATAAATGATGAGCTTGTGTTTGTAGTCTCTTCACTTTTCAATGAAATGTGACTTCCTGCTTATGACGCAAAATGACGATTTTTACGTCATAATAAGCAGGAAGTAAAACACTTAAACCCTTATTTCTCCCATCTCAGGGAAAAATAAAGGAAAAATCCATGATCATTATAATATATGACTGGGTTTCTAACAATAGACCCTCCACCTCTGACCCTCCACTTTGTGGATGTAGGTTTCTAGAAAGCATCCCTGTATGACAGCCTCCTCCCATGGGAGTCATTAGGCCAAGGCCTGCCCCCTTCTCTGCATTCTGGGGCGACAAGAGTAATGCAGCGTGGTGCAGAGGCATGGTTTATAAAGATAATGTGTCTTTATTGAGCAGGGTTAGGCCGTCTTTCGCCTCACGAAGAGACTGGGTCTGTCTGCCCGACCCTGCGTGCAGAACTAGCATACGGATCTGGGCCGCCAGTTTAGGCTTCACTTACCTCGCTGAGCTACTGCTCGGGCATTGGGTTGTAGGTGATTTGGCTCACAAACAAGCCCCACTCCCCTAGGTTGGGCACAGATACATTTTCTGTCACCCCTAGAGCCGCTGGCAGGCCCGCACCCTGGTAAACCTCTGGGTGAGGTGGGAGTATTCCCCTGTGATACAGGGTAGGTCTGAGTACTTCACTTTCAGTTCTGTATTATCCTACCTCGCACCACTATGGCTCAGGTCGAGCGGAGAGTTCTGGCCTTCACTTCTTTTTTGGTCGAAGAACGCTCCCCTGAAGGCAAAGCATTGCCATGAGCTGACACCCATGCGTACAGATGGTAGGTCCCTGACTCTGGGGCCTCCTTTGAAGCAGAGTGGCATATGTTGTACTCCCCTTGTTTTAAGGGTACTGGCTCTATTATGTTATCAGGTAGTAGGCCTCACCAGGCCTCCCTGAAGGCGAATTCCCACTTACGTTGGCTATCAGGTAGTAGGCCTCACCAGGCCTCCCTGGAGGCAAGCCCCAAGGCCAGGGAACTGGACAGCTAGCCTGACTTACTGTCGGGTAGTAGGCCCCACCGGGCCTCCCTGAAGGTGAGTTCCCACATGCTGTGACTCTCAGGTAGTAGGCCTCACCGGGCCTCCCTGAATGTGAGCTCCCAGATATTGTGGCTGTCAGGTAGTAGGCCTCACCAGGCCTCCCTGAAGGTGAGTTTCCACATGCTGTGATTATCAGGTAGTAGGCCCCACCAGGCCTCCCTGAATGGAAACTGTCAGGTAGTAGGCCTCACCAGCCCTCCCTGAAGGTGAGCTCCCACGGACTGTGGTTATCAGGTAGTAGGCCTCACCAGGCCTCACCAGGCCTCCCTGAAGGTGAGTTCCCCACATACTGTGGTTAACAGGAAGTAGGCCCCTCCAGGCCTCCCTGAAGGTGAGCTCCCACGGACTGTGGTTATCAGGTAGTAGGCCTCACCAGGCCTCACCAGGCCTCCCTGAAGGTGAGTTCCCCACATACTGTGGTTATCAGGAAGTAGGCCCCTCCAGGCCTCCCTGAAGGTGAGCTCCCACGGACTGTGGTTATCAGGTAGTAGGCCTCTCCAGGCCTCCCTGAAGGTGAGTTCCCCACATACTATGGTTATCAGGTAGTAGGCCCCTCCAGGCCTCCCTGAATGGGAACTGTCAGGTAGTAGGCCTCACCAGGCCTCCTTGAAAGTGAGTTCCCCGCATACTGTGGTTATCAGGTAGTAGCCCTCACCAGGCCTCCCTGTGAGTGGTTTCCTAGCGGTGCTGGGTTCAGGAAGCTAGTGGCCTCTTGCTATCAGTTCAGCTGGCCTTACCAGGCAGCTGCTAAAGGCAAGCCTGCGCCCTGGCTCGACTAAAGTGTTTATTCTCTGCTACTGGTTCCCTCACGGAACCTCTTTTCCTGCCTACAGCCTGGTTTGCCTACCAGGCGGACCATGTACTCCCCTCACGAGGGTCACAATGAGCACGCGGACTCCTGAGTCTGGTCAGACGGTCGTCTGCCTCTCCTGAGGCCTCCCAGTTAGATCAGCCCTTAGGCCTTCACAGGCCTCCTCAGTGTTTTGAAACAAACACGGGGTAGATCTGTGGATCGAGTAGAGAAACTCCCCTCGCTGGCAAGGGTTGGAAAGCACTATGCTGAGTCATATTCTGCGGGATATCCCATCTCTGAGATCCGGGCCGAGTGGTTCACTGCCAGCTTCGCAGTCCCTCGGGTTGGATGCCTAACCTAAAGACAAGTGTCCAGAGGCTCTGTCTTCGGACAGACAGGAAGTGGCCAGACTAAGTGTCTATGTAACTGACGCCAGGTCAGGCCGTCCTGGAGGCATTTCACGGTGAGTACGTTCCCCTGAATATTGATTAGCTGGGGTTCCTTCGGGTTCCCTAGCCACATTGCCTAGAACGGACCCCTTCTAATTGAAGTTGTGCTCCTAGGCCTTTGAGCAGGCCCAGGTAGGCCTTTCATTTAACCATGTTTATGGAGGCTTATAGCTTGGGCTATGACTGTAGGGAATGCTGTCACTGACAGCCTAGTGTGACCTGAGGGTGAGTGGTTCTAGCGTTTCATTTGAATTTGCTGGTTCGGACAGTTGTCACTGCCAATGGGCATGCACTCCCCTTAGCATGGCGGAGTGGGTATATCGTTCCCCAAAGCGTCATTCGACGCAGTGCGAGTTCCCTTTCGAAAGGGAACGTCTCAGGTTACGACTGTAACCTATGTTCCCTGAGAACAGGGAACGAGACACTGCGTCTCCTTGCCATGCCTCGGGGCCTGACCAAACAGTCCCTTCAGACGATAAGGTGATTTGTCATGTTTGTCATTCGTTAATCATTCACGTTAATGATTCACGGGCTATCGCCGGTCAATGTGATTGCCGTGATTTGATAGTGATTTCAGACACCTGTCACGCCTGAGGCATTCCCCCAAAGCATCATTCGCCGCACTGTCCCGTAACGTTCTTTGTTCTTAGAGAACATAGGTTACAGTCGTACCCTGAGACGATGTTTCTGCTACTTATCATCTAGTTTTTTATCTCCCTTTGTGAATAAGGAGAAGACAGACAGTAAATAGAGTAGGAGTGACTAATGTCAGGAGTCACTAATAGCCTAAAGTGTAACATTACGTGTAGGATAAACTCACAAAGACAAAAGGAGAATGCTAGAACATCAACTTTAATAAATAAACTGCAGACAGGAATAATATACACACTAACCCAAATTAACTAATCAGAACATGGGGCAACGCCTTTTCCTCGATTTACTGAAGCCTTTATGTAAAACGCATTTGCAGCTGCACAGCAGAACACGAGCGTCTGGCTCGCTCATAGGCTGCGCTGCGGCAACTGCATATCCAAGTTGTCGCTTCAGTCGTTAAACCTGCTATAATGGCGAATTCGGGGACTATTATAGTCTGAGGTCACACCCCTTGGCGGGCTCTGACGTGTATGACGCAGAGTGATCTCATTGGTCGCACGCCAAGGGGGCGTGACCTCAGACTATAATAGTCCCCAAATTCGCCATTATAGCAGGTTTAACGACTGAAGCGACAACTTGCCATGTTACTATAGTGCGGCTGGCTATGCAATACTCGTTCCCTAACTCAGGGAACTGAGGTTACGTGAGTAACGAGTAGTTCCCTTTCGAACGGTCACTTCGTATTGCGTAGCTATACGCAGTGGGGACGCCCTGCAAAAAGCCGCACTGGATAACTGGCTGCCACTGCAACTCAGGACCCCTGAGCATGCAGAACAAGCCATAACCGCATAATTATGTATAAATAGACCAGACCCCGTCAGGTCTAAAATAGCCAGTTAGTAATAACCCAACCTACTACACCAATAAACCCAGACACTGTCGGGGTCATTAGTATATGAACATACCACCAGTCAAGTGGGTTTATATATAAAATTATAACCGGCCAAAGCGGGTTTATATATGTATGGAATATAACCGGCCAAAGTGGGTTTTATGTATCTCATATAACCAGCCAACAGCGGGTTATCTATATATGTAAATCTACCCGGCAACAGCAGGTTTATGCATGAATACAACCGGCCAGCAGCGGGTTTTATATATATGTGATTGTGATTGTGCACAGTACTATATGACAAGACCGGCCACTGACGGTTCTTAATCATACCGAAAGCACCTTCGCCTGCAGGGAAGGCACTTCCATATTATAGAAATTCATAAATGTGGAAGGCGAGGACCAGCCGGCCGCATCACAAATATCCCTAATGGGAATGCCAGATGACCAAGCCCATGACGAGGCCATACCTCTGGTCGAATGGGCCTTGATGCCTATAGGGCAAACTTGACCCGCTGCGGTATAAGCCATAGAAATAGCATCCACTATCCATCTAGACAGTCTTTGCTTAGTGACTGGATCCCCCTTGGATCTACCACCAAAGCAGACAAAAAGCTGTTCTGATTGTCTAAAAGACGCAGAACGCTCCAGATAGATTCTCAGCGCTCTGACAGGGCAGAGAAGATTAACCTCTCCATCCTCTGCAGAAGGAGGGAGGGCTGATAACGTCACCACCTGTGCTCTGAACGGTGTTGAGAGCACTTTAGGAACGTAACCATGTCTGGGCTTGAGGATGACTCTGGAGTCATATGGACCCAACTCCAAACATGCCTGCAGAGAGCGCCTGCAGATCTCCCACTCGCTTGATAGATGTCAACGCAATAAGGAGAGCGGTCTTCAGCGAGAGAGGTTTTAGATCAACCGATTGAAGCGGTTCAAAAGGCGGACCTTTCAGAGCCCCCTGGACCGTGGAGAGGTCCCAAGACGGCACAGACGGAGGTCTGGAGGGGTTCATCCTCCTAGCACCTTTAAGGAATCTCACGACCAGGTCGTTTCTTCCCAGTGACTGGCCAGCCACCAGAACATGATGTGCTGCTATAGCTGCCACATATACTTTGAGCGTGGACGGGGAGCGACCCGCATCCAGCAGCTCCTGTAAGAATGAAAGAACCACAGATATCTCACATGACTCTGGGTCAGCCTGGTTTTTCGAGCACCAGCTGGAAAAACCCGACCATTTTTAAGCATAAAGGCGCAGAGTCGACGGGGCCCTGGCTTCAGATATGGTGCTTAAGACCTTCTCAGGAAGCTCCTTTGGTACCCGTTGAGGGGCCAAACATGGAGGGCCCATAAATCGGGTCTCGGATGCCACAATGTCCCGTTCGCCTGTGTGAGGAGGTCTTTCCTCAGTGCAGGGGCGGCTCTAGCCCTTTGGTTGCCCTAGGCGAGATTGAGTTTTGCGCCCCCTCCCCCCCAGTTGCATTGTACAAATACATTTTATCTGACCATGTAACTTGAAGTAGATAAATTACAATTTCTACCACCATTATTACTAATCTAATGGGCTGCAACAAGGCTAAGGGGGTTTAATATGGGTAACTGAATATGGGTTGGAGCTTTTTTTTTGGAGCTCTCAAAATGCACCAGATTGATGAATTTAACACCTGTCCTTTGGAATTCTCTGCCTCTTGAACTTAGGGAAGACAAGTCTTATGCCATTTTTAAAGGTCACCTTAAGACATACTTTTTTAAACTTGCATTCACTTGTTGAAGGTTTTTTTTTTTTATTAACAATTGCCCATTGTTTAGGCCTATACTGCGCTTTGAGAAGCTGCTTTTAAAGGCGCTTTATAAAATAAAGGTTATTATTATTATTTTGTTAGTGTCTGTCTACATTACACTACTGCATAATAATAGTTATAATATTAATCCCATGACAGTAATAGGCTATTCCTTTTCTAGGCTATTCCTAAGATATATTCCTTTATTTTTATTATTGCATTTGTTTTACAATATATGGGTATTTAATAGCCATATATTGCAAAACAAATGCAATAATAAAAATAAAGGAAACTTTCATAGCCTAATAAGTTTTGTACACATTTCTATACTTGAAAGCTAGTTATAACCCAGCGCCACCAATTAAACAAAACAAAACGAATGGGCCGCCGATGTACGAGTTTTATGGGCCGTTCAGACAAAAAATAAATAAATATATAAAAGTATTCGAAATGTATCGGCCCAAAAAGCACGTCGGCCCACCGGGAATCCCCCGGTAGTCCCGATGGCCAGTAGGCTACATGCCTTTGCACAACACTAAGTAAATTTATTTCGTTTGACAACTTAATGGCTGAGATGAGAAGACTTACCTCTATACTGGGCTTTCTTTTTATCTTGTTCCTTTCTCCTTTTCTTCCCTGTGCAAGTGTGACGATCTGCGGCTGGAGTGCCCGCTTGAGCCTCTGGGGGGCACTCCTTCCTAGTTTATTGTTTCCTTTATGTTTTACCCTGGACTGATTATGGTTTATTTGTTGCACCTGTTTTAGATTTAGCGTCCTTGATTTAAGCCTGAGTTTTCCCTTTGTTCAGGGCTCAGTATTGTTTGTATGTGTCTGACTGCATTATCTAGTCTTGTTCCAGTTTCCTTGTATTCTAGTGTTTCGGTTCCCTGATTATCTGCCTGTTCCCGGTTTCCCGTTTGCCTTATCCCTGCACGGATTTGATGTTTGTTTGGACTGCTTACCTGGTTTTGACCCCTGCCTGTTTCCGTGTACCTGTCTCTGGATTCTCCTCTTAATAAAGCCTGCGTTTGGATCACCACTGTCTGTTTCCACCGAGCAGTTCATGACAGAATACTGAGCCACTACTGATCCAGCGGCTGAGAGGAGCACGGACCTCGTTATGGATCCCACAGCGCAGATCGTAAGCCTCCGTCAAGGAGAACGTCCTCTCAAGGTTTTTGTGACAGATTTTTTTAAGCTCTCTCATCAGTCCTACTTAGATGATTTCTGTTTAATGATGCTCTTTCGGGGAGGACTGTCTGAACCGCTCGGCTCTGCTATACCGTTTCCGAGTTCAAGCTGGACTCTTACCCAATATATTGATCTGGCCCTTTCCATGGGCGGTTCGCTTTTTACTGTGGATTTTTTGGAACTTTTGCTTCGCAGAGGATCCGACGATTCGCCATTTTACAAGGTACCCACTGAATCCACGCATCTAGAGTCTCCCGGTGAACCAGCGCATCACACGTGCTCCGCCGAGTTTGCGCTACATGAAAGCCCAGTTGAACCAGCGCTTCGTAAAGGGTCCGCCGTATCCACGCAACATGTGAATCCCGACGTTCTAACACTTCACGTAAGCTCCGTTATATTCCTGCCTCAAGAGTTTTCTACTGAGTCTGAGCGCGTGCCAGCCGAATCAAGTGAGTCAAGTGCCGCAGAGTCAAGTGAGTCAAGTGAACCGAGTCCCGAGTCAATTGAACCGAGTCCCGAGTCTACCGAGTCAAGTGAGTCAAGCCCAGTGACGCGTCGTCGCAGAAGGAGAAGGAGGACTCGTTTGCCTCGCCAGGCTCCGAAGGGCGTTCCCAGACTCCTCGCCCTGCCGGCCCCGCCTCTGCGCCTCGCCTTGCCTGCGCCCTTCAAGCTCCGGGAGGCCTCTCCTGAACTCATTTACAGCCTGGAGGTTCCTCCCGTGGTTTTCCCCAAGTATTTTTTGGGGGGAGGCAGGAGGTACCCTGTGAGGGCCATGGAGACGACGTCGACATGGACCTCACCCTCGTCTGAGTCTGCTCCACCCTGGACGCTCGAGGGTCCGACAGCTCCGCCCTGGACGCCCGAGGGTCCGCCAGCTCCGCCTTGGCCATGCCCGCATCCTGCTCCGCCCTGGCCTTCGCCTCAGTCTGCTCCGCCCTCGTCTCCGTCCGAGTCTGCTCCGTCCTGGTACCCTTCCAAGTGTGCTCCCCCATGGTCTCTTGCCCTGCTCTGGTCTCCAGGCCCCAGGTCTCTCCATGGGCCTGGCCCCTTGCCTCTCCACGGGCCTGGCCCTCCATCCCATCCCCCGTCGACCTCCCTCCGGAGCTCTTAGGAGCGTCTGGAAGCCGCTCCTTAGAGGGGGGGGGGTTATGTGACGATCTGCAGCTGGAGTGCCCGCTTGAGCCTCTGGGGGGCACTCCTTCCTAGTTTATTGTTTCCTTTATGTTTAGCCATGGACTGATTATGGTTTATTTGTTGCACCTGTTTTAGATTTAGCGTCCTTGATTTAAGCCTGAGTTTTCCCTTTGTTCAGGGCTCAGTATTGTTTTTATGTGTCTGACTGCATTATCTAGCCTTGTTCCAGTTTCCTTGTATTCTAGTGTTTCGGTTCCCTGATTATCTGCCTGTTCCCGGTTTCCCGTTTGCCTTATCCCTGCACGGATTTGATGTTTGTTTGGACTGCTTACCTGGTTTTGACCCCTGCCTGTTTCCGTGTACCTGTCTCTGGATTCTCCTCTTAATAAAGCCTGCGTTTGGATCACCACTGTCTGTTTCCACCGAGCAGTTCATGACAGCAAGAGGGTTTTGACCGCTTCATTTTCGATCAACGTGCCAGCACTTGCCTTGCCTAACCTAACGTAACGCAACGCAACGCAACGCAACGCAACTCCCCCCTCCCGACATTAGGAAATGATCGACAATAATCATCAATTCAATCTAATAATTAAGTTGACAAGTAATTAAACGTGTGGCTGAGGGGCGCCTTATGATGATCATGTTTAATAAACATGTTTTATTTCGCTTGTCATTCTAATTCTATGATAATGGGAAGTAGGCAAAGGGCGACACTAGAGGGCGCCTGCGCCCCTAACACATTTGCCGCCCTAGGCGATCGCCTAGGTTGCCTATAGCAATCGCCGGCCCTGCCTCAGTGGGACAGGCCATGGGATTGTGTCCGATAACTGAACCAGTTCCGGGAACCACGGTCTGGTTTTCCAGAGAGGGGCCACCAGAAGGACTGGGCATCCGCTCTCTCTGACCCGTTTGATGACTTGTGGAATCATTGAAACGGGGGGAAAGGCATAAAGGGGAGTGTCCCTGTTCTTCGAGAAGAACAATTTGCAGTGGGTGTTGATTCTCGAGGCGAAAAGGTCGATTTCGGCCTCGCCAAACACCTTCCATATCAGACTGACTGTCTGTGGGTTCAGGGACCACTCGCCGAGGGGAGTGTTGCCCCGTGAGAGCATATCCGCGCCCACATTCTGGACGCCTGGGATATGCGCTGCTCTCAGAGAGCTCAGGTTGGTTTGTGCCCATAAGAGGAGGTCTCTCGCCATCGCATGCAGGTTTCCTGACCTGATGTCCCCCTGGCGATTTATGTAGGCCACCACTGACATATAGTCTATGCGGACTAAAACGTGGTGACCTCTGAGGTTCGACAGAAATGCCTTCAGGGCCAACCCAGACAGTTAATATGTAAGCTCTGCTCCGTGCTCGATGCAGGCCGGATGCAGGCATGCCCTTGTGCAGCGACTCCCCAACCCAGGTTGGACGCATCTGTAAGAACCACTTTCCTCCTGGAAATTGTTCCCATTGTCACCCCCTTGTGGTACCAGTTCTGAGCCCGCCAGGGAATCAGGGTTCTTAAACAACCGTGATTCACCATAACGCGCAAGTTGCCTGACTGCCATGCGTGAGTTGGCACACGGCGTTTCAGCCAATGCTGCAGCGGGCGCACGCACAGTAATCCCAAGCTGAGTACTGGCGATGCTGCTGCCATGAGACCAAGTAGTTTCTGAAATGTCTTCAGTGGCGCGCGCGCTCTGAAAGTGCCTGCAAGCGCTCGCACTGAGATAGCGCGCTCTGGTGTGAGTCGCGCTGTCATAGCTCTCGAGTCTAAAACTGTGCCCAGAAAGATCACGCTCTGGCTGGGGGTTAGTTTGCTTTTTGAAACATTGATTGTGAAACCCAGGCATTTTAGATGGCCGAGAATCAAATCCCTGTGAGCTAACAGCTCGATTCTCGACTGTGCCAGCACCAGCCAGTCGTCGAGATAATTTAACACGCGATCTCCCTGATGTCTCAGAGGAGAAAGCGCTGCATCCACACACTTCGTTAATGTGCGGGGTGCTAAAGATAGACCGAACAGCAGAACGGTGTATTGATAAGCCTGCCCCTCGAAGGCGAATCTCAAGAATGGCCTGTGACGAGGATTTATTTGAATGTGAAAGGAAGCATCTTTCAGATCCATTGTGACAAACCAATCCCCCGGGCGCACTTGCGCGAGGATATGTTTGATAGTTAATATTTTGAACGGCCGCCTCATGAGAGCTTTGTTCAAATGTCTCTTTTTTCGGAATCAGAAAATAGCGGCTGTAAAAACCCATATGTTTTAGCGCGGGGGGGACTAATTCTTAGCCTGGCTCCGCCCTCCTACGCACTTCCGCTCAATTTCATTTTCCTTCAGTACTATGTCTGGGACTGCTGTATATTCTTAGGTTTCCAGAAATCAATTTTTTGTAGGACCAATCAGCGAATAGAGGGAGTGGCTGAGAACGATGACGTTGATGTAGCGCGTCAGTTTGAGTTGGAGTTCAGTGATGGCAGCGGAGAAAGACGTGAGAAAATCTATTCGGTCCGTTGTTGAAAAACTGCCTAATATACAGAAGTTAAAGCCGGAGCAAGATCAATGTTTGCTAAGTGTTGTTGGTGGCCATGATGTTGTGGCCCTCCTCCCCACGGGGTTCGGGAAAAGTTTAATTTTCCAGCTCACTCCGCTAGTGGTGAATGAGTTAGCTAAGGCGAACGATAGGGATGCAAAGCCGATAGTTGTTGTCGTCTCCTCTTGTTGCACTAATGGAGGACCAAGTGAGGGAGGCAGAAAGGTTAGGAGTTCGTGCTGGGCAGCTCGGCGTGCACGATGATCACTGTACAGCATTTGCGGCAGATCCGAAACGACCGCAGCGGCGTATTGTTAATGATTACACCCAGCTTCGACAGTTGACTGAATACATCACTGTCCTTAGTGTCAAATATACATTTAGAATTGTTCCTTGAACTCTTAAATTCGATGAACAAAACATGCAGCTCTCGTTGACAGACATCTTATTCTAAACATAATCCTCTGATCATTCGGACTTGTTTTTTTTTATTGCTTAAAACAATACACAAGTAATAACAGAAAACATAATACAAAAACAAACAAAAAATAATAATAATAAAAAACAAAACAAAAATAAAACAGTAGGGGGATAATATAAAATAAACATTAACAAGTTAAGAGAAAAACATGACACTGAAAAAAGGAAAATAATTACAAACAGATAATGTTTTTAAGACTTTTTTTGTTCTCAGACAACTTAATTGAAAAGAGGTATTTTTAAAATTCTTTCACAAATATAAGAAAGAGAGGTTTAGCATTTAGATATTTAGATTTATGAATGTGGAATTCGGACTTGTTTCCAGCCGGTTTGGGCGCATGACATACGTCACGACCACACGTTAGCGATTGGCTATGGCAGATCCTGAGTGACTCTGGGCAGATCCAATAGTTTTGAACTTTAACAGAGAACCCGCCTACAAGGAAGTAAACGTTTCTCAATGGAGTGAGGCCAGACTCTCTGTACAAATGAAATGTACGAGATTCTGGTAGAACCAGGCTAACTAATTCTATCGCCCCTTTTGCTAAAAGATTCTGTACTTCGGTGCGAAGCACGTGACCCACGTTGCTTCTCACCGAAGTCTCGAGAACCGCCTGAAATTTTGGGGGTCTGCGAGCGAATTGGAGCGAGTAACCTCGTTTTATAATGTTTATGACCCAACTCGACACACCGGGGATAGCTTGCCAGGCTAGAACCCGTGTGGCTAGGGCTTGACACACAGATTGGGGCTGATCGCCTAATGCAGGGGGACCTGATACCCTCATATTGTGATTTTTGCACACATTGAGTATTGGACTGACTATACAAGCATTTGCGTGTGGGGAAGTCAGTGTTACAACAGGGGAGGGGCCGCCTTGTGAAGGGGGACCTGATACCCTTATATTGTGATTTGTGCACACATTGAGTATTGGACTGACTGTACAAGCATTTGCGTGTGGGGAAGTCAGTATTACAACGGGGGGGAGCCGCCTGATGAAGGGGGACCGTGAACCCATGTGTTGTATTTGTGAAACATGCTCTTTTTGTGCTCTATTTGGGTCGCCGTAAAAACGGCGTTTGTTTGCAAGAACGCGCTTACTGTTGCGGGCCTGTTTGTAGTAATAAAATCCCCAGCCGCCTGAACTGAACAGGGGGCTGTGGGAAGTTTTCTTGGCTTCTTCGAGGGTGGTCCGGCGAGTGCGGGACTCGTGCCCTCTCTCTTTCCTCTGCGTGCTAGGACGACTTTGGCGGCGCTGTGTGGGGCGCAGCGCTTGGTCTCGGGCCTTGGCGTCGGGGAAGCGGGAAGCGCTTTGTTGTTCTTGGCTGGCGCAGGGCATCAGCCGCAGGGCGGGGCTGAGAGGCCTGTTTCGCGGGCTTTGTTGGCCGAGGCGTCGACGGGACTAGCTTGTGAGCACTCGACGCTGAGCTAGAGCGCTTAGGCAGGAAGTGACGCATGGCCTGGGACGCTTTCTGTGCCTCGGTGTATCTCTCCGAGAACCCCTTCACCGCCGGGCCGAAGAGGGTGGTGCTGGATACTGGGGCGTCGAGGAACCTCGTTCTCTCCACGTCCTTAATGTCAGTGAGGGTAAGCCAGAGGTGGCGCTCGAGCATGACCAAACTCGCCATATTCCTCCCTATAGCCTGTGCTGTGGCCTTGGTAGCTCTTTAGCTGATCTACCTCGAACAGGACCGGAGATGAAGGAGCTGGAGAGAGTGAGGCACGCGGGGACGTGGCCGGCGTGCGTTCACTAACATCCATGCTCTCCGGTTGCCGTTGGCTGCGGTGCTTCTTCTTCTTCGGCTGAAGTAGGGCCGGAGAGGGAAGCGCGGGAGAGGCGATGTCGCCATCACGGGAGAGGGCTAGCCGAGTTCGCAGCACGGAGATAGGCATGCTCTCGCAGGCCGCACATCCGCCGGCAGACAATGCATTCTCCGCGTGGTGAAGTCCCAGGCATGGAATGCATTTAGCGTGTTCGTCCGCCTTTGAAACAACGCTCGTACAGATAAAACACTTAAAAAAAAAGAATAATGAAAAGGATATCGCCGGATAGCCACAGGAGAGACGGCGTCAGGAGAAACACGGTTGAATTGTGTCGTCTGCTGAACTGTAGCTCGCTCAGGCTGAAGGCTTGTTCGACGGCGAAGGTTTCATTTCCCGCGCCATTGGATATGCAGTTGCCGCAGCGCAGCCTATGAGCGTGCCAGACGCTCATGTTCCGCTGTGCTGCTGCAAATGCGTTTTACATAAAGGGTTCTATAAATCGAGGAAAAGGAGTTTCCCCCACTGCGTATAGCTACGCAATACGAAGTGACCGTTCGAAAGGGAACTGGGTCACAGTGAACACAAAATGCCACGTTACGTACAGACATTGATCAATTACTATATTTTTATAAATATTTTTTATTTAAAAAATTATGTTTATTATAATAATATAACAAACCTGTTAAAATGAACTTAAAAGACAAAAACAAATTTCTAAGACAATTTTCATTTTTTGCTACTTATCGTTTATCTCCCTTTGTGAATAAGGAGAAGATAGATTGATAGACAGAGATAGATAGATAGATAGATAGATAGATAGATAGATAGATAGACAGACAGACAGACAGACAGACAGACTATAGAAAGTTTCAGTCCACAAATCAGCAACATTCACCATGGATTTAGGCTAATGTAGTAACCATAGTATTGTGACAGAAATAGTCAAACGCTTACAAGTACTACACATCTTTTTCCAGCACTTCAAAACTATAATATTATGTAGAAATTTTATTTTTAATGTGATGACGAACACATTTTTTTGTTCATCGTTCAAAGATTGTCTTAAAACAAAAAATAATTAAAATGTAGGAAAACTCTTATTTAAACACTTATTTAAAAATAAAAATTTAATTAAATTACCATTGTAAACAGTAGGATGCTTATTGGCTATTTTCACTCCCTAATATAATTTTTTTCACTCGTTTTACTTTTTAATTAATATTAAGACATTATGAATGATAATAATTAAAGTTAATTTCATCTACACCCTAAATTAAGCTTAGTGGTTTATTGTCAGCCCCAGTGCACATATTTTTGTAGAACTCAGTGGCTCCGGTGCTGCTGCCCTCAAATGTTAGTCTGGAGCCCTGTGAACTTAAAATAAAACTGCACATTGTAATATCTGTACGTTAAGCCTGTTTATTATGAAAGAATTTGTCAGTATTATAGTTATTTTGGGGGAAATTTGAATAATTGCATTGCAAGCCGATTTAAGGTGTGCCCCTAAATTTTCTGCTTGAAATTTTCAGTCAGGGGCTCTAGCGCTCCTAGTAAAATAAGTTAGTCTGGAGCCCTGAGATAGATACATAGACAGACAGACAGAAAGATAGAGAGATAGATAGACAGACAGACAGACAGACAGACAGACAGACAGACAGACAGACAGACAGACAGACAGACAGACAGACGATAAATAGACAGACGATAGATAAGAGAGATAGACAGACAGACAGACAGACAGACGATAAATAGACAGACGATAGATAAGAGAGATAGACAGACAGACAGACAGACAGACAGACAGACAGACAGACGATAGATAGACAGACGATAGATAAGAGAGATAGACAGACAGACAGACAGACAGATAGACTGACAGACGATAGAGAGATAGATAGATAAATAGAGACAGACAGAAAGATAGAGAGATAGAGAGAAATAGACAGATGACAGATAGAGATAGACAGATACACTAATACAGACATTGATCAATAACTATATTTTTTTATTTATTTTTGTAAAACTTTAATAACACTTCATTTGTTAACATTAGTTAACATGAATTAACAATGAACCATACTTCTACAGCACTTAGTTTGTGTAAATCACAGTTTTGAACATGTACATTTAATTTGAACGTACATTTTTGTTAATGTAAGTTAATAAAAATGTACATGTTCATATTAGTTCACAGTGCACTAACTGATGTTAACAGATGCAACTTTTGATCTTAAAGTTATCAAATGCTGTGATTTACACAAACTAAGTGCTGTAGAAGTATGGTTCATTGTTAATTGGTTCAAGTATGGTTCATTGTTCATTGTTAAAGGTTATTAAATGCTGTAAAAATAGTTTTCTCATTGTTAGTTCATGATAGTTAACGAATTAACTAATGTTATACCTTATTGTAAAGTGTTACCTATTATTTTGCTATATATGTAGGCTAATTATAAAGAAATTAAACTGTTGGAACGAAATTGCATACCTCTGCTGCCATGTTGATGTTGATCAATGTGCTGATGAAAAAAGCATGTGAGCCCTACTCTCAAAACACTGCCCTTTCTAAGTCAGTAACCCTGATGTGGTAGGAAAAGGAAGTTGTTATTAGAAATTATACCAATGCTTGAGGTTTGGTGCGTGCTCTTTGCTCTTATAGCTCTTTACATCATTACCAAAACAAATTCAGCAATGATTTTAAAATGTTCCTTAATTAAACCTATCCAAAGCATGAGGTAATAATATAACATAGCCTGCTTGTTAAAAGACAAACAAATGTTTTTAACTCTATGACAAGCTGGGGTGTACTGTGTTTCCTGAAACCATCGTTCCAACGAACATTCGCAAAAAGCAAAGTTCAACGACAGGTCTCGTGCTGTGTTAGAAGCAGAGTTTCTTGTTTTCATGCATGTGGACTCAATTAATTTTTACCTTGAACCAAATAAGGAAGCTGGCATTCAGTACAATCTATATATTTTATTTAGAATACATACAAATGTCGTTTACGTCTTTTAATTTGATTTAAAGCATCGTTTTTGAAGAGTGAGAACGTGCTCTAGTTAGTAGGTTAGACCGGGTAGGCAGTCTACAGTTGGTACAGCCTACACTTTTAGCTTTTTCCGTTACCACACCAAAACTAGGGACTGAAAAGAAGTGTTTTTTTCATATAACATTTCCTTGTCTACTAAAATATTAATAATTATTAAAGGTATAGTTCACTTCAAAATGAAAATTCTGTCATCATTTACTCACCCTCAAGTTGTTTCAAACCTGTATGAATTTCTTTCTTCTGCTGAACACAAAGGAAGACATTTCGAAGAATGTCAGTAACCAAACAGTTAACTGGACCCATTGACTTCCAGAGTATTTTTTTTCTTCCAAAAAACACATAGCGTTCGTATCTCACTACTCTACCCTGCCAGTACATACTAGATAGATCAAAGTGACATTACGTTAACCAACCATTCAGAAACGTCCTGTTCGAGCCTTAACTGTCAAACTTCTTTGCGGCCGTCATCTTGTTCCGGTCCGACTCTGGTTCAGACTGATACGGTTGGACAGATGTGTCCTCAGAGACTCCCGCTGCCATTCTTTCTCCAAAATATACCCTCAACTGTTGTCAAGGCAACACTCGACGTGTGTTGTGTCAAAACGCCCCACAGAACAGAGGGGCGGAGTGAGCGAAGCTCATTATGATTTAAAGACACATGCACTTAAACGGCGTGCTGAAAACAGAGCTGTTTTTGACCAGGTAATGAGTGTTTCCTTACAATAGGCTACTAATGAGAATTTTTAATTAAAGTATATTACAAACTTTTTATTTAGACCCTAAAGAATCATATTAACTTGTATAAAAATGGCATTATATGACCCTTTTAAAGCACCGTTTTTGAAGACTGCACATGTGCGAACGTGCTCTACTATGTAAGAAGGAGCCTATGATTGAATCTGGAAATAAAGCGAAATAACAGAGAAATATGAGAAATAGTCCTCAGATGCCATATCTGTAATTTATATCAAAACATCTAGCATTAATTCGATCTCAAACAGTTTCATTAAAAGAAGTTATTACTCCACCACGTGCGTGACGTTATAAACCAACGTGGTTGAACGACCACTTTGCGACAATATGGTTTCGGGAAACAGTCGTGACTAGCTAGTTGTTTTCTTCAATGATGCATCGTACTATGGTAGTTAAGCACCGAGTTATGTCGTTGTACGGGAAACACATCCCACACTTGTTGCGCACGCAAGTTTTTTTTAAGGTGTTTCAAATGTGCCTGTAATACCAACTGTACCCAATCGACCCTATACGAGCCTATGATTGAATCTGGAAATAAAGCAAAATAACTGAGAAAATGAGAAATAGCTCAGATGCCATATCTGTAATATCAAAACAACTAGCTTTAATTCGATCTCAAACAGTTTCACAAACGTGGTTGAATGACCAATGAACGACAATACAGTTTCGGGAAACAGTCGTGACTAGCAAGTTGATTTCTTCAACGATGCACTTGTGAAGCAGCGAGTTACGTCGTTGTATGGGAAACACAACCCTGAGCAGTTATTGGAGGTGTAAAAGTCACAGTTTGTGTGTTGAAGTGATAATGAGACTAGGGGTGTGTGTGTGGGGATCTACCTGCGACTGGGGCATTCATCAGCATGAATAAACAGTCATTAAAGGGGAAGCACATCAGGAATGAATCATTGTTTGTTGTACTGACAAGCATGATGCAATTCGTGCCTGTGACAGCAGTAGGCGTCTACAAGTCTGTGTGACACATTTGAGGGTGGTGTGTGAGGGGATCTACCTGCCACTGGGGCATTCAGCAGCATGAATAAATAATCATTAAAGGGGAAGCACATCAGGAATGAATCATTGGTTGTTGACTTACAACTGATTGGATGACATGGATGATGCAATCCTTGCCTGTGACACCATGCCTATATGTGTGACACGTTTGAGGGTGACCACCCATCCCGCTTTGGTTGCAGGCTACCGCACAGCATTTTCGCCCCTTATCGTGGCACGTCGCATATTGAGAAAATGTCCTGTCTGTTGGTTTTTAATTTTCATATGAAGAAATCGTGCATGCCTTCTTTTGCCTTTTTAAGAAAGCATTTTATTTATTCTTTTTGCGGCTTAGTTTTTCCACCTAGGCTATATATAACAGCGCTCTACAAATAGGCTACAACAGCTGTTTTTTATTCCTATCCACTGGTTGAAAAGAAAGGAGTAAACAGAGTCAATAGTGGCCTACGGTGTGACGGCTGTCAATCAAAATGTGTCAATTCGTTATGTGTTCCCTGTCAGAAAACAAATGGATAATTCGGTAAATTAAAATTTTATTCATCTATAGAATAATGTGAGCCTCCAGTGTGATTTTCATGTGCTGTTTTCTCGTGTTTCAGCCAAGTGTGCTATCTGGTGCTGCAGAACAGATCAACTTGTTGCCTACTGTGGTTGTTTTAATTCACATAATTTCTAAAAAAAATATGAAAGTGTTTGGTTTAATATATTCTTATAAGACTGCCAATTAACTAATTTCATGTTGTTTTATATTTTCTTTGTTCATTGTATATTTTGTTGGATTTTAGTTGGACTTGGTCAGAACTGTTTCAGAAATAGTTATCTGCATGATGCCTGCTGTCTTTGGGCTCAGTGATGTTGAATTTAAAGGACGTAAAATAAAGACATGTTATGTTACATTGTGATGTAATGGTGTTTTATAAAAGGGACTAAAGAACAAACTATTTTTTATCAGCTGAAAGGCAGAATACAAATGTTTTTTATTAAGTTAGATAGACATTTCATAGAATTAGAAAAAAAAGTAAATAAAGTGAAATGAAATGTAAAAATAGGGCTGTGAATTGATTTGTATAAGGTGACTATTAATCACACAGGTTTTAATAGTGATTAATCACACCTAAAAATTTAATTCAGTTTACACTTGGGGTCAAATTCTCACTATTAAAGTGGCTTATTAGCATGCATATTACTAGAATATTGGCTGTTTATTTAGTACTAATAATGCACATATTAATGCCTTAGCATGACCATATTCTACATCCCTTATCCCAATTCCTACCCACCTTAACAACTACCTTACTAACTATTAATAATCAGTAATTATGAGTTTACTGAGGCAAAGTTATAGTTAAAAGTTAGTTAATTGTGAGAATTGGACCCTAATCTAACATAATTTAAATATACATAAATCAAATATATTCTAATTAACATTTGTTTAATGACATCTTTTCAGGAACTGGAAAAAAAAAACGGATGCTGAAATAATTGATTACATTTTTTAAAGCGTTAAACAGTCAACATTAGGCCCTAATCGCAAAAATTACGTTATTTCTCTAGCACTAAATACAATAAATAAAAAATAACATAATATATTGTGCAACTGCAGTTATCAAACACATTTATATTTATTGATTGTATATTAAAATATATTAAGTCAAATGTGTTACACATCTTGCAAGTTATAAATTTCAATAGTGATAAAAAAGTACAATTAAAAGCATCTCTTCAAAAATCATCTATTAATAAGTGACTATAGAAACATCATAATTTAAATTATGATGATAACTGTACCATTGGAACTGTTATTGGATAAATCATCATTCTGAAACACTGAACTTGATTCAAAACTGTATTTTATTGAGATTTGATAGAAGATACATAATACATAAACACACAAAATGATAAATTATACATGAATGTAGCAACTGTTCAAAGTTGTTAGTAGATTTAGCTTACAGACAAAAGCAATAATAGTTGATATTTTAAATATATTAATTACACACATTATATGTTTTGCAAAGACTTCTTTTCAATGATATCAAAACATAACTAATGTTTCAGCATACACTATAAAAAAGTATATGATCATTAATATGTTTTTACATTGCTTTAACTCATCAAAATAAATTAAGCAATTTTCAAAAATGTTTATGTTATACAAGGTTTTAAGTCATTTTAATGTAATTTGAGTTTAAATAAAAAATTGAAGGCAGAGGCTTTTGTTTCACAGTGTAAAAAGTGACTATAAGTTAGCAATAAATATGAATTATATGTTAGTTTAAAAATATTACTTTAAAAGTATAAATATAAAAAACTGACTTTGAATAAAACACAGTAAAAAAAAAAACATGTCAGCAAATAGGATACACTGCAATGGCAGTAAAACAAACCATTCTTTGGAAGATGTTCCCATTCTCTAAGGGAACCTAACACTTAAATTTAAAATAAGTGACAACTTTGACCAATGCTTGGCCTGGAAATCCTCCTAACAAACTTATCCGACCAATTTATTTAGTTGCCAAGCCAAAGAATTTATTAGCATTTTTAATGGGGTACCAGGCTTCATTAGGGTTGGTCACGTCAGCTTGAATCAAATAGTAAGGTCAACTCATTATGTTTGGGTTAGGTTGTAATTACCATTATATTTGAGAACAGTTCCCAGTTATTAAATGTCATACAAGTGTCATACTATACAAACTCTTAGGTTTCTATCAAGAATTCTAACATGAGCCTTTCTAACTGTGAATTATGATAAAAAAGTTGTTGGGTTTACAGTAAAACTGTTCATCTCTTTGCATGTCCACTTGGTCTACATTTTTTGTGTAGATAAACCATCCTCTGTGGAGAGCTGACTCAAACCGCCGGAGATTGTCTGCCCCACAAGACATGTAA
Source organism: Rhinichthys klamathensis goyatoka (assembly GCF_029890125.1). NCBI lineage: Eukaryota > Metazoa > Chordata > Actinopteri > Cypriniformes > Leuciscidae > Rhinichthys > Rhinichthys klamathensis. Next base: position 80,039 of record NW_026606624.1, read on the forward strand.
AATACAAGGGACCATTTCTCTGGCTCATCTGCACAGATCGTTTGCAGGTCTTTTTTTTTATATTGCTGAAAAACAGTACAAAACCTTGGTTTAATCGCAGTTTAAAATCTTACTGACTATGTTTATGTTTAGTATTAAACGTTAAATTTAAGTTCTAATGCTCTAACTAAAACCGTAAACTGTATGTCCTAATAGTATCTTCAACAAGACAACACATCAGCAATGAATAAGACCTACCGTAACTGTTAAAATCTTTGTATCTACACCTTGCTTTGTGGTGCATCTGAAGAAGTTTTCTGTGTTTGTGAAGTTCAGCACAACAGGAGTACCTGGAATGTCCATTGTGATCGTGTAAGAGTAGATGGTGATTGGTGCTGAAAAAGCCAAAGCATTGCAAAATAAATTTCAAAATATACTTATGAAGCAAGTGAAAATGAAGAATATTGCTGCAATACACAATTACATGGCCAAGTATACTCTAGCAATAGCTAGTACATTGCAATTTACACAAAATCCAAATAATCTGCATGATTTAACAAATACAATATAAGTGCAATTTTGGTAATCGGGCCCAAATTATAATGACAGCTAAAATAAAAAATAGAACAGACAAAAAAAAAAAAAAAAAACAGTGTCATGAAAAGAGGAATTTCAAACACCATATATTCACATATTATTTGGTACCAACCTGACATGGTGTTATCCAAACATATCTGATGATTATATGGGGTGACATACTTTTCCGTAAAGAAACTCTTAATATACAAATTCTCTTTTTGTTTAAGCAGACACAATTTCCTCGGAGAACCTGAGATAAAGGAAGCAGAATTGTTACACAATTCTCCAAAAGTCACATTTGGTTTTGCATTGGATTCCTTAAAGGGATAGTTCACCCAAAACAATGACTTTCGTTCATCTTCGGAACACTAAATCTGAGCGCTTTTCTGTCCCTCCCTTGACAGTCGACGCAACTACCACTTTGTAGCTTCAAAAAGTTCATAAAGAGATTGTAAAACTAATCCATATGAATTGAGTGGTTTAGTCCAAATTTTCTGAAGAGACACGGTGGTTTTTTATGATGAATAGATTTAATATGGGCTTTTATTCAAACATTCATCAGATATGGTAAACAGAAGCTCAAGCATGCTTGCTTGTTGTGCGAGAACCAATGACGTTCATTCTTGTGTTACGCAGCACATTTGAGCATCAGCAAGAACCAATGTGGTTTGTTCCCACACGTCAAGCAGGTTCGGTTGAGCTTCTGTTTATATTCGCTGATCAATGTTTATATGTGAATAAAAGCCTAAATTCAATCTGTTCATCATATAAAGCGATCATGTCTTTTCAGAAAATATGAACCACTCGATTCAAATGGATTCATTTTACATTCTCTTTATGAACTTTTTGAAGCGTGTGTTTCAAAGATGAACTAAAGTCTTACGGGTTTAGACCGACATGAGGGTGAGTAACTGATGACAAATTTTTTTTTTCATTTTTTGGTGAACTATCCCTTTAAAATCTCATTATTGTAGTGTTTGGTTTTTTAGGGCTGTGCAACGATTAATCGCGATTAATCGCATCCAAATTAAAAGTTTGTGTTTACATAATATATGTGTGTGTACTATGTATGATTATTGTGTATAGTTTAATACACACACATGCATGTATATATTTAAGAAAAATTTGTTATTTATATATATAATATGTATATTCATTTATAATATAAATTATATATAAATTGTATATACATGCAAATATTTCTCAAATATATACATGCATGTGTGTGTATATATACAAAATAATTATACACAGCACACACACACATATATTGTGTAAGCACAAACTTTTCTTTTGGATGCGATTAATCATTGCACAGCCCTAGGGTTTTTTATTTATTTATTTATTTTACATCAATATTAGAGCATTTAAGAAATTTAAAAGATAAAATATTTGTGTATTGTGCAATTGATTGCACACATAAAACAAATTTACAGATAAAAATGACAATGAATCCAACTCTCATTTCATACCAGAGGTAACCGCAGCACTCGCAGGCAGGACCACAACTTCATTAAATTTGCAATTGGTCTTTCCACAGTTGTTGCAAGGGTTGTCAGGGTCACAGCCTCGAGCAAGAACCAGACTGAAGCTCGTATCAACCATGGAGACAATTAGCAAATTTTCATCATCGAAAGTGTCGTCCTCAATGTCTTCCCCCTCCGGTTGTGAAGGTGATGGTTCCTGGCTCCCATACGCCTCCAGCTCAGACTCTCTTACCATCATCAGGCTGAAACTCATGAGCATCGGCTCCTTTTTATTGACACGGAGCTCCTCAGATTCGCACTCTTCTGTTTTTGTTTTGCAAGGATGATGTATGGTCTAAGAGAGATTATTTGAGCAACAGAGTTGAAGAAAATGAAGTCAATCTAGCTCAGGTACAGTTTTATTCCTCAAGCAATTACTCAAAAAAAACATGATGATGTAATCTCTGGAATAAAACACACACACACACACACACAAAAGCCCATGTGATAAAAAATAAATTCCCTGACTAGGCGAAAAAATCCCCAGTGAAAAGTTTTGTTTCACTTGTCTCTACCGGTCACATTTAGATGGGTTAGATCAAACAGAAAAGTGAGTGATATGAGAGTGCAATAGTCTGTGTAAATGCAAAACTCACAAGTAAGGGAGATCCTTCAAGCAGAAGATCAGCAAATGCCTCTGGAGTCAAATCTTCCACATTTATGTTGTTTATCATTAGGAGTTTATCCCCCTTGCTGAACAGATAGATAGATAGATAGATAGATAGATAGATAGATAGATAGATAGATAGATAGATAGATAGATAGATAGATAGATAGATAGATAGATAGATAGATAGATAGATAGATAGATAGATAGATTCATCTCACACTCATGAAAGGATATATATTGTACATCATCAATAATCTTACCTTGTAAACATTCCTTTGTTATAGTTTAAAAAGCCCTTCACTTCATATGAGTGTTTCCCTTCACATTCAGTGTGGAGCAACGTAACACCACCAGAAACAGGATTCCCCTATAAGATGTCACACATGAAATGTTTTCAACTGCCACATTTCAACTGAACACTTAACATACTGAAGATGTTGATCAACTGTTGTATATGAAATCAGCTATAGATTTGCAAACAACAAAACACTACATACCTCTGATGCCATGATGAACTCAGATTGCGATGTGTGAGTCTCGACTCTGAAACACTGTCTTTTGAAAGTCAGTTGACCTGACGCTGTAGTAAGAAAAGGAAGCTAAATTAGTATGTCACTAAACCAGTGTGAGGGTTGGCTGGAAAAGGAGAAGTAATGAGTTGTAGGGAAAGGACATATGAGTGTAACCCACAATGTTGAGACAAAACAGTGTTTGTGCCATTTATATTTTCCTTAAAGGTGTAGTTCACCCAAAACAATACAATTTTGTCATCATTTACTCCCCCTCATTTTTTTATGTCTGTAACCAAACATTTGATGGGCCCCATTGACTTCCATAGTATTTGTTTTCCATACGGAAGTAAATGGGGTCCACCGTCCATCGACTGTTTGGTTACTCTTCAAAATATCTAATTTTAAAGTTCAGCAGAAGAAAGAAATTCATACAGGTTTTGAACAACTTTAAAGTGTGTAAATGATGACAGAAGGTTTTTTTTTCCTGAACTATGCCTGTAAAGTAAAATAAAATAATTCAGAAAATGTGCTTATACTGCCAAGCTGTGCTTAGGAAAAGCTGATGGCTCACTGTGTGATTGCCTTTGCCAGACAATATGATACCCATGCTGTCGATCTTTAAGTCTAAATTGCCAACTCAAGACTCAAATGTGTGTTGTTTTCAAACCGGTGGACAAATCTGAAGGAAACTTAATCCTTAATTAAGTTATGGACCTGGGCCCGTATGTATAAAACTTCTAAGAAATGCTCTTAAGAATAGTCTTAGGCTTTGACTTAAGTGTCAAATAATTCTTAGTAAAAAGTAAGACTTCTCTAAGAGTAGGACACTTTTATAAAGAAACTAAAAGCAACTTTCAGTAAAGACTAAGACTGATTCTTAAGTGCTGACTGAAGTGGCACTTAAAGGTACAATATGCAGGATTTTTGCAGTAAAATATCCAAAAACCACTAGGCCAATGTTATATATTTTGTTTAGTTGATTACTTACAATATCCCAAATGTTTCCAACAATTTGTAAATCGTGAGAAAATTGCGATTTTAACCAAGAAAACGGGGCGTGTGAGCAGAGGTGAGGAGTCGCCAGTCAATGGCGTCATATCCGCGTTACCCCCGGTTTCCGCCAGGTTTGACCTCGTACTGCACTAGTAACCATGACGACAGACGTTGACAACTGGGTTATGCCCATTATGCCTAGAAGGGCATAATCTGTTGCGCTCACGCTGTTGTTGTTTTGTTCAAACATTATGGACCATGGCAAGCAGACTTTGAGACAAAAAGAGGACTAAAACGAAGATCAACATCTTTCGAGATGCAGAGAGCTCCACGTCCGCGACTCACTTTGACTTGACAGAGACGCGAGTGTTGCATGTTACTTTATTAGACAGGTGAGCAAATGTACATAAAACTAATCAATGTTATGTAGTTCAACATGATGAAAAGTTAGAATATGATCTGTATGTTATTCTAATGTCGATCTAGCTTACTGTCTCATACAGCAAACAAACAACCTAACTAACAACATTCCACCCACAAATGCCGTTTAGTGTGATAGTGTAACTGTTAGAGCAAGTGAAACAGCGCTGCGTTACCTCAAGTTTCATTCGTCTGATAAACTGACCTGTGTGAGTATTAATTCAGCACTTGCGTGTAGTTGGGTAGAATGAAATGTCCTTATTCCTTTATATCCGCGGGACTCGCGTTGCATGTGGCGCTGGTATAGGTCTAGCAATCGCGCCCTGCTTCATACCACAGTCATGTTAAAAACATCAATGTATTCACTCATCCATAAAAGATCCATCAGCTTGACGACAAGATCCATTATCCCGCTTAATGCGGAATATACTTCATTAATATACGCCTTTGTTATTGTAAGAGGTTAGCGACCCCTGGTGGCGAAAAATCCTGCATATTGTACCTTTAAGTGTTGTGAAGTAAGGACTACAATGCTAGAGCTGAGACCTAGTCTTGACACTTGGGAACCTTTATGAATCACACTTATTCTTAAGTTTATAAGAGTAAAATAAGAGTAAAATTAGGTAATTCTTAGAATTTTGACAGACTTAAGACACAAATTTTACTCTGAGTGGCTTATACGGCCCCTGATCTTTTAAAATATACCCTAAAGACAGCTTTTCAGTCTGAATCACTGAATTTTTCACTGTGCAGAGCACAAAACATATTTTACAGCAAACACAGTTATTGAAACTGACTTTTTAAATAGACATTACATTGAGGAAATAAGAAAATGAGGTTTTACATGAATAATGGTACACGTTTACACTCCCAGAACACAATCCTACTGCACTTCCTCACACAAGGTAATATTAACAAAAGAAGAGGAACAAACTGGTTGCGTGGGAAGAGCATCCATCCACACAAAAACAAGACATTTACTGTAATAGATGATACAATATTTGAAATTGTACGATCAGTGAGATGTGCATGCCTCAATTCACTTTGAACTGTCCTTGTATGGAAAATTTTGAGAATGTTGAAGAATCTTCATGGAGCTCTTTGTACAAGAACAGTTCATGGTGACCATCGTCCAGGTCGAAAAAGGACAATAAACCACCATAATAGCTTTGTGTGAGGAACACACTGAAATTCAATTCCTTTTTTCACTGATAATATATCCCTCCAAGTGAGATGACCTTGCCAGCCATGGTCACCATGAATGAACTGTCCTTGAATGACAAAGAGCTGCATGAAGATTCTTCAAAATTCTCCTTTTTGTGTTCCACAGATAAAAGAAAGTCTTTGGGTTTGGAACAACATGGGGTGAATTTTACTTTTGGGTGAACCATTCCTTTAAAGTAAAAATTAGTAAGGTCTATAGTAAGGTCAGTACATAGGACATTCACACACGCACACACACACACACACACACACACACACACACACACACACACACACACACACACACACACACACACACACACACACACACACACACACACACACGGCAAAAACAGTAGCAATGGGCGTACATGACCCTCTGATACAAATCAGAAGGTAGATGTTCATAAACATCCTTGAAACCTGTAGACACGTCAGAACAACCAAACACTCACACAAACATACTTAACCAGTTTCACCAAAATTGATCATGTAGCCCCTACAACAGACAGCATCAATACAAAACGAATACGTTCATATTTTTAGGTGAAAACTCTTGCAAAAATTCTGAGTCATCATGGCATTTAACATAAAACAAAACTGTGTTGACTTTGTGTATTTGTACTAAGTAACTTATAGGCAACACTTCTAGGGTATACGGCAAACGCCACTTCTAGGGTATACTCTAATTTGTATGCTTATCTATTGACAATTGCAGTCTCGTATTTGAAACTAAAGCATGTTTTGTAAGTTGCCCTGAATAAGAGTATCAAAGACAAGACCCCCCCCCCCCCCCCCCGCCCCCACCTTATTTTTACAACCATTTCCTGTTTGTCCCTCCACAAACCTACATGCATTCTGAGAAACCACCCACTGCCACACTCCTATTTATAGAGGTAAAACCGACAACAAGTACATAAAAATACAAAATGTATATGTGCATATAAAATAAAAATAATAAATAAAAAGTACTGGTTACACTTTGATGGTCCACTTTAGACACTCTACTAACTAACTTGTCAACTAACTCTCATTAAATCATGAATAGACTGCAGAAGACTGTTAGGTGTTAGGGTTAGGATTAGAACAATAAGTTGACATATGGATTAGAACAATAAGTTGACATATAGTTGCAAAGTTTCTTTGAATGTCTATTGAGGACCATCAAAATAGTAATAAAGTGTTAGCAGATATTAAGCAGACAGTCTACTAATACTCTAATAAGAGTTAGTTGACATGTAGGGACAACATTAATTGTCTTAAGTGGACCATAGAAATTCAGTGTTACCAAATTAGTTTAGTTATAAGCACTGGTAGAAGTGCCATGTCCTCAAAAAAATAAAAAAAAAATAAAAAAAAAGGAAATAAAGGGCCGTTTGAGGCCACGGTCTCCCCAAGAATAACATCAGCTCTATTTCCCTGATGTTATCATTAAATGGATATATCACTCACAAAAATAGTTCCTGTAATGATGTAATGCACCTCAATGAATTAGTCATTTCTTGTTTTTATTTAAACACGTCAGTAAAAGCACCGGCATGTGTTTGAAATAGTGCGCAGGTGTTTCTGAGCGTGAGCAAAAACACGAGAGAATGACTGCATGAAACAGATAAAGTGATAAACAAACCATAAAGCTTCTAGGTTATGCTGAGCTCATGTCCTCTACTCTCACTATTAATCATCGTGGTTTTGGAGCGAGCAGGAAGGTGGTAATGCCCTGTAGCCGTGGGTTGTTTCAGCTCAAACAAAAAAGAACAGATATTTTGAACAAGAAAAAAAATTCCATCAGTGAGGGTGGGGAGATAATGTAAAGAAAAGGGATTACGGTGCAACAAACACCATATAATTTTTTTGAGATCTGAACACATTTCACTTTATATCAACACACAATATCCATTAACTAAGGTCTAATTAACATTGTAGGAGCCATGTAATGGGAAAGTCATGTGACCAAACTATAATGGGAGTGTCATTAATTAAGAGGGGTTAAAACACCTGTTGTGTGTGTGTGTTCATGAAAGAATGGGGGTGAGTGCTGGAGCACATATTTTGTTGACCGTGCAAACGTGCAAACGTGAAACTTGTACAAAATAAAACAACATGCAAGCTTCATGGATAAACGCGTCACAGAAGTCATTCCTCCACTCAGCTCCTTAGCGGTTTTTGGTTTGTTTTTTATGTGCCGCTACAAGTTAGTCAACAAACATTGTTAACAAAACAAGAAACAGGTTATGCCATAATGAAGAATCAAGCTTGAGGGCAGCTACTACTATGGTCATTCGATTAATTTAGGCAGTTCGTGACCAAGAGTTCACAGCTCAAAACATGTGTAAGTTCTGTGACAGATGAGATGCACGGCAGAGGTTTTGGTTCATCAGAGGACGGGCGTCGCAGACATAAGCAAACAAATGCAGTTAGGACCAGAACTGGGTGTAGATACGCTCTTTAGACATAGAAAAAAATTCAGCATATCCATTTTGACTGTATATTAGTGGATGGTGAACAAAAGAAACAAGTTTAAAAAGCTGAACTAAAAAAGAGAAAGAGGTAGGAAGAAGTGGTTAGCAGAAATAATTTTAACCAGAATGGAGAAATAGAAAGAAGATAACATCTAACAACCCCCAAAACCATTGTTGTGTGTAACTCAAAGTATTAATTACTGTAATTTAATTACTTTTCCCTTGAAAAAATAAAGGGACTGCAATTTAATTATAGTTACTTCGGATGTAATTACATTCAATGCTGTATAGACTATAGAACAGTTCTATATATAACTGTAAAAACTAAACGTGCCTCAAATATCCCGTCGGATACTCAAGGAACTTAGCCTATGTGATTTAAGTGCCTCAAAGCTCTTTCTCCATGGTTACTGGTGGAGCGTTGACAATCTTTGCGGTTCTTGCTGGAACTTATGAGATCCTTTAAGCACTTTGTATTCAGTTCAGAGGTTCTGGAGTCACCTTTTCATTACCATGAGACCTCGAAGTGCTTTGAGGGAAATTAGAGGAACTCGAATTCTATAAAAGGGTTATTGTAAGATCTTTTAACATTTAAGTGGTTCCTGGAAGATCTCTTACGTTAAAGCCAGCATCTGGAGGAACCCAATGGTTCTGTGAGGCCAGAATAAAACTATTATTATATCCTATTATTATTAGGCTATCCTACTTAAGTTTGATTCAGTATCGGCTTACATTTATTTAGTAATATGTCCATTTTATTGATTAGTTTAAACCTTAAACAACAACAACACTAAATAATAATAACAATAATATTAATATTATGATGAAGAAGAAGCAGGAGGAGAAAAGTTTTATTCTGTCACGAAACTGCTGCTATTCCTCTGCTGTCATCACTTCAGTGATCCTTGCGCGCAACAAAGCTCAGCTGATCTTCTTCGGGTTTGAAATTGTCAGATCATCAGATGTTGACTTGGAACTATATTGGGGTGAAGCACAGGCGAAGCACTGCTACAAGTAGCAGTGCTTCGCCTGTGCTTCACCCCAATATAGTTCCAAGTCAATATTTGCCTAGGACACGCCTAGTCTTAATCTGCATTGCTAACACAGTCTCATCCCAGTACTCGTTGTTATGCAGGCCACAAGAAGTAATTCTTGTTTCTAGTGAGAATACTCAACAACCATTTATGAGTACTGTTGATTCAAGTCACACATTTAATCTTTTCAAAAGCCATAGTGTACATTACAGTCTCCAGTCTCACGGCATCCCATTCAATGGGTGACTTCAACATTTTATGATTCAAAATAGCTGAGTAACCATCTGAGATTTCAGTATAGAGATAAAAGATCATAATTTTCAGAAATATTACAGCACAATTGCACTATGGTGATATTAGCACCGTTTGTTGTTTGGTTTTGGCATCTGATAGAGCTTTTGGACTTGGAAACAGTGACATCTGACTTAACAAGCAGACTGAAACACAAATGTTTTAAAATTAAGTGAAGATGGACATTTTTAAGTCTATCCTTGTATTGTTCAACTGGTCGAGGTTGATATGGGATTTAGAAAGTAATTAATAAGTAATGGAATACTATTTAGAGAGAGTAATAAGTACAGTGATCTAATTACACAGTTAAATATGTCATTAGTAGCTAGTAATTAATGACTTTTTTAGAGTAACTTACCAAATACTGCCCAAAACACAATCACAAATATTTTGGACATGTCCACGTCTCCCTCTAGTGGACTTTTTTACAGTATCTGTAAATGTACATCCACAGCAGAGCCCTAAACTTACTGATTTTCTTTATCACAGAAGATAAACTGTTATAGCCTAATGTTTTAGCATGAAACTCCCCAAAACATCAGTTAGGAGGACTAAGGAAAGAGTAACTAACATATGTCTCTGACAGAAAAGAATCAAGAATATGTTTGGAAAACATAATAAAATAAAAAACTGTCCATAACAAAGAGCTGCATGAAGATTCTTCAACATTCTCATTTTGTGTTCTGCAAAAAAACCCTATTCCTTAAAATTAAATATTTCATTTTACAGATGGTAAAGTTTGTAGACAAACTTTAAAGAGCCTATATGCGTTTTTCTGAAATTTAAACTCACGACTGACACCTGTGGCCAAAAAAACAGAACTGCTCTTCCTTTCTGCTCACTCTCGCAGCACACTTGAAGTACGTGCACACTTCACTAACAGCATTTACAAGTGAACTGAAAACAACACAGTGCTATTTCAATGAATAGTTTTTATAACGTATTAGAAGAAAAAAAGCCATTTCTGGGTCACTTTTCGTATTCCCAACACAGATCTGAGCTCCCTCCAAGGCTCAAATGCGAAGCCGATGTTCACTCTAGTCCTTGCTTGGCGCTGGTCGCTCTCAATCTTCGATCTTTTTCGGCCACTTGTCAGGGGTTTAACTTTTTTAGTCTTCTGTGGAGTTACTGTTGGTGTCCGAGTTGTCCTGGGTCTCTTCTGTGTATTTGCAAAATCCATTGCACTGCTTGCGAGTGTAGGCTACTTGCTGACTAGCGGTGGTGGCAGAGTGATCTGAAACGTTTAACATGAACGCGCTTGACGTCACATCCGCAGACAGCGCGGGAAAAATCCGACCCGACAGAAAATAGGAAAAATAGGATACAGGCTTATAGGTGCACCCAATGTGAGCGGACAAGGTGTCAGTATGCTCATCAGGAGATGTTTAAGTCATAAATGGTAAAATAAAAAGGCTATTGTTACGTTTATTTTGGGGAAAAAGTTCCATATAGCCCCTTTAAGTTGGCTTGAAAAAGCCTAGCTAGAAAGTCTGAAAAAGTTTGAAAATGTTCTAGAATGGTTTAACATGATTGATCATGTTTCTAGTATGGATGCATGAATGATTTAGCATGTTTAACGTGATCATGGATGGATGGATGGATGGATGGATAATCAAGATTAGTTGAAAGATTAGTTAGAAAGAAAGATATAAATAAATAAATAAAGAAAGATTAGTTAGAAAGAAAGAAAGAAAAGTTAATAAGATAGATAGATAGAATAGTTAGAAAGAAAGATTAGTTAGAAAGAAAGAAAGATTATTTAGAAAGAAAGATTAGTTAGAAAGAAAGAAAGATTAGTTAGAAAGAAAGAAAGATTAGTTAGAAATAAAGAAAGAAAAAAGAAAGAAAGTTTATTTAGAAAGAAAGATTAGTTAGAAAGAAAGAACGAAAGATTCTTTTAAAAGAAAGATAAGAAAGATAAGTTAGAAAGAAAGAAAGATTAAGAAAGAAAGAAAGAAAGAAAGAAAAGGTAAAAAGATAGATATATAGAATAGTTAGAAAGGAAGAAAGAAAGAAAGATTAGAAAGAAAGATTAGTTAAAAAGAAAGAAAGATTAGTAAGAAAGAAAGAAATAAAGATTAGTTAGAAAAAAAGAAAGAAAGATTAGTTAGTTAGAAAGAAAGATTAGTTAGAAAGAAAGAACTAAGCCTATCTTCATGAAAAAGGTTAAATATTATTATTTTTAATGATATTCATGTGCAATGGGGAGAGTAATACAATATTTTCCTATGAACCACATCGTGTTTAACACACAAAAGTTACGTTCAGTTAAATTATGTGAAATTAACAGTTATGTTTTGACAGCTGGTAGCTTTATTATGGTAGCTTTAAAGCTGCTGTAGGTAACTTTTGTAAAAAATATTTTTTACATATTTGTTAAAACTGTCATTATGTCCTGACAGTAGAATATGAGACAGATAATCTGTGAAAAAAATCAAGCTCTTCTGGCTCCTCCCAGTGGTCCTATTGCCATTTGCAGAAATACACCGCTCCCGGTCAGAAACAACCAATCAGAGCCAGGAGGAATGTCTTAGCAGTGTCAATCACGCTCGTGTACGCGCTGATCACACCCCTCTCTTGCACAGCGCGAGCCGTCGTTCAAACTCAAGATTGCCGGCGTGCTGCAGCTGTGCTTATGACGGAGAAACAACCTAAACTGCCAATTCTCGAGTGACACCTGCTCATAAAACAAAGAGATAAAAGGAAAAAGACAGATGACGATAAACAAGCGAAAAAGAAAGAATTACACAGAGCCCATTGACTCGGTGTCAAAACTCTAGCCGCATAACAGGTAGATAAAATGTCACACACTCTGCTAAGCAACAATTGAAACCTGCTAATTCACTGGCTTGTCATGTTGCTGAAATAATGTTCTAGCACACCTTATCTAGCATTATATATCGCTAGAATAATTACTTACACACTGTAACGTTAGTTACCGTTATATTAACGTTAAGCTATTTATAAATTATAGAAAAAGTGCAACGTTATAAAATTACATGTAGGCTATTGCAAACTTGGCTATTGCCAAGTTTGTAGTCAAAGTATGGGCAGGCCATAGTCAATGTAAAGCATATTGTTGACGTTTAGTCCCTATTAGTGAATGTGCCAGATAACTTTTTATCCGCTGTTATCCGTGGCCCTGTTTACTAGCCTGCGCGTTCGCGGCAGGCTCCGCTGTGGGGGACGAGCTGTGAAGGAAGGGCTGTAGCGCTGCAGAGAGCAAGGGGGTGGGACCTGTAAGTTGTGCTTGTTCAAATTTTCAGGCTAAGTCAACGTTTTCTCAAAACTCCCTACTGCAGCTTTAACCATCGAAGTTTATAGTTTGAATCGATCTGCCATTACGTTTTTGTTTGTTTGCATCTTTTATCCACACTAGTTCACTTTCTGTTAATTTATGTAAGTGTAGACAAAGCTTTCATGCAGGATCTGGGTGCTTGCTGTGTGAAAAATCAATCGATAAACGCATATGGCAAAGGAAGTGCATTCAAACTCGCTTCAGCGCGTATTTATGTGAGAGGCGCGTGCACCCGAAGGGGCGTGTGATTTGTCCGCGAGTCGGAATTCGTTACAAAACGAATCGGTTACCTAACGTAACCTCGGTTCTCTCTAGAAGAGGGAACGAGTATTGCGTAAGCTAGCTTACGCTGCGGGAAAGATTCATCTTTGCTGAGAGTTTGAAGCCAAAAAATTATTTCATAATTTGTATCCATTGACAACGCAGTTCCTCTGTGGCAGACCTAGAGCAGGCTAGCTAGCAGCTCATTGGTTCGCTCAGAGAGAACTGCTTAAGCCTATGGGAGAGCGGGGCTGAACCCGCTGCCAATGAGAAGCGGCCGCGCTCATTGCATCATGGCCCGCCAGAATGGGCGTGGCTATGGTGTATATCACAGTCTCTCCCAGGCTTATATGTTGATTTATTTCAGCGTGAAGCGAAACGCTAGTAGCGCAAGCACGGCCGGGAACGCAATACTCGTTCCCTCTTCTAGAGAGAACCGAGGTTACGTTAGGTAACCGATTCGTTCTCCTACGAGAGGTTCTCTCGTATTGCGTAAGCTAGCTTACGCTGCGGGAACACCTGGTCAATGCCGTGCACGCTATGAATCCACTCATGAATCCCAGGGTGATACCGGGGGATTTTTAACGTGGAGTGAATGTAATATGAGGCCGGCAGAGCGGGCACATGAAGTATATACATAAGCATCTAAGGAGAGCACAAGGGGCGAACCGGTTGTGTGAGGGACTCCCAGTAATGCAGCTTCTTAGGGAGCTGGTCGTTAGACAGCTAGTTATTTTAGTTCTGATTCTAAGCTGCAAGGCGGGAACTTCCAAGTTGTAAAATCTGACAAAAGTGGACGGGGAGGCCCATCCCGCGGCCACACAAATGTCATGAATGGAAATTCCACAGGACCATGCCCACGATGAGGCCATGCCTCTAGTGGAGTGCGCCCTGATGCCCAGAGGGCAGGGCAGGCATTTAGATGCGTAAGCAGAGGCGATAGCGTCTACTATCCATCTAGACAGTGTCTGTTTAGAGGCGGCCAGACCTTTGGTGCACCCCCCAAACGACACGAAAAGCTGCTCAGCGCGTCTGAACGCGGCAGCGCGCGTAGTGTACAATCTCAGAGCCCGCACCGGGCAGAGGAGATTGGCGTCGCGCTCACTATCGGATGAAGGCAGAGCCGATAGGGAAATAATCTGAGCCCTGAACGGGGTACCAATCGCCTTCGGGACATAGCCATGCCTAGGTTTGAGAATGACAACAGAATCATTCGGTCCAAACTCAAGACACGCGGCGCTGGATGAGAGCGCGTGAAGATCCCCCACGCGTTTTACTGAGGACAGAGCCGTCAGAAAAACGGTTTTGAGCGAGAGGTATTTTAGGTCCACAGACTCGAGCGGTTCGAACGGGGGTGCTTTCATAGCTTCGAGAACTATAGAAAGATCCCAGATAGGAACCGAAGGGGGGCGCGGAGGGTTCATCCTCTTAGCTCCCCTGAGGAAGCGGATGACTAACTCGTCTTTGCCCAGGGACTGAGCGCGTCGGGGTTCAGAGAACGCCGCGACGGCTGCCACGTAAACCTTGAGAGTGGAGGGGGACCTGCCCTTGTCCAGCATCTCTTGAAGGAAAACAAGCAAAGACGGCACCTCGCATGACCGTGGGTCCAGATGTTTGTCGGTGCACCATTTTGAGAACACAGACCATTTAGACGCATAGAGCCTTCTCGTGGAAGGTGCTCTAGCCTGTATGATAGTGTTTCTTACTCCCTCTGGCAAATCGACGAATAGTCGTTGATCACCCATGCATGTAGCGCCCAGCGCCGTGGATGGGGGTGCCAGATCGTGCCGCGAGCTTGAGAGAGGAGATCTGCTCTGACTGGGATGGGCCACGGGGCTGTCTGTGACAGCTGAGTGAGCTCCGGAACCCAATTCTGACTCTCCCAACGCGGGGCTATGAGGAGCACCGAGTGGCGTGTGTCCCTGATCCTCTGAATTACCTGTGGTAGCAGAGCGATCGGAGGGAATGCATAGAGCGGGCGGCGAGGCCATTCCTGGGCTAGCGCGTCCTCGCTTCTTGAAAAAAAATATTGGGCAATGAGCGTTCTCTTCTGACGCGAAGAGGTCCACTTCTGCTCTGCCGAATAGCCGCCACAGTATTTGGACCGTTTGTGTGTTCAGGGACCATTCTCCTGAGGAGATGAGGTTCCTGGACAGTATGTCTGGACCGTCGTTCAGATGGCCCGGCACATGCGTCGCTCTGAGCGAGAGCAGGCGGCTCTGAGACCAAACTAAAATGCGGTGTGTCAGTAGGAAGAGATTCCTGGATCTGACACCGCCCTGACGGTTGAGATAGGAGACCACAGCCATGTTGTCCGAACGGATCAGGACGTGGTGTCCCCGAATGAGCGGGAGGAAGCGCGAGAGCGCGTTCTCGACCGCAAGCATTTCCAGACAGTTTATGTGTAAGGGGCTTTCCTGTGTCGACCAATGGCCGAAGGCCGGTGAGCCCTCGCAGACTGCACCCCAACCCGTGTTGGATGCATCTGTCGAGATGACTTTTCGGCGGGAAAAGGTCCCCATCGTGACGCCCTGCCGAAACCATTCTGCTACTGTCCATGGCTGCAGCGCCGTGAGACATGTCTGCGTAACTCTGATCAGCTGGCGGCCCGTGTTCCACGCGCGGTGGGGTACACGGCTGTTTAACCAAAGCTGAAGCGGGCGCATGTGCAGAAGGCCCAGCTGAAGCACAGCGGAGGCTGAGGCCATGTAACCCAGCATCCTCTGAAAAGTTTTCAGAGGTGTGCGGGTGCCCATCTGAAACGAGGCGGCCAGTCGCTGAACACTGCGCGCGCGCTGTGTGGACAGGCGAGCCGTCATCGTGACCGAGTTCAAATCTATTCCTAGAAAGGAAATCGATTGACTGGGTTGAAGGGAGCTCTTTGTCCAGTTGACAGAGAGGCCCAGCGTTTTCAGATGGTCGAGGAGAACTGCGCGGTGCGACAGAAACTCCGTCTGTGATTGGGCCAAAATCAGCCAGTCGTCCAGATAATTCAATATGCGCAGCCCCTGGCTCCGCAGGGGGGCGAGCGCCGTATCCATGCACTTCGTGAATGTACGGGCGCCAGGGATAAGCCGAACGGGAGAACGGCGTATTGATAAACATGACCCTCGAAGGCGAAACGTAAGAATGGCCTGTGACGGGGATTTATCTGGATCTGAAAATAGGCGTCTTTCAGGTCTAGAGAGACGAACCAGTCCCCCTGGCGCACCTGCGCGAGGAGTTTCCTGGTAGTGAGCATCTTGAACGGTCTCTTCATGAGCACTTTGTTCAAAAAGAGATCTAAAATCGGTCTGAGGCCGCCGTCTTTCTTGGGAACCAGAAAATAACGGCCGTAAAACCCCGACTCGGTCATAGATGGTGGGACTCTCTCTATGGCGCCCTTTTGCAACAGCGTCGCAATTTCTGAGCGGAGCGTGCCGGCGGCCAGCGGGCTGACAGTAGATTCGAGCCGAGCGCGCGCACGAGGCGGGCGGCGGCGAAACTGTAGCAGATAGCCGTTCTTTATAATGCTTAGCACCCACGGGGAAATGCCTGGAATGGCTTCCCACGCTTTGGAGCATGCGGCTAGTGGCCCTGATTGCTGCACATAGCGGGCTGGACACAGTGTGTGGGCGCGCTTTGAATGTGTGTGGCAACGGGATTTGCACTCAGAGAGGAGTCTATGGGCCGTGAAACAGAGCGAGCAAGGAGGGGACACGCGCATGAGCTCGTGGGCGTGTTTATGTTCTCTGATATTAGAGCGGGCTGTGCCCGTTTAATGTGATGGGGCTCTGAGAGAGACACGGGATATGTTATGCTTGTGTGTATGGGTGAACAGATGATTGTGGGCACATTTTCTACACAACTGGCATATTTTCTCTTTTTGAGATTTCTCTGGGTAGCCGTGAAAGCGGCTTTTTGTCGCTCGCAAGCGGGCTGGGACACCGGCTTGTTTGTGGCGGTCAACACTACAGCAGTCGGCGAAACAACGGGGACTGGCAGAGGGCGAAGCTTTGACGGCGGTCCGGCCGCAGCGGGAGAGCGCCGTCGTTTTCTTAACTTTGCTAGGCAGACTTCTGATGATGAGGCTTCAGCGTGATCTTGGGTCGCGGGCCCCGTGGGGGCGGCGGTCTGCGGCGGCTGTCAGAGCGAGGGCGGCCGCCCTGTCTGCGCTGGGCTGTTTGAGTCTGCGGAGGAGGGCGCTGTGGTGGAGCTCTGGCAGGAGGCTCGCGAGAGCGGCCTGCGGAAGAGCTAGCGCGGCGGGGCAGAAACAAATTCATGGCCTGGGTGGCTTTCTGGACCTCGGAAAAGCGATCGACGATTCCCGTGACAGCAGATCCAAAAAGGCCCGTCGGGGAGAGGGGCGCGTTAAGAAACGCGGCGCGCTCAGAATCTCCCATGTCGGCGAGCGTGAGCCATAAGTGTCTCTCGGATACACAAAGGCTGGCCATGCATCTCCCCAGAGCTTGTGCGTCGGCTTTAGTGGCGCGAAGGGCGAGGTCCGTAGCACTTCTCAGATCCGTGACAGCGGGGGAGGGGTTTCTACCGCTCTCGGCCCACTCACGGAGAATATCGCTCTGTAACACTTGGAGGACAGACATAGAATGCAGCGCTGCGGCGGCCTGACCGGCGGCGGCGTAGGCGCGAGCATGAAAGCTCGAGGTCGCTCTGCAAGCTTTCGAAGGAAGCGTGGGGGAAGAGCGCCATCTAGCAGAGGGCGGGCAGAGGTGTGCGGCGACCAAGTCCTCAACGGGCGGCATGGCTGAATAACCTTTTTCGGCGGCTCCGTCCACCGAGCGCAGCGAGGCGGATATATCGGAGCGGTTTCTAGCCGAGAGCGGGGCATTCCAGGACTTCGTCAGCTCTGTGTGAAGTTCAGGCAGGAATGGGGCGGCCCGGTTGCACGCGGGGGTCGAGCGCCGATGAAAAAAGCTGCCGTCCATCCGGTTCGGGGCCTGCTCGGGTGGAGGAGACCACTCGAGACCGAGGCGTTCGACGGCCTGTGAGAGGAGGCGCATTAGTTCCTCCTCTATCCCGGCGCGGATCCCCGCCGACTCTCTCGTGGATCCGAGAGATGACCATTCTTCACTGTCTGACGCGAGCAGTGAACGGGAATCCTTCTCCTCCGCGGCGTCATCGGAAGCGACAGAGCGGCCACTCGGCGGCAACTGTATGTCCGGCTGGGGCGGGGAGGGAGAGCGGGAAGCGGGAAGCGGCGGCGGCGGCCCGCATGGTTCCGCAGGGGGCTCCGGCGGCCTCTGGGAGCGGCGTTTCTTTTTACGCGGCGAAGAGAGAGGCGGCGCGGGAGCGGATTTTGCCGCCAGAAGTGCCCGCAGGGACGACAATGGCAGGCTCTCACAGAAGTCGCATCCTCCATCCGCGAGGGCGAGTTCTGCGTGCTCGAGTCCCAGGCAGAGAGCGCAAATGACATGGCGGTCTCCGTCCTCGAGAGGAGCGCGGCAAGAGCCGCAGGAAAAACGAGACATCTTTAAAAAGACGCTCGGCTCTTTTAGATATAGAGAAAAGAAGGATACAGTCGTCGGATGGCGCTAGCTTGCAGGGCGGCTGAAGGTGGCGAAGACGGCCGGCTTCTTCAGGGTCCGGGAGCTCGCTAGAGTGATGCCTTCTCGACGGCGACGGCTTTTCTCAGGACAGCAGAAGCGTGTAGCTTGCTGAAGATGAAATGAATCAACATATAAGCCTGGGAGAGACTGTTATATACACCATAGCCACGCCCATTCTGGCGGGCCATGATGCAATGAGCGCGCGGGCGCTTCTCATTGGCAGCGGGTTCAGCCCCGCTCTCCCATAGGCTTTAGCAGTTCTCTCTGAGCGAACCAATGAGCTGCTAGCTAGCCTGCTCTAGGTCTGCCGCAGAGGAACTGCGTTGTCAATGGATACAAATTATGAAATAATTTTTTGGCTTCAAACTCTCAGCAAAGATGAATCTTTCCCGCAGCGTAAGCTAGCTTACGCAATACGAGAGAACCTCTCGTAAGAGAACCTGTTTTAATACCAAAAAGACTCGTGTTTTTTTTTTTACACTACGCTGAACGGTCGGTTAAGTAAGCGAGTGCCATTGACGGAAGCAGTGACCGGAAGTGATCCAGCCCACCGTAGACAAAACGGAAATTCTATTCCCGTTGTTATGCAACTACCCGCAGTGAAACAGCCAATCAGAGCAGAACTCCTCATTACTATTCATGACCCTTCCAAATGAGGTAAAAACAGACCATTTCATTCTAGGGCCAATTTCTAGAGTTGAAAATGGACCTGTAAACCCATATCTGGACATTTTAAATGCCCTTAAATAAGCCAAATACCCTCTATGTAGATCTCAGAGACAAAATTAAAATATTATTTCAACACATTCTAGGGCACCTTTAAAAAGAAAGAAAGAAAGATTCCTTATGAAAAAGAAGTATACTTCAAGTTCATTTTATCAAGTATACTTAAGTAATGTTCAAGTATATTTTTAAGTATAATTATGTAGTAAGTATACTAATGTCAATATGTACTAGTAGTAAACTTGTAACTGTACTATTTTAATACCGCTTGGGACTAAATTGGCCCACTTTTAGTACATAAAAGTATATGTTTAAGTGTACTATAAGTGTAACAGTAGTAAACTTTAAGTGCACAACTAGTTCATAATTACATTTCTCATTTGTACTGCAAGTGAACTTATGGGTATACTAGTAGTTTACTATTTTAATACTTGTAGCAAATTTTTAGTTTATGAAAGTACACTTTGAAGTAAACTACTCAGTAAACTACTAGTTTAGTAGTTTTATACTACAAGTTTTCTTTAAGTGAACTTAAATGATTAGTTCACCCCAAAATGAAAATTCCGTCAGTAATTACTCACCCTCATGTTGTTCCAACTCTGTAAGACTTTCGTTCATCTTCGGAACACAAATTAAGATTTTTTGATTAAATCTGAGAGCTGGATCACTCCTACATAGGCTTCTAAGGGACTGAAACTTGCCGGCCCAGAAAAGTTAATAAAGACATCGTTAAAATAATCCGAGTGACTACAGTGGCTCATTCTTAAGTTTATCAAGCGACGAGAATACTTTTTGTGCGCAAAAACAAAACAAAAATAACGACTTTATTCAACTATTCATTTCCTTCTCTGTGGGCCTCGATATTTCATGTAGTGTAACTGTGCAACGCTTCTGTGTTGTACGTCACACGTAGACTCACTATTGGCCGACGCTGGTCATGTGTGTGATGTGCAACAGAGATGCTTTGCGCAGTTTCACTACGTGAAATCTCGAGGTTGGCCCACAGAGAAGGAAATGAATTGTGAATGAAAGTCTTACGGGGTTGGAACAACATGAGGGTGACTAACCCTTTAACATCATACTTGTAGTTTACTAATTATATATTCTTTTTGCTCTTTTAGTGTACTCTCAGTAAACTACTAGTTTAGTAGTTTTATACTACTAAGTTTTATTTAAGTGAACTTAACATTATACTTATAGTTTACTATTTATATATTATTTTTGCACTTGCAGGCCTATACTATGTTCAAATGTTATTTTTTATACTTGAAAAATACCTTTAACTGTAGGCTACTTTAATTTTAAAAACATTTTATTAGCTTCTGGGGGGAAAAAAAGCTTCATTTTAAACAAAAAAGTTGAGAAAATCTCATTTGTATCAAAGACTATGCCTTGATTAGATTCAGAACGATGATCAAAACACAGATGGAGTAGATCGAGTCCAACACCCCCAAAGCTTCACAATCGTTTTCTCTTCATGTGTATTGCTTCATTTCATTTGGAAACATTAAGCAGTTTTGATTTACACGCTGTTTAATGTTTGATGATCACGTTATTTTACATTTGAGTGAGCAATCTTCTATCACTTGTTTCAGCTTCTTCTTCTGTGTTTTTATCCGGAGATTCTCTGTACTAGAAGATGTGCCATAGCACCCCCTACCGTATAACAGTGAAAACATGGATAGCTGGAAAATTCGAGTCACCCCTCGCTGCAGCCTGTAGCACAATGATGTAGCTGGATGGACCAATGGGCTATATGCACGCATAACTTCCGCGTTTGACGCAAGGATGCTCTTGCGTTTCCGGTTGGGGAGATTTAAAGCGGAGGAAAACCGAGGAAAACGGGATTATGGCAGCGTCTTCAAAATTTACTGTCCTCTCGTCTTTTAAACGAAACTTTAATACGTTTAGATGTAATTTTATATATAGTTATGTTTATTTAATATAATAAACAAAGAAGCATAAACAAAATGAGGGGTGTCTGTTTTGTCTGTTTTTGTGACTAACATTTCTTTAGTATAGCAATAGAGTATAAAAACCAATATAAATTCACGGTATAGCATTGGACTCTACGATCGGCGGAAGTAATCCAGCATCCTTAGACCTTCACCGGAAATACCGCCGTGCATAGAGCCCATTCGTAGTGGATGGATGTGTGTTTTGGTTACGTCATAGACGCATGCGCAGTACCGATCTCTGGGTTAAAATTCGCATGCGCTGGTCTTAAGTGACATGTATGCTCAATATTGTACTGAGATGAGGTTATAACCGGTGTAGTAGTAGTACTGTTAATGTCAAGTGTTTTCTTTTAGCTGTGAGGTGTCCACACTTGACAAGGACCAGACTTCGGATTTCACTCAAATGATTTTATTTTGACCAATTCAACAGAAGTAATAGAAGTAACAGGTGAAAAACCTTTAAATACAAAAATAAGCATTTTGAATAAACAGGTATTATTCACAGTTACAGTAAACACATGTCAAGGTAAGTATTTCAACAATGTAAAATATTTTTAGATGAAGTATAATGTCCCACAAACAATTATATTTTAACAGCATTTACTAATATGTATTTTAAGCATTAACAAGTCTATTTAAGTATTTACTCACAAATATAAGGTAAGAAGCCCACATTTAACCATATACATCCAAGCATTTGGTTTTAGATTTATTTCTTTAACTATGCAATGACAACTCTTAACTCACACCCACATTAACACATTAGCTTATTAAATACATTTCTGCACCTAAACAGACAAAGATCTAAATGACAGTCCATGAGCTTACCGATAGCCCGTCACAATCAAAAGTCTCATTCCTCACAGTGGATGCACAATGCTTCTGCCGTCCTCTCAGTCCATTTCATTACAACCAAATGATTGCATTGTGTATATGTGCTCCCGCTCATTGAACTGAGCGCGAGCTTCTGATTACCCCAATTTAATTCACCTGGTCGCGAGTGCCAAGGCGCGCACAGTCACGTGCGCGCTACCAATGCAGAGCGGCACGCAGATAAGACGTAATGGAGGAGGAGGAGGAGAAGAGACAGGCTCACGGGAGACAGACACACAGCGCGACAGTTAAATAGTTATAAGTAATTATTGATGAATAAGTAATTATTTACATAAATGAGATGCTTAAGTTATCCGAGTTTCACTCTACACTAGGCTACATGCAAAATAGTTAATTTTACAACATTTTAAATCACATGATTTTAAACCTAAATTTGATAGATTAATAGCATGTCCTCACCGCAAGTATTTTTTTTTTTTATGCGTGTATATAGAACATTTTAAAACAAAGCCCATTTTATTTTATTCAGGTCATATTTGCTGTTGAGTGGAAGCAAAAACGAGTCAAGTAGCCAATTGTCTTTGTAATTTTAAAGGTACAATACAATAAGGTCTGTAAACATCTTAAAATACCAGCACACATTCAATGGAAAATGCAAAAATAATAACAGCATCAAGAAAAAAAAACTTGTCAGATGTAAAAAAAAAAAAAAAAAAAAAAGTGCTTATTTGCCTGGTAAGAGTTCCTTCTTTAATGGCTATACTAATTTTTCCACAGTGATCTGTAGCATAAGGTTCCTCTTAATTTGCTGTTCAGTGTCTGCAAGACATGTCTATGGTATGGAAGCTTGTTTTCGCCACAGAGTGAGAAATAAAAAAGGTAATGGCGACTTTATCTCACTATTCTGACTTTTTATCTCAGAATTTATATAAAGTCGCAATTGCATGTTATAAAGTCAGAATTGCATGATATAAAGTCAGAATTGCGTGTTATAAAGTCAGAATTGTGAGATATTAAAATGTTCTGAGGTAAAAAAAAAGTCATTTTTTCCCTTAGAATTTGACTTTATAACTCGCAATTGCGAGTTTATATCTCACAATTCTGAGAAATAAAGTCAGTATGCGAGATGTAAACTCACAATTGTGAGAAAAGGTCGAAATTATTTTTTTAAATGTTTTATTCTGTGGCGGAAAAGAGCTTCCATACTCAAGTGACCATTTATATTTAACTTTATTCTTCTTGGAAGATCAAAGCACGTGCGATTGTTCACCAACTCTCCTCTCAACTCTCTACTCTCTAACTCTCTACACCTACTCTAACTATAGAATAAATTCTTAATGCGCATGTGAAAGCCATCAGGGTTTATCACAGGTTATCGTTTAAAGTCTGTTTAGAGAGAACGGTGTCGTCTTAGCGGCCCCTAATTTAACAATAAATGATAATTTCGACGGAAGTGAATCAACCAAAACTAACTTTAGCTGGAAAATAACATTATTCAAGAACCGCTATAAAGCCAAAACAATCTTTGTTACCTTAAATTATATGTTTATCTCTGTAAAGCTGCTTTGAAACAATCTACATTGTTAAAAGCGCTATGTAAATGAAGATGACTTGACTATATAGTGCGCATGCATATATGACGTCACCAAAACACACCACCGCGCATGCACGTAACAGCGTCCACTACGTATTGGACCATCCAGCTACGTCATCTTGCTACAGGCTGCAGCGAGGACCTCTTGGAAAATTCAGTCAATGTTGCAGTAAAAAGTAGAAAGAAAGAGATTAGAAACTCATGAAAAACTTATGCTAATTATCTGGGAAACATTCTCTAACAGCAGTCAATTGTCATTGTTTGTGTCCATCAAGTTGGGAATTTGTTGTAACATTAAAACAGGAGATAATGACTTACTCTGTGCTCAAGAAGTGATGCTCGGAGCTCCGGTGGTTTCCTCTGTGGGTGAACGAAACTTTCGGAAGATGTTGTAGCAGAATCACGCGAACAATTCCAGGAAATACTTTTTTCTTTTCTTTGGTTGTTGCGTTAAATCTTACCCAGATACAATAGTGCTATTTTCTGATTGGCTATTGTGTAGCCCCTTTGTTGGCTGATAAGTGTCAGGAGACGCACTTGATTCCTGCCGGTTCCATATGAGAGTGGCGCGGCCAGAGAAATTTGGGCCGCTGCGGCATATTAAATATAAATAGTTTTTCCGCGTGAGAAATACAATGTGTGGCGGGAGTGCGTGACAAAAGACCGAAAATGAGTGACACTTGGGAGCCTAGTTCTTGGAGCAGATACAGTCTAAAATTTGGACTCAGAAGAAGAAGAACAATAAGTACAATATCAGTAAGTTGGGTTTTCCAAGCCAACTTATGACAGGTCTGAAAGTAAAGTTTGTATGACATTTTGATTCTGTGGTTTCCTGCCAACAAGACACCAGACAGTTTTACTCTATTCCACCACACTCACACACACACACACAGACACACAGACACACACACACACAGTGGAAAAAATAGAGCCTACATGGCCCTCTGAGTCTGACTCAAACCAGAAAGTAAAAACTCAAACCTCAAAACCTTTAGACAGACTAAAGGTAATACATTGGAAGAGCTAACAGCCACATTTTTGAAGTTGACAGAACTTGACACACATACACAAAAACATACTCACTCATGTTTGGCACATCAAAATAGAGGTTCCTCTCTGAATTGATGATCATGTAGTCCATACATGATACATCTGTACAAAACAAACAGATAGATACATATTTTTTATTTTTTTTCAAAGACAAATGCTATTGCTTGTACAGAGATTGTTTTCTTTACATTTTCAATCCCTCCCCAACCAACCCAAAACAACCTGCCTTAGTTTTATTATAACCTGTTAATTAAACAGTAATAGTACAAAAGATGATGAAGATGATAAATAATAATAATAATAATAACAATATTAAAATAAATAAAATAATAAAAATATGCAACCGTTAAAGCTGCAGTCCGTAGCTTTTTTGGGGTTAAAAATTATCCAAAATACATATTTGAGAAAATATATAACCAGCCAGTGTTCAAAACTATCTGCTTGCCTTAGCTCGATTCAAAGAGGTAAGCTTGTAATAATGTTTTTAATTCCAGTGGTACTGGTGGATTTCCGTGGGAGATTCGAGCATGTCTTTGTGTCATTACGTCACATCTGTACACATAAAGAAGGAGTCTCGGCTAGTATAAGCTATATTGCATGTGACGATGTTGGAGGTGGAGATTTATAGCCTTTTCTCACTGCACTTGATATAATTAAACTTATCAATTTGATGGCGGATCCAGAAAGGTTCAAACGACAATCACCAGTGACAACAGATTCACCCGCTCTAAAATGCAAAAGACTTCATTCGGACTTCGGAGTGGCTACAGAAAAAAAGAGACTGCAACCGGACCCATGCGGAAACAAGAATACATATCAGAAGGACATTACATGTAGTCACGCAATGCTTGCTTACGTTGTTAACATTAACAATTTGAGAACAAAGTATAATTTGCACGGTTTTGCTTGATATGATAACTTATAAGCGATTGTTTTAATCAGCTTGATTTACTGCAATGTCAGAACCAGAACAAAAGTGGATGTTTCTTACTAGTTCAGATGACATTTTCCGGTGAAAATACTTATGTTGGTCATACTTCCAAAAAGAATAATCTGTGATTCTGAATGGCAGTATCCACACCGCCGCGGTGACTGACGGCTGCACAGCACACTCTCCTCAAACACTGTGTTCATCCGCACGGTGCCGTGTCGAGGGTGTTGAAGTATAACTCACGTAAAGTTGATAATTCCACGAATGACTGCAATTGCAGATTTCGAACAGAGATGGCGACAAAGAGGAAAAACGCCGGACTGCAGCTTTAAACAATGGCAATGTTTATATATACAATAAATACATTTAAATAAAAAGAAGAGAGAGAAAAACAGTTGGACACCACAATCAAAGGTGTAACAATGATACATCAATAAACACAAGCCCTACATATTTACACATGTAAATACCTGGAAAAACACCTGGAGCACATGTACCTGAGCATCACGAGATTGTCATATAGTGAGGTTTTTGTAAAGGAAAAAGTTACAATACCAATGTAAATCCCACTACTCCCCAGGAAGTACATTTATGGCAGAGAAATAGGATCATAATTGAATTGAATTGAAATTTCTTTAATGTCCCCTAGGGGCAATTTAGTTCACAGCTGATAGCCAACATATACACATTCACACACAAACAGATAAAAACATGAGATAATAAATAGATAAAAACATAAGGACATATACCTATAGGTTGTTGAGAAACCCAACAGCTAATGGTACAAATGATTTTAAATATCTTAAAATATATTTTAAATAAGGGTTGTCAGCAGGGCTTGACATTAACACTCGCCATTTGCGGGTGGATTTCAGCAGTGGCGTGTAATGCAGTCACTCCTGCCACGTTGGCGGGCTGAATTTTAGGCCTAATATAAATTTTTCAATTGTAGTCTTTTAAAAAGGCATCCGAAATAATAAACTAAGTGCAATCTAGTGTTGTCAAAAATATAGATTTTTCGATACATATCGATACTGAACTATCTGAAACTCTTCCACAGAATGCACCAGCAACGCGCTCCGCAGTGAAAATGCGGAGTGGCTAGTAACGTTGAAAAACCACTAGCCACAGTGGCTGGTGAGCAAAAAAGTTAATGTCAAGCCCTGGTTGCCAGACATAAGAGAATTTATGGGAACCTCTAAATTGAAGCTGTAATAACACCCATCTGCGAGCCAATAAGGATGCAAAAGCAATAATGTTTAGTTGTCTTTGAGTCAGATTCGATTCATCACCTGGAGCACCAAATATAGCAAATTCAGCACATGGCTTCAGTTGTACTTTACATACAGTGTATCAAATATGGTTGACCAGTAAACAATAAGTGTGGGGCACGTCCAACACATGTGAGTCAGATCCGCTTCTCCAGTGTGACATCTTACAGGTCTTTTCAAAAGTAGGATTAAAAGAAGCAATCCATGTTCTGCTTAGGTGCACACGGTGCAAAACCTTAAACTGTAGAAGACTCAATCGGGCACAAGAGGTACTACCATTCACTCTATGGAGGGCATTGCTCCAGAATTCCTCTGAAAATACTGTTCCAAGCTCTTTCTCCCATCCACTTTTAACTTTATCTGTTCCTACACTTTTTAAAGACATGAAAATTATGTATTCTTGAAATGAAACCTTGTAGATTGAGGGAAGCTTCAAACAGAGAGTCTGCAGGAGACTTAGATGGAATATGTGGAAATGATGGGCTTTGCGCATTCACAAAATGTCATATCTGAAAATAACGAAAAAAGGTCAGCTTGATTAAGATTGAATTTGGAACGCAAATCATTAAAACTAGCAAAAAGACCGTCAATATAAAGATCACCAAATTAAACAATGCCCTTATCTTGCCATTGTTTAAATGCTGAGTTTGGCAGGGAGGAATGCATGATTAGTACATATTGGGCTCTGAAGCAGAAGTGCTTGTCTTAACTGCAAATGTTGGCGTAGCTGAGTCCATATTTTAAGAGCAGAATGAACAACCGGATTTGATGTATAGGCCTAATCTGCTATTTTAATAGGTAGGCTAGATGTTACTAGAGCTTGTAAAGAGGTTGCTGTGCAGGATTTAGATTCTGTTTCACACCAATCAGTGGTGCCTGATGAGTGTATCAGTAGACTATCTTTTGAACTTGAGCTGCCCAATAATAATATAAGAAATTAGGGAGAGCTAAACCTCCATCACTCCTATTTTTCTGGAGAAACTCTTTCCGAATCCTAGGGGTTTTCCCATCCCATATAAAACTGGAAATACGTTTGTCTAATCTGTTGAAAAATTTTTTGGATAAGAAGGGAAGGCATTAATAAATATAAGAATCTCGGAAGAACTGTCATTTTAACAGAGTTCACCCTACCAGGCAGGGTTAGATGAAGAATCCTCCATTTTTGAAGATCAGATTTGAGTTTAATCAAAAGAGGAGTACAATTATTTTCATAAAGTCCCTTAAAGTTATGTGCAATATTGATATCCAGATATTTAAACCCATATCTTGCCAAGAGAAAGGGGAACACAGAATCAGGCATATGCCTGGCAAGTGTGTTTACAAGCATATATTCACTTTTAGAGATATTCAATTTATAGCCTGAGAAAGTTCCAAAATTGTGCAAGATTTTGATATCATTGATACATGATAAAGCATCTGAGATGTAAAGAAGCAAGTCATCAGCGTATAATGAGAGCTTATGTTCACAGCGAGCAAACAGTCGTCTATAATACGTCTAAAAGACGTAATTGTTAGACATCCAAAAGACGTCCTCACAGGAGCCAGAATGAAAGTTTTTTATACGTCTTTTCAGGACGTTGTTTAGACGTCAATTAAAGACGTGCTACAGACGTAATTTTTAAACATCCAGAAGACGTCTTCACAGGAGCCAGAATGAAAGTTTTTTATACGTCTTTTCTGGACATTGTATAGACGTAAATTAAAGACGTGCTACAGACGTAATTGTTAGACATCCAGAAGACGTCTTCACAGGAGCCAGAATGAAAGGTTTTTATACGTCTTTTCTGGACATTGTATAGAGGTAAATTAAAGACGTGCTACAGACGTAATTGTTAGACATCCAGAAGACGTCTTCACAGGAGCCAGAATGAAAGGTTTTTATACGTCTTTTCTGGACATTGTATAGAGGTAAATTAAAGACGTGCTACAGACGTAATTGTTAGACATCCAGAAGACGTCTTCACAGGAGCCAGAATGAAAGTTTTTTATACGTCTTTTCTGGACATTGTATAGACGTAAATTAAAGACGTGCTACAGACGTAATTGTTAGACATCCAGAAGACGTCTTCACAGGAGCCAGAATGAAAGGTTTTTATACGTCTTTTCAGGACATTGTTTAGACGTAAATTAAAGACGTGCTACAGACGTAATTGTTAGACATCCAGAAGACGTCTTCACAGGAGCCAGAATGAACGTTTTTTATAAGTTTTTTTGGACATTGTTTAGACGTCAATTAAAGA
Organism: Rhinichthys klamathensis goyatoka; assembly: GCF_029890125.1. NCBI lineage: Eukaryota > Metazoa > Chordata > Actinopteri > Cypriniformes > Leuciscidae > Rhinichthys > Rhinichthys klamathensis. The sequence continues at coordinate 109,351 of NW_026606624.1, forward strand.
CATGCTACAGACGTAATTGTTAGACATCTAAAGGCAGCCAGAATAAAAGTTGTATTAGTCACGTTTTCTGTAGTAGAAATGTCAAAGAAGACTGTTAAAGACCCATATTGAAACGGAAATCCCATTTGTGCATTTTGCAAGGATCCAACTTTAAAAAATCTTTACTTCAAAACAGTGGCAGTGAGTTAGTTCTCACTGAGAAAAACCCAGTTACTCATTGTTAATGGTTGTCGTGTCATGAAACTGCAGACACACAGACCTAAATAAGATTTGAAAGAATTTTAATAATATTGAATACTCAATTGAATACGGGAACTGTGTAGTGTATATACAAGTCTTGCATTTGTATGTTTTATCAATATAATTGTAATAAACTGCTTACCATTTGCCTGTAAACCAAACTGATCACTCCAAGAAATCAACTATTTAAATCTCAAAATATATATTTTATTACTATTTTGTTCTACTGGACCAAAACTTAAAAGCCAGAACAGTAAAGTTATAAATTAGCGCAATTTCCCTTTAAATAATCTATAAAATGTTGTTAAAACAGTATAACATATCAATTAACAAAATGTGGCTGCTATAAGCTTCAAAAGCTTCATTTATAGCGGCAAGCCCCGACTCTCCCGGGGGCATGTTTCAGATGATCGGCTGCAGACTTTATTTGGGCCTCTGTTGCAGCTGGGTCCCATTTCATGACAGCAGCTACAATCAAAGCAAAAAAATACACATGTAAAATAAATAAATACAAACGCCACTGTTGTGGTTTAGCTTGCAGCAGAGATGCATAGAAAATTTTAGTACTCGAATCAATGAAATGAAATAGTTATTAAATCACAAATCAAGTAAAATTACATCAAGCCTGATATAAAGCATTCCACACACACATACATATATATACACACACACATATACATATTCGTATTGAACCGTTCGGTACGAGGCTTTCGGTTCAGTGTGCATTACAAACCGAACGGTTTGTTGGACCATTTTTCCTGCTGACCAAAATTTCGTTATTTAAAATGTAGGGGCATGGCAAGCGTGCTCATAATGTAAGAGACGCTGCCGCGACCACAACATTGCCCAACATCAAATAGCAAACGTAATGTAAGCGGAACGAAACTGCAGCTGCGCTACTCGTTATTGTGTGGTTGACGGATCGTTTATCAGTTTGGACCAATCCAGCGTCTTGATCAAGCAACACTGTTATTACACAGCACTAAGAGATCCAGTAAAGAAAGCAGTTGAATTTGCCACTGAAGTAATAATATCGCAGCGAGATCTAGTGAGAAACATTCACATTTCTCCGTTATTAACGGATCAAACAGCGCTGACGTGGAAAACAGGAATAAACATTGTGCCATGACTGAACTATCCAGTGCAGATCAGCAACATTCACCATGGATTTACTGTAGTAACACTACTAACTGTAACCATGGAAGTTTGGCAGGAATGGTAGGCTATAATGCTTTCAAGTAACGTTACGTCGGTTTTATTTCGACATTATGAATAAAATTGCTGCCCTCAAATGTTAATCTGAAATAAAATAAACCTTTGTTTATAACTACTACAATATTACAATTAATTTTTTTCAAGGAGCAAGGAGCTGTTTTTGTTTTATATGCTCCTAAGAAGAGTCAAGTGTAGCTCCATCACTGCTCAAAGTAAAAAATTATCTTACTTTATGATGAAAAATTATTAAAAAAATTAAATCAAGGAAATTTCTCTGGCTTTTCTTTCTTTTTGCTGTATCAAAAACGTACCGAACCGTGAATTTTGTGAACCGTCACACCCCTAACATATATATTTATTTACATTTGAATACAGTTATTAAAGACCTGTTTGTGAAAGGTTTTTTTTATTTGTATTATTGTTTATGTTAAAACTAGGGGTGTGACGGTTATTATATAACCGTGAGACCGACGGTTATAGTTGAACACAGTCATTCGAACTCTATAACCGCCAAAACCGTGTTATTAAAATATATTTCAGATAAGGTTATACTAATATCAGTGTTGGGGAGTAACGGAATACATATACCAGTGTTACGTATTCAGAATACAAATTATGAGTAGGCCTAACTGTAGTCTCCACAGAACAAAAAAAATTGTAAAAAAAAAATTTTGTGTTCGCATTTATGAGGAAAAAACAATGTTACGGACATGAGCGCTCTGAACGCGGCACTAAAAGATGCTTTAAAAATTTCACAGACACATCAAACAGAAAGCACAAAACCTTTCTTTAAAGTGCATTTAGTTTTGTATTAATTGTATCTTAATTTTAATCAATGTTTCATCAACCAATTGCCTGGATTTAATAAATAAGAAGTAAATATAGCAGACGATAAACACGGAGGCGCCGGCGCGTGAACTGGAGCTCATCTCATAAATGAACCGAAACTCAGCATATAAGGTAGCCTACTTGCCTCACAGACAGGTCTACTTTTAAACAGAACAATTCAAAACGTAAGAAAACAGACTGCAGACTGCTCTCTGCTTATGTAATAAGCAGATAATCCGTATGAATTGTGTATTTCTCTCTGGCGCGTTGACTACTGCGAAGATCGCGAGTCAGCATCGTCAACTTCATCTTTGCAGCCGACAGTGGCAAAGAAAACACTTGTTTATTAATAAACAATTAAAATATCTCATTGCTATATTTTACATATTCATAATCATTACTTTTGCCAGTTCTTTGTGACAGATTTTAGGTGCTTATTGGCAGCACCAGCCTTACATGTTACACCACCGCATCACCGCACCCACCAGAATAGGCCTGTTTGATTTTTTTTTTGTTAAGGATTTGTTTACTGTGTGTGATTCATTTAATGGAAAGCTCAAGTCACTGCTAGTTGTCTGGCTGTTAATTTTAAATAAACGTAGAGCAAGTAGCAGTGTCTGCTCGTTTATTCAAACTAAGTTGTCCTATAACAGACGAACGTTGCAACGCTATGTTTTGTTGTTGTTGTGAAAACCAAATCTTTTGTATGTGAAAGAGCCATGCGTTAAAAGTCAGATGGCACAAAATATGAACAAAATAAATAAAAGAATTATATATTGAATTGCATAGCATCATATTTTTCTCCATTGCATCGTATTACATTGAATCGCATCGCGTTGAGTTGAAATCGAATCGCACCGCATCGTAATAATAGTGAATCGCATTGCATTGCATCGGTAGCTGCTTATATGTAGCCTATCTTTAATGTATCGTATCGTTGGCTAAGCATCGACATGCGTATCGCCTCAGTTATGGAGATGCACATCCCTAATACCTACATAGGAAAAGTAACTACATTTACATACTGTGAATGGTTTTTTTTTATCGAGAATCGTTTTTGCATCGAAAATCGCTATTGAATCGAATCTTGAGCCTAAAAATCGGAATCGTGACATTTTCTGAATCGTACACCCCTAATATAAACACACATAGCTGTTTGCTTGGAACACCCCTTTAATTGTAAATTTATTAAATCACATGTAAGGTTTATAAATAGTAGCTAAAGGAGAGTAAACTGATACCCCCTTTATTTTCCCTACCTTATGCCGTCCGAAAGGGTATGTGATTTTCTTTCTTCAGATGAACACATTTTAGAAAAAATAAACTAGACTTTTAGAAAAATTATCCATCTCTTGTGTTTGTGTTAAATACTGCAAGTGAATAGACACCAAAATGCGGAAGGTCGAAAAAGTCCAAGAGCATTGTAAAGCTCACATGATAAATCCAGAAAACATCTTGTGTGAACAACACAGCAGGCTGTACTGTATGAAGTTTCTGGTGCATGCACTTGCATTATATTGGCTTACAATAATGGATAATTTTTCAAAAAATCTTTGTGGAAAGAAAGTCATATACATCTGGAATGGCACGGAAAAAAAGAGATTTTTTATTTTATTTTGGAGTGCACTGTGCCTTTAAAATTGACTATGGTTTTAGATACTGCAGTGGATACTTACTAGTGATGGACTTGTTTCTCTGTTGGTGCCTGTTTATGGGATTAGATTTCGGTCACAATTCTGCGCGCGCAAAATTACATTTTGAGCGCGCAAAAGGGCATTTCGCACGCGCGTGAACTGAGTTTTGCAGAGAAATGTTCGTCTCGCAGATAAGAAAATATTTCGAGCGAACGAAAATCAATTTTGCATTTAAAATAAGTATTTGGATGTGCACAGACGTTCTCTTTCGCATGTGCAAAGTTTCACTTTCTTGCTCCTCTCATACCAGCCATAAGCGCTCTCGAAGCGCAGACGGCTCGCGTGCTCAACACAACCCAGCGTTACAATATGCCATAATTCCAGCCAATCAGAGATGAGGCTGCTAAATTATGATTGGCTGGATTGAAAACCAATCACAAGACTCCCTGCATCACCTACTGTGGACGAGGAAAAATACATGGTGGAATATGTTTATGTTTAGCTTGAACACTTATATTTAAGTTCAATTGTCTACCACTCGATGATCACAGTTTATTTTTTAGCTTATTTTAAGCTAATTTTCTTTAGCTTATTTTTAACCAAAATCAAATCGTACTATTACTGTACATAATGGCATGTCCCAGTGTTTGCTACACCTCAAGAGGTAGTTCTAACTTCTAATGTAATTAACATTAGTGAAATATGAATGTGACCGAGCTGGGGTCTCAAATGTTACACATTTTCAGAAATGAAGAGACTTTTCCCCTTTTAATGAAATAAGTGTGTAAAAACGGTAAATCACTCACATCAGAATAAAAAAAAAGCCATCAAATAAACGTAGAAATGCAATGTAATAACGTTAAAATAATAATCAATCTACTTCATATCCTTGGAATTATTTAAACAAAAACATTCACGTCATGTAAAAACAACTATCATACTAAAAAAAATATACTGTATTTTCTTATATACAATTTTAAGATGTATAGTGTGCACATTGGGATGCAGGCTTGTTCCCCTCACTGCAAAAAAAATAAAAATCTAATTATGCAAGTAATTATATAGAAATCTTGTGGGTCACACATCCAAGATTTTCACTTACAGTTATATTTGCATATATGTTTGCATTTTTACCCACGTCTTTTTTTTTTTTTTTTTTTTGCAGTGAGGGGAACAAGCCTGCATCCCAATGTGCACACTATCCATCCTAAAATAGTATAAAAATACAGTATATTTTTTTAGTAAGATAGTTCTTTTTCCAGAACATCTCTGCTGTTAATGTTTTTGTTTACTTGAACTTAAATTGAAGTGTTCAATCCATTAAACAAATTAAACATAAATATCTTCCACCATGTATTTTTCCTAGTCCACAGCTGCAGGGAGTCTTGTGATTGGTTTTCAAGCCAGCCAATCAGAATTTAGCAGCCTCATCTCTGATTGGCTGGAATTATGGCATATTGTAACGCTGGGTTGTGTTGAGCACGCGAGCCGTCTGCGCTTCGAGAGCGCTTATGGCTGGTATGAGAGGAGCAAGAAAGTGAAACTTTGCACATGCGAAAGAGAACGTCTGCGCACATCCAAATACTTATTTTAAATGCAAAATTGATTTTCGTTCGCTCGAAATATTTTCTTATCTGCGAGATGAACATTTCTCCTCAAAACTCAGTTCACGCGCGTGCGAAATGTCATTTTGCGCGCTCAAAATGTGATCTTGCGCGCGCAGAATTGTGAACGAATTCTTACCCCATACCTGTTCTGCTCCGTAAACATTGTTCCAATGCTTGATCTAAAAAAAAAAAAGTTAAAAAGTGTGTTAATAGATTATTGATCTGGGTGACATAGGACCATTTTGAATGTGTTCCTTGAATAAATTATACAGGTTATGTGTTATATAAATCTGGAGAATCCTTACTAAAATTAACAATGTTTTGTGACACTAACCAAATGGTAATAAATTATTGTAATCAATCCACCATAAAAAACATGGTTTCTACACCTTTACTATAATAAAAACCGTGGTTAATTTAGCAAATGTCCTTAAAAGAACAGCTCATCCAAAAAAAAGAAGAGTTCTCTCATTATTTAGCCTACTCACCCTCATGTTGAAACTGTATGAGTTTCTTATGTAGAACCATAATTAAGATATCTTGAGAAATGCCTTATTTGTTTTTGTTTTTCTCATGCAATGGAACATACAGTTGTTTTATTCCCAACATTCTTGTGTTTCACAAAAGTAAGTTAGACATTTATTTTTGGGTCAGCTAGGCCTGTATAAACTCAAGAAGATAGAAGATAAAACATTGTCTGGAGGGTTTGAACCAGTGTGCCTTTGAGCAGAGTGTACATGTTCTGCCTCTATTTCACGTGTATTTTATGACAATACTCACCATCTGAAGATCGTGTGGCTGGATAATATTTAACGTTACTCCCAAAATGCCTGGATCATGAAGGAAACACACACAGCAATATTAGCTATTTGTTTTTTTACTTAGGCTACTAACAGAGACATTTGCAAAAGCTTGCAAAATTGACTCACCAGCTCCAAGACATATAATAACGTTAGGCCTAACTTTAACGTTAAATCCCGCGATCAACAATTTAAAAGCCTAGTTTGCAGATTCTTCTAGACTCGAGTAAAGGAGTGTGGTTCGAGTTCTTCTGTCTAAGAGACAATGTTCTCAGTTCACTCATTGTAAAGCTCCAATGCTGAGTTTTATTTTATTTTTTATCATAAACTAAGTTAGCTGACAAATACACATGCTAGCTCAGCACATAATTAGCCTAATACATTGGAATACCGTACTAATATCAATATTTCTCTAATCGCGTTTAGATTCTCAATTTAATACACTATGTTTTGATGTATTAGAATTTGTATAAAATAAAAAGTTATTTACGTTACCTTCCGTAGATTGCAATATGTCCGTTGTTCGTTGTCCATATTCCTTGTTTGTTCTTCATTTACATCCCGCAACTCGCTCAAAATAAACATTTAGCAGTCCGATGTAAAATAATCCATGTTTTAAACAATGTAAAAGCCACAAAACCGAAGTAGGTCCCGAGCAGCAGCACACACACCCACTTACTTCAACTGACGTATTCAAACTTGACTCGTAAAGGCGTGCATAGTTGTCATTGGCCAGATTCCTGGATGACAGTCAGAATAACCAATCATGCTCAAAACAACTCGGAGAGACAGCCAATAGTGTGAAAACATTGCAATAACAGGACAATATGAAATGTTTTAAAAGAAAGAATAGGAAAAAAATATACACGTGCTATTTAGTTGTATTTGTAGGCTGGCTGTTATATTTAATCAATTGTTTAAATGTGCTTTCATTGCAGTGCATGATTAAAAATGAAAGATAACAAATGAAAGATAAAAAATGAAAGATAAAAAAATGAAAGATAAAAAACGAAAGATAAAAAATGAAAGATTAAACATACAGTAACTTGTATACCATATATAATAACATTTATTTATCACTGTTCTGATAAACAGCTATTTAATAGAGCAAACAGTATAATTAAACAGAGCAAACACTGCATATCTATTCATATACAATTCTGTATGACGTATGTGAAAAACTAATGGATTGGTATCATGGTGGTGACATTAGAGTTACATTCATGTGACCCATAATGACCCTTTTGCACTTTCACAAATTCTTGACCTTTCCTTTAGAAACACTCTAATGCCTAATAATGTCAAAATGCTTTGTGGTACTGTTACACAACATGTTGGTTTAGGGTTAATCCCTCTGTCCAACGCAACACTTGCTAACATTGGCATAATTAAGTTACAACATAATACCCTGGGTTTCACAGGCAAGGCTTAAGCCTGTAGTCCAGACTAAAATGCACGTTTGAGCTGTATTACCTGAAAGCAACTTGTAGGCTATACTGACATATCTATGTCAGTGCCATTGTTTTGTCTCAAGATGCACACCAGTAATGTTTTTTTCTTCTAAGGTACATTTTTAAAAGCTATAATTGAATGCCCAAATTTAACTAAGGCCTAATCCTGGCTTTATATCTAAACCATGTCTGTGAAACCGGGGGTTAGAAATTAAGGGGTTAACCCTAACCTTAACCCTTGTCTACAGACTTTTATTTAACAGCATGGATACTCCAAGGTGTTGACTGCAGTGTTTAGGTCTTTAGCATTGATAAAGGACAAAGATCTTCTCACTGTGACAGTCTGTAATGTATTTTAGCAATGATTGTTTGTAAGGAGTGTCCCTAAAATAGAGCTATTGATGCATTCAAGACATGTCATAAAGATCGTATTTACGAATTGAACACACATGAACGCCACCACAATGATGAAAATAGGAAGTTATTTACTGTAAAATTAGGATTTTTTTTTTACAGTGCAGTATGAACATCTGTTCTGAACTAGTTCTGGCTGTCAGTGGACGTTTAGATTATGGCCAGATTGGACATCTTTTATTTACGTAATTTATTGACTGTTTCTGGATGTCAACGGACGTCCAGATTATAGTCAGTATGAACGTCTTTTCTTAACTAGTTCTGGCTGTCAGTGGACGTTAAGATAATGGCCAGATTGGACATCTTTATTCACATCATTTATGGACCATTTCTGGATGTCAACGGACGTCCAGATTATAGTCAGTATGAACGTCTTTTCTCAACTAGTTCTGGCTGTCAGTGGACGTTTAGATTATGGCCAGATTGGACATATTTTTTCAAGTCATTCATCGACTAATTCTGGATGTCACCGGACGTCCAGATTATAGCCAGTATGAACGTCTTTTCTCAACTAGTTCTGGCTGTCAGTGGACGTTAAGATAATGGCCAGATTGGACATCTTTATTCAGGTCATTTATGGACCATTTCTGGATGTCAACGGACGTCCAGATCATAGCCAGTATGAACGTCTTTTCTCAACTAGTTCTGGCTGTCAGTGGACGTTAAGATAATGGCCAGATCCCAGCAAACATTTGGACGTGTAATGACCGTTGAAAAGACGTCCGTCCGACACGTCCCGTTATGGTTGAAAAATAGTTCCAAAATGGAAGTTGAACCGACGTCTTTTCTGGCCGTGAATTCCACGTCTTTTCTGGCCGTGAATTCCACGTCTCTTCTGGCCGTAAATTACACGTCTTTTCTGGCCGTGAATTACACGTCTTTTCTGGCCGTGAATTACACGTCTTTTCTGGCCGTGAATTACACGTCTCTTCAGCGCGTCCCTGGACGTCTAAATGCGTCATCATTTGTGTGTTTAAATGTGTTGCTGCATAATTTAAGTGTATATAAGCCTGCATTTAAAATAATCACACACATATTGTGTAACATCGTGAAAGGCAATCAAGTCTTGAGGTTTACACATCTTGACAAAGGTTTTAAAAAGTTCCAAAATTGGTCCAGTCAGACGGACCTGACCGTCAATAAAACGTTTCAATCACGTGTACATCACAAACAAGAACACATTATTTGTGGACATAAGAAAAAAAAGCATGTTCTGATTTAGCAAATTTTATTGATCTTGAACAGCGAAAATGTCTCTTAATATTTTTTCAATGTTTAACATTTGTTAACCAAACTAAAATACCAATTACAAAATACTGAATTATTATATAAAGGGATAGTTCACCCAAAAATGAAAATTCTTTCATTTACTCACCCTCATGTTCCAAACCTGTATGAGTTTATTTCTTCTGCTGAACACAAAAGAAGATATTTTGAAGAATGTTTGTAACCAAGCAAATAGAGCAACCATTGACTACCATTATTTGAGAAAGATTAATGGGAAGCGATATCTTGGTTACAAACATCTTTGTGTTTAGCATAACATAGAAAGGTATACAGGTTTGAAACATGAGGTGGAGTAAATGATGACAATTTTCATTTTTGGGTGAACTATCCCTTTAAACACATTGTTTGGCTCAGTTTTTGTATCCACCAGCTGTTCCTGGAGCGTGTTTCAGGTGTTCTGCCATTGCTGCATCAATTTCAGAGTCTGTAGCATTTGGGCTCCACCTCTTCACAGCATCTAAGGGAAGAGAAATATATATATATTAATATATAATATATATAAATTAATAAATAAAATTATAAATTTGAGGTAAATGATATGCACTTATTTTCAAAATATTTTTATGGTCTACTACAGCTAAATAAAAAAAAAAAAACATGGAACAAGATGAATGAATCATGAATAAAACATTAGAAAAAGGTAATCAACATGCATTACATTTTATTTTATTGTATAAAATATGTTATGCTTTATTTTTAAAGCAGTTACTGGAAACATACATGTTAAAATCCAGCTAAACATTTCATTCCATTTCAGATAATTTACTTTCTGAAAGAAACTCTCAAAAGGCTACATTAATAAGTTACAGTAATAACTTTGACTGTATCATTAAACAATATACTTGGTATACCGTTGTTGTATACGTTCAAAGTTAATATTAGCCTACTGGCTACCCAGCAAACATTTGGACGTGTAATGACCGTTGAAAAGACGTCCGTCCGACACGTCCCGTCATGGTTGAAAAATAGTTCCAAAATGAAAGTTGAACCGACGTCTTTGACGTCATCTGGCCGTGAATTCCACGTCTCTTCTGGCCGTGAATTCCACGTCTCTTCAGCGCGTCCCTGGACGTCTAAATGCGTCGTCATTTGTGTGTTTAAATGTGTTGCTGCATAATTTAAGAGTATATAAGCCTGCATTTAAAATAATCACACACATATTGTGTAACATCGTGAAAGGCAATCAAGTCTTGAAGTTTACACATCTTGACAAAGGTTCTAAAAAGGTCCAAAATTGGTCTAGTCAGACCTGACCGTCAATAAAACGTTTTAATCACGTGTACATCACAAACAAGAACACATTATTTGTGGACATAAGAAAAGAAGCATGTTCTGATTTAGCACATTTTATTGATCTTGAAAAGCCAAAATGTATCTTAATATTTTTTCAATGTTTAACATTTGTTAACCAAACTAAAATACCAATTACAAAATACTGAATTATTATATAAAGGGATAGTTCACCCAAAAATGAAAATTCAATGAAGAAAGGTATACAGGTTTGAAACATGAGGTTGAGTAAATGATGACAATTTTCATTTTTGGGGAAACTATCCGTTTAAAAACACATTGTTTGGCTCAGTTTTTGTATCCACCAGCTGTTCCTGGAGCATGTTTCAGGTGTTCTGCCATTGCTGCATCAATTTCAGAGTCTGTAGCATTTGGGCTCCACCTCTTCACAGCATCTAAGGGAAGAGAATATATATATATATATATTTAAATAAATAAAATTATTAAATTAAAATTTGAGGTAAATGATATGCACTTATTTTCAAAATATTTTTATGGTCTACAGCTAAATAAAAAAAAAAACATGGAACAAGATGAATGTATCATGAATGACACATTAGAAAAAGGTAATCAACATGCATTACATTTTATTTTATTGTATAAAATATGTTCTGCTTTTATTTTTAAAGCAGTTACTGAAAACATACATGTTAAAATCCAGCTAAACATTTCATTCCATTTCAGATAATTTACTTTCTGAAAGAAACTCTCAAAAGGCTACATTAATAAGTTACAGTAATGACTGTATCATTAAACAATATACTTGGTATAACGTTACCGTTGTTGTATACGTTCAAAGTTACTTTTTGCCTACTGGCTAATTTTAGCCAAACTCAGTCAATTTCAGTTGACAATGTGGGCATAATTTCTTTCGGTTCATTCATGTCACACAAGTAAAACTCAAGCACGTTAATCTAATACAAAATGTACTTACCCAACAGTAGATTTTTAAGAATATCGACACAACTCCCTCCTCTCCTCGTGTTTGTTCAAGTTCCAGAATCTATGGGGAGAACGCGTTAACATCTCGCGAGATAATCCCATCGCAGGATTTTGTAATATCGCGAGATCTTTTGTTACATCTTGGCAGCACAGTTTATGGTTTGGGCAGAGGGTTTGGGTAATTACATCCAACTCAGACATAAATGGTGACCGGGTATATTTCTGTTTTACATGTATATACATTCCATAAAAAAATAACAACGAATACATCAGGTACAACAGGTTAAAATAATGACTAAAATGCAGTGGCTTTGCAATCACTTTACTGTGCATTTTGTGATTATAATTTATAAAAACAAGATAAAGTAAATATATATTCATTTGTATATAAATCGTGTATTTTATAAAGAATTATAAATCCTGATCATTTTTTTCTGTCTTGCTAGACTAGACGTGCAAAAGACGCCAGTGGACGTATAGTATTCACAGCCTGACTAGACGTGTAAAGGACGCCAGTGGACGTCTTCTTCACAACCTCTTAAAAACTTCATGGGCAACAACATTAATTATTGCAGTATTAACCATGCGAGGATTAAGCGCAGCTTTTGCATATTTAACAAGGATTTCATAGAGGGTCATGATGGACTATAAATGCACGTGTAAAAGACGTCGCCAGGTGACGTCCTCTCACCCGATAAACTAAACATAACTACACGAGCTAAAAGTTAAAATAACAATTATACATGCAACTGTAGACATGTACAAATGTATCTGAATGCATTTTTAGGAAATGTTCTGTGTTACATTTTTTACCGATTTATGACGTCCTGGCCGCAACTATTTTTGGCCAGGGACACGACGTTGCCGTCGGACCAATGTTTGCTGGGATGCCACTGTAGACATGTACAAATGTATCTGAATGCATTTTTAGGAAATGTTCTGTGTTACATATTTTTACCGATTTATGACGTCTGGCCGCAACTATTTTTGGCCAGGGACACGACGTTGCCGTCGGACCAATGTTTGCTGGGATTGGACATCTTTATTCACGTCATTTATGGACCATTTCTGGATGTCAACGGACGTCCAGATTATAGTCAGTATGAACGTCTTTTCTCAACTAGTTCTGGCTGTCAGTGGACGTTAAGATAATGGCCAGATTGGACATCTTTATTCACGTCATTTATGGACCATTTCTGGATGTCAACGGACGTCCAGATCATAGCCAGTATGAACGTCTTTTCTCAACTAGTTCTGGCTGTCAGTGGACGTTAAGATAATGGCCAGATTGGACATCTTTATTCACGTCATTTATGGACCATTTCTGGATGTCAACGGACGTCCAGATTATAGTCAGTATGAACGTCTTTTCTCAACTAGTTCTGGCTGTCAGTGGACGTTTAGATTATGGCCAGATTGGACATCTTTATTCACGTCATTTATGGACCATTTCTGGATGTCACCGGACGTCCAGATTATAGTCAGTATGAACGTCTTTTCTCAACTAGTTCTGGCTGTCAGTGGACGTTTAGATTATGGCCAGATTGGACATCTTTATTCACGTCATTTATGGACCATTTCTGGATGTCACCGGACGTCCAGATTATAGTCAGTATGAACGTCTTTTCTCAACTAGTTCTGGCTGTCAGTGGACGTTTAGATTATGGCCAGATTGGACATCTTTATTCACGTCATTTATGGACCATTTCTGGATGTCAACGGACGTCCAGATTATAGTCAGTATGAACGTCTTTTCTCAACTAGTTCTGGCTGTCAGTGGACGTTTAGATTATGGCCAGATTGGACATATTTTTTCAAGTCATTCATCGACTAATTCTGGATGTCACCGAACGTCCAGATTATAGCCAGTATGAACGTCTTTTCTCAACTAGTTCTGGCTGTCAGTGGACGTTTAGATTATAGCCAGATTGGACATAATTTCTCATTGTCATTAATCAACTAATTCTGGATGTCAATGGACGTTCAGATTATGGCCTGGACGGACGGACGTGATATCAACCTGTTTTGTATGTCCACAGACGTCGCTTGCTCAGTGGCTGTTTATGCCATGAAAAGAAGGTGTGGATTTTAATACCAGAGAGAGTCAATTGCAATTGTAAACAAAAGGGGGCTTAATGGGCACCCCTGCCGAGTGCCCCTTGATATAGAATTTTTTTTGGATCGCCATTTATTAGTAACCACTGAAGCAACTGGGGAAGTATACAGAAGACGGGTCCACTCTATAAATGTGGGGCCGAATCCGAACCTATCCATATAGCAAAAAAAAGATAGTCCCGACTCCCATTCCACCCGATCAAATGCCTTTTCGGCATCTAGCGAAACTACAATTTCAGGGGGTCCTGGGATGGGGGGGTGTAAAGAACATTCAAAAGTTTTGACATCTGCATTTAGCAGAGATGGGACCAAGTCACACATGTGCAAGTCTCAAGTAAGTCTCAAGTCTTAACCTTCAGGTCTCAAGTAAGTCCCAAGTATTTTTTTCCTGGGCAAGTCAAGTCACAGGCTATGTCAAGTCAAGTCAAGTCAAGTCTTGTAGTAGGTCAAGTCAAGTCACCTTATTATTGTAATTTTACCAGCAGAATTTGATCTATGGGCGTCAGTTTGGTTTGAAATGAACAGAGGCGCATTCGGAAGTGCATTTGGGAACAATGACGCATTCATTCACTTTTCTCTTTCGCGCAGGTCATGTTTTGAAAGATGGTGTCCTGTAGCTTACTAATTTAAAGAAATAAAAATGTATACAAAAATGTGATGTCCGACTTCTTTTATGAAGAAGAAAGCATTAAAGGGGTCATATAATGGTACATGCACTTTTACAAGTTGATTGTACTGAAATGTGTGTTGGCAGTGCCTGTACACAACCATCATATAATGATAAAAATCCATCCAGTGGTTTTGTTTTAATCTCCTTATATGTTTTCCCCTGCCTCAAATCGAGCCGTTCGAGCCTGTGACGTCACAAGCTCGCACGCCCCTCCCACGATTGTTGAATGACAGCCGTGTTTCAACACAGACCCGCCCTCGCTCGTGAGCCAGCTGTCAATCATAGTCTGCGCGGCGCGGACCGGCGCGGTCATTGTTGATCTGCTGGAGCACTGTCTATGAGCAGAATGGCGTCTAAGCGATTGTGGTGTTCTGTTCTTGGGTGTAATAACGAACACAGCAGTCATTTTAATGTTCCTAAATCCGAACCGCTGAAGACGCAGTGGCTGAGTTTGTTTTCGAAGGGAATATTCCCCACGAGCAACGTCAATGCTCTCATGTTTGCGCGAATCATTTCACACACCAGTCTGCTTTATAAATGAGGGTCAGTATAAAGCTGGATTTGCTAAGAAGCTGCTCATGAAAAAAGATCGGTACCAGATATTCGTGTTCCAGCTGAATCTCCAGAAGAACGGAAGTGAGTGTAACGTTTTATTAAACTTTATATTAATATAATAATCTTTGCAAATCGCTAGCTGCACGCTTCACAATGAATGCGTCTAAGGTTTACACTCAGGGTACATTACAGCATGTTTTCTATGTATGACGTTCTCAATATAATTCATAATCCCACGTTTATACTGAACAACGCATTATGGTTATTGTGTTACAAACGGTGTACGCACAGAACAGAGAGGCGGGGTGAGCGAAGCTCATGATCATTTAAAGTCATATGCACTGAAACGGCTTGATGAAAACAGAGCTGTTTTTGACCAAGTAAAATAAGTGTTTTCTTACAATACTAATGAGAATTTTTAATTAAAGTATATTACAAACTTTTAATTTAGACCCTAAAGAATCATATTAGCTTGTATAAAAATGGCATTATATGACCCCTTTAAGTTTTCAAAAAGCATTAGACATATGACCCACTATTCTGCTTCGTGTAAGTTATTTATCAATGAATTCAAACGCGTTGGCTGGCGCTGAGCCAGAGACATACGCTCTCAGTGCTGTCATATATCACAACTGTTCAGTGTTTTCAACCACATCATTTTTATTTTAGGTTTCAGACATTTAAATACACATAACTACTAGCAAAAAAATATATTTGTAGTTTGTAAAATATACACTGATGTCTATGGAAGCGTCAATAATAATCCTTTCCATTATAATAAGACGCACGTTTTATTCATATCAGATACACATTGTGTAAGTAGCTTTACATTTTACCCTATTCTTCTCCCAGTTCACCGGTCACTTACTTTCATGTATTTCGTGAGAAGTTGAGAAATTGACGTGTTGTAAACTAACGTTAACATGGCACCGCCCATTCGCACATATAGCTCAACTAACGCGATCATTATAAAGGTGTTTAAACAACAAAACACATCCACTTGCACATATTTGACAATCGGAATATCAGTGTTGCATGTTATAGCTAATACATTTGTGAACATTTTGAATAAAACAGGAAAAATGACATAAAAGCAGATCATTCATTCAGCGCTGTGTTGTGGTTGCGCTGTGTCACGTGACAAGCAATGACGCGTCACCATGAAACATTAAAGTGAGTGACAGGTTCTAAATAACGGAATCAGTTAGAATAGTTTAAACTTACTTGTGAAAGGGTTAATGGCTACTTTAGCTATTACATTAGCTAACTACCAACTAACATTAACAAATTGACAAGCACTTACTGGGCAGAATGGCTCTTCAAATGACGGACGAAATTGGAGGTTGTCGTCTGGCTGTCCGCAATGTTAATGTTGTATGTCTTGCAAAGCGCTGTTCGTCTTTTGCCATCGTGTGAATAATTCTTGAAGCCGAAAGCAATGACCCTCGGTAGCCCTCCGGCCGACATTTTGATGTGATATCTGATCTAAGTGGGCGTGGTGTGCGTAAGGTAAGAGAGGGTATGACTGATGATGGTGTCGTGATCAACTTTAAAAAAAAAATATTTATATATTTTATATTCAAACTGAAAACATGATGTGATTAACACTCAAGTCATTCAAGTCTTCGTGTCTCAAGTCAAGTCAAGTCCCGAGTCTTTAACTTCCAAGTCCGAGTCAAGTCTCAAGTATTTCATTTTATATCAAGTCAAGTCACAAGTCATAAAAATAGCGACTCGAGTCCAAGTCACCAAGTCACAAGTCCCCATGTCTGGCATTTAGCAAAGAAATTGGTCGATATGAGCTACATTGTGTTGGATCTTTCTCAGGCTTCAATAGAAGTGTAATCAGGGCTTCGGTAAGGGACTTTGGTAAAGTTCCTTGAGACAAAGAATATTTCAAACATATTGAGCAAGAGTGGAGATAATTAAGTAGAAAACTTCTTATAGAATCTGATCGGAAAGCCACCGGGTCCTGGGGTCTTGCCGCTTTGCAACGCTGATATGGCCACAAGTATTTCTTGCAGCTGAAGGGTATGATCTAAGTCCTTTTTATGTTCCTATGAAATAGTGGGGACATTTATGATGTCAAAAAACTCTACCAATTTAGACTGATCCTTAGGGGTTTCTGATTTATTGTAAGGGGATCAATAGTTAAATCCCCAGCATTTTCTGTAATTTGAGAAATATGTTGTGCTGACGACCTGGATTTAAGTTGATGGGCTAAAAGTCGACCAGCCTTATCACCGTGTTCATAAGAAACCTCGCGACCGGAGAATAAGCAGTTCTGCGTGACTTGATGAAATTAAATTATATTGGGTTTGAAGATCAATCCTTTCTTTATAAAGTTCTGGTGTAGGAGAAGTAGAGTATTGACTGTCAGTTTTTTAAAATTGTCAATTTTAAAAGATACATGTTGGCAAAATGAGTCATCTGACAATAGCGATGAATTTAATCGCCATATGTAGTTGGTAAAATTAGATGGAAAGGAGAGATCTAGTAGTAAGGGAGCATGATCAGATTCTACAATAGCAGAATATTCCACTCCCTTTACTGAAGAAAGGAGATTTTTGTCGATAAACAAGTAGTCAATTCTCGAATAGCAATGGTGTACATGTGAAAAAAAAAGAATAAACCTTATTATGGGGGTTGTAGAAGCGCCAGGGGTCTACGCAGACAGTCTCGCTCAAAAAGGCTGAGATTTCATTTGCTATTTTAGAAGGGGCCTGCGGTTTTGGCTTGGAGCGGTCCAAATTTGGGTCCATTACACAGTTAAGATCACCACCTAAAATCAGATAATGTGAATTAAAGCTAGGTAACGCAGCAATCAGCTTATTTACGAAATTCTTATCATCCCAATTAGGGCCGTAAGCATTCACCAGCAAGACCTGGGTATGAAATAGTTTTCCAGACACCATGATATAACGACCTTGAGGGTCAGCAATAACGTATTTTTTTTGTGTGTATTATTATAGCTGCTCCTCTTGCCTTAGCATTAAATTTAGAATGGAAAATGTGTCCCACCCATGGTTTATGCAACATAAGATGATCTGAATTGAGTAAATGTGTATCTTAAGGAAGATTATTTTGGATTTAAGACGTTTAAGATGGGAAAACATTTTTTACCTCTTTATAGTACGATTAAGACCTTTGACATTCCAGAATGTAAACCTAATACACGACTTTCCTGTCATTCCTGTTTAAACATCGGATACAGTTCATATGAAAAGATAAACACTGCACCTGTGGCATAAACAAAGCTGGTACCCAGCTAAATCTCTCACCCCAAATGTGTGTCTGACCTGTTATAGATGACAATTACTGATATTTAATTTGAAGTTGTCTGGAGGCAACACATCTCACACACACCTCTGCCTACATTGCTCAAACCGGAACTCAATACATACATATTTGGCATATACGTCCATATTTTGTGATTTGGCATCACACCTCAATAATCAGAGGTCTGTTCAAGATTAAGTGGCAGGTACTAATTTTTGACTTTCTGTAATTCTCCATAATTTTGTCATGAAATAAAATATAATAACCTTAACATCACTATAATTTCCGAATGACAGAGGAGCAACGTAACTGACGCTACTAGGTCGTGTGATGTGTTGGAATATAGTACGTCCAGATTACATTCAGGCTACACACATGTATATAGGACATACTTTTAGTCATGAAGTAATTACTTATTCAAAATAAGTAGCCTACCTACCTCACAAGAGGATGCGATTTCGGACGCAGCCTAAGTCTATACCTCATAGCCTCATTTGCATCCGTTTTCAATTCAATATGGCATCTAACCTGACTAAGGCCTATAACATAGAAAAAAGCAGGGAACAGTTCTTAAAAGAACCCCCTTTTTTTCTAGTGTTAAGAACATTTTAATAATCTTCTAAAGAACCCTTTTCCACTATAAATAACCTGTTGTACAATGGAAAGGTTCCATGGATGTTAAAGGTTCTTCATGGAACCATCATGCCAATAAAGAATCTAGACTCTAAAGAGTCTAAACTTAAATGAATAGTTGATCAACTACCAACAATATTAAAGGTGCAATTGGTGATCTGGGAAATGCTGACTTTAGCCTGCTAGCATTGAAAGCATACGATGCCACCCTCCCATCAAATCGCCATCCAAAGCCAGGCCTCCTCCAAAACACATGAACACACAGACCAGAAGCGAGACGACCAGAGACAACGTTATTAGATTACATCATGTCATTCACTGGTGAGAAACTTTTCCACTAAAGTGATTAACAGTACTACAATAATGAACGTAAACAACTGTTTGCCTGGCATTCTCGCTCCTGGCATTCTCACTCTCGCTCTCGCTCTGGTTGACTGATAGGGAACACATGGTATCATTTCATATGGACCGAATGCAATGATTGAACAAACATTTTATGGTCCTACACCTTCCACAGACAATATATATTTATACAAATAAATTTAGACCACTTAACATTGCTATCAGGATATGAGGAGACCATTTACCAGCATAACAAAAATAAATTCTGTGGATAATCACCATATTGCACCTTTAATATATATATATTAACAATATTAAAATGTTAAATGGTATTTTTATATTTTGGACAATTTAATAACATTTAATGCAATATATAAAGTTCTTGCTTGTTTAGATAACAGTGAGGAGTGTGAGCTAAAATTAAGCCCCTCTGCTCTAGGACAGAGCTATTCTGAGACCTACTCCCAGCCAATCAGGAGCCAAAGTATCTGGAGTGGACAGCGCACCAGATGCCACACTACAGTATATCCGAACCGAAAACTGTTTGTCCAACGAGACTCTTTGTCAACCAACTGCTCTTCATCTTCAGAAAACAGACCTCATCTGCAAGTACGAGATTTTTCTACTTTCTGTCTTCTAGTAACAGTAAGATGATTCAACTAGAGGTGACATGTATTCTTCCTTGCTATTTGATTCTGCTTGCTTTTAGTATTCCTGTCTCTCTCTCTCTTTTTTTTCTTTAGTTATGTTGGATGTTTTAATAATTGGAGGTGGTCCTCATGCTCTAACCCTGGCTACCCTGCTCTCAAACCCTGACCAACCTCTCTGCCAATCTAGTGCTGACATTCTTCAGGGAATTCAGCTGAGCAAAACTAAAGCTAAAAGTGTACGCTACAAAAATAAAAAGAGACAACCCACCAGTAAGTTCAAGCAGTTTGTGATGAGGACAACAATTTGGTTTTGGTTTATTCTTCCATCCATCTATCCCTATTCTATCATCAGACAGCTTCATCTTCATTCCAACAGGAGCAGTGTTTGACACAGAGAATGAAGCCAAACGTCTGCCATGTCCTCTGCTGCACTTCAAAGTGGTGGACTCCTATGGAAAATGGACATCACTGTGGGAAAGCCAGTTTACTGCCCTGAACATCCCTCACCTCCGATCGCACACGCTGGTGCACACCGATCCATTTAATAAGGTAATAAATGTTTTGACATTTGCACAAACATTTGGATAATATGTGCTTTTGAAATACTGTACTGTTTGAAAAAGTACAAGCAGGATTTTTCAAATTTACAAAGTTAAAAAAAAAATCAATTCACCACCTCAACCGAATCAGAGAATCGTGTACATGTAGAATTGTGTACATTATTATTCGTGTAGTTGTTAAACTTTTATATACTTTGTTGTAAGAAGTTAAATTGCTCAGATGTTTGTACAAATAATAAATAATGATCACGGTGATGTTGCCTATCAAAGGACTGATAGTTCCTGGCCTGCATCTGTGTGCAATCCCAGAATGCCTTGCAGGACTTTGTGGTGGAGCAAAATCGGGAGGAGGAGCTGTACCGTCTACCTGAGCGAATTTACATTCAGGACGAGAATGCATTTTTTAACGACAGTCGCCTGGGAAAGAAGAACAAAAAGCTTCTTAGCGCAACAAACGGACTGCAGAAACATCTGTATTTCAGTCTTCCAGGAACACAGCTCAGTATAGACTTCTTCCAGGAGCAGGTCTGAACGTCACGCAGCATGTGAAATCAAACGGAATGCCTGACTAACAATAATTAAGAAACTAATTGTAAAGCATTTGGGTTTACCAGCTCTTCTGGTATTAGGAAACACTGTGTTGCATGATGCTCAGCTACAGATTTCTCATTTGGAATGCAACATGCAATGTGTGTTAATACTACACTAAATATAAATGTTGAATAATAAATTCACTATGAAATAACTTAATTATGGATTACATTGATTACATTACATTGAAAAGGACTTTCACCCAGGTACGCAAATATGATATGGACAGTGTCTTAATCAGAGCTACAGTGGACAGAATCATCCCAGTGTTAACTGAGGATGAGAGCAAGGTGAAGTTTTTCAAGGCGACGCTACACACTGGGGAAAACGTAGAGGCAAAAGCTGTTATTATGGCGACAGGGCCTTCGAGGGCGCAGATGGCAAACATCCCATGTTGGGTGCGGGCAATCCAAGAGAATTACCCAGAAGAAAGTCTGCAACACACAGTGCAGCTCATGCATTACTTCTGTACACATGAAGAGATGGGTGAACCCTCCTCAGGTGGGTTTCTAAACGTGATCAAAACCTGATCATCCAGATATCCAAGCAAACAAATAACCGAACCATGGCTTATTAGGAAATAATTCAGAGCAGGAAATGAAAACACTCTTGTTCTCAGGTTCTCCTGCTGTGTGTCAGATGGGCCAGAGAGTGATGGTGGTAGGTGGAGGTCTGACCAGCGCCCACATTATCTCAATTGCGCTGAAGCAGCGTGCATGTCATGTGACCTGGGTCTTACGTAAACACTTACAAGTAAGTTACACCCAATTTGAGTGTAAACAAACATAAGGGATAATGTAGAATAAGATGATAAAATAACCAAATAATCCCTGACAGGGTGGTCACGACCCCCAATACGAAGATTAGGGGTCTTGTATCATCCTGAAGGGATTTATTTTGTGATTAAAGACCTGCTACTTGCCACATAAATGAATATGGAATGATGATTTGAAGGAGGTTTAATGCCCACCACACACCAGCTTATTGGAGAGGAGACAGAGTGATGAAGTTAATCAGTATATAGCATATGGGGATGATTAAAGCCCTACTCTGTTTTCAAAGGACATCCTGGGATTTTTAGTTGAGCAGAAGGTCAGGTCCTCGGTTTAACGTTTCACCCGAAGGATGGTGCTTTTTGACAGTATAGTGTCCCAATCACTATACTAGGGCGTTAGGACCCACACAGACCACAGGTTGAGCACCCCTACTTGCCTAACTTTTCCAGCAGCAACCTATAGTTTTATAGCATAAAAAAAAGAAAACTAAAACCAAACTTATTGGTAAAACAAACGCTTGAACATAGGTCTGTGTGATGAGCACGACCTAAAAGGACTTTTTAGCTATAGCGTCCCATTCGATTACATGGAGAGGGCGGGGTTTAAGACGGTAAGACCTATACTGCAGCCAGCCACGGGGCTATCGAAATGTTTTATCGATGTTCACTCTTGTCTTGCTCTTTATTTTCTTCACCCTTTCTACTTCTAGGCTGTTTAAACCATTGTGTAAAAATGAGAAACTATACACATTTCAAACTACAAACATAGGCTATAATATATATATATATATATAAATGTTCCAAACCCGCGAACGTACTGAGCTTCCGGTTTCCCATAGATCAATATGTACTGCCAGATTTGAAGTTGAACACGTATAATGATTAATTGTCATGATTCCAATTCTGTGTCTTGTGTTTTGTAGGACTTTTATGTTGAAGTGTGTTCTCAGTTTGCTTTGTTTCTGTGTTCATTCCTGTGGCCATGTTTGTAGTTTTTCCTATTAGTCTTCCCCAGGTTTGTCTTGTTACTTGTTATCTTAGCTATCATAGTTAGCTTGTTTGCCCCTATATACCCTTGTGTTCAGTTGTCTTTTGTCAGTCGTTTTCGTTGCTTGTTCATGTGAAGCTGTGGTGGTCCTGGTCTTTGGATGTTATTCCTGTTCATGCTTAGGTCTGGAAATGCTGTGTGGATTATTTTGTTTGTGTTTGTAAATAAACTGTGCTGCATTTGGATTCTTGCCCCTTCTCGTCCCTTCGCAACCGTGACATAATGACTGACCAAAGACAATGAACACATATACACACAGGGGCAAACAAGCTTAGCAAGATAAGTAACAAGACACACCTTGGGAAGACTAATCAACAGGAAAAACTATAAAACTACAAACATGGCCACAGGAATGAACACAGAAACAAAGGGAACTGAGAATACACTTCAACATAAAAGTCCTACAAAACACAAGACACAGAATTGGAATCATGATAGGCAGAAAGCGCCTCAAAAGTGTTCTGATTGGCTAAGTAAAGAATTTGACCGTGGCATGGTCACAAATTCACGTTTTATAGTTGACATAGAGACCATGGGTATTGTTTTCAAAAACTTAAAACCAGTTTTCAAAAGTTTGCGTTTCAGGCCCCCAAAATGGCATTGTCAAGTAAATGACAATGCCAGAACGCATTAAAAGTATTCTATTTTTTTTCGGGTATTGACGTCACGCATGCAGCACTCTATTGCAACGACATCTCTTCTCTGATGATGTGTTTAAAACCTGTCACTCACATGAGATCACGGCTATGGCAAACTCCAATGATCTAATCAATTCCCAATGAACAAAATCAAGTCCTGCTCTACATTGTTTCTTGAAGAAGCCACTTCACTTGGATATACGGCACAATTTGATAAGAAAAATCTATCACAACTTCTGTTTCATGCCGACTTTAAAGTTTACAGAGGGGTTATCAGAGATCGATGTGATTTCACAGTAGTCATTTCAGTGATATTTACCAAATTTTACTCTCTCAGCTTAAGCAGTTTGACGTTGGGGATATAGAGAGTCTGATTGGACGCTATTCCCACGTTGAGCATGGGATCAAGATGGATGGCCTGGCCTACCTAAGGCAGTTCTATAATGAAAGAAGTCTTCACAAGAGGCTAGCAATGATAAAACTAGCCAGAAAAGGAGGAGCTGTGACCCCCGAGGCCTACTCACAACTTCAGCCTTTCATTCAGAGCGGCCAGCTCCAGATCAGAGCTCACTGCCAGGTGTGTCTTTATATTGTAAGGCTGCTATGCTTATGTGGGATGCTGTGTCAGGAGTCTTTGACAGTTGAGAACGAAGTTCATAGACATATCCAAGTTCTAGGAGAGTCCATAGCAGTACCAAAGTGGATTTCTTAACTAAATCATATCTATATTTTAATAATTAATATGTCTTTATAAGGTGACTGAAGCTAAATGGTGTTATGAATCCCAGCGTTGGAGGGTCTCCCTGTGCAGCGGCGAACAGTGGATTGGGGAAAAGATTTGGCTGGCAACAGGCTGCAAACTGGATGTTACCCAGGACCCTTTACTCTCTGACGTCATGTCAAAATTCCCCATTCAAGTGAGCTCATGGACATTTGTACTTATTACAAAAATATTATCTTTAAACCAGGGGGTCAGTAATTATTATTTGATCTCAAACTATTAAAATAATACTGGTCAAAAGTTTTAAATAATTATGACTTTTTTAAAATCAAAAATACAGTACAAACAGTGATATTATGAAATATTAGTGCAATTCAGAATAACTGTTTTATATTTTAATATATTTTCAAATGTAATATATTCCTGTGAAGGCAAAGCTGTATTTTACGATGAATAGAAAATTCAATGTATTTATTTGGAATATAAATCTTTTTGTCTTTTAAAGTCACCTTTGATCATTTTAACGCATCCTTGTTGAATAAAAGGATTAATTTGATTTTTACCCCAAACTTTTGAATGGTAGAGGATCACGGTTTCCACATATATATATATATATATATAGTTAAGTGAAATCATTACCAAAGTTAATAAGCTAATGTTCATAAATATTGAATAAATTTAAGTGAATTTATAATAATGTAAATGTTTATTTTATTGATTTTGCAATGTAAGCATCATAACAAAAATATGTAAATACATGAATACTATATACACAATGTAATATAGACCAGGGTCTTTAATGTTATTTCTCTCATACTGTCTTAAAACTGAGTTTTTTATTTAGTCATGTGCCCAACTAAGATACAAAAGTAAGTAAAGCATTTCCTGCTTGACAGGTCCTGGAGGGTTGGCCATGTATAACAAAATCACTGCAATGGACCGCAGGATGCCCCCTGTACCTGATGGGACAATATGCAGCACTACAGGTTCTGTTATGCTCTTGTTGTGTAATATAATGTGTCATACAAGGTCAAAACACCTAAAAGAAGTGAGTCATCACTGAGAAATTTTCTAGATAACACCTGCACGGCACCTTAACACTGTCATATTTTAGGCTGTAGATAGCATCAACACAAGCACTTACAGTAAATAGGCTAAATATATGACATTCCACAGGTTGGGCCTCATGCTGTAAACCTTGCAGGGGGTCAAGCTGCGAGTATACGCATTTTCAAAGACATCATAGCTCAGCACAGTGGATTGGATGAGAGTGCATCAGCAAGGATGGAGAAGACCCGCACTGAAGAGTACATATCACACATGCACGGCCTCATGTGGCTGTAAAATCCCCCTGCGAAGAGGGAGGGATGCGCGGTCTCAGGTGTTACACTGACCATAACAGAAGAGAATGATTCACTGGGGTAAATGCTGAGAGTGACAGCTTTGAAATGTCTTTAAGATGCTGCACTGTACAGAAGTTGATGAATAAATAAATTACAAGCATTTTTATAAATCTGCTAGTCACATGTAAATGCACGGTCACTAGTTGTGGTGCAAAATATTGCATAGTCATTGTGACTTGCACTGCGCCTTTAAATAATCAAAATCTGGCATTGTGACTGATCTGTGTAAGGAAGCCTTGGCAAACCCAGAACGTCAACATAAAACAAACACCTGTCATAGGTGAATACAGATAATCTGACAGCGAATGAAATTACAAAGTATAGAGCTTTCTTTTAAAAATAAATGTGCATCTTAATAAGCTTTTGACTTCCGGTGCACATGGGCGCTCGCAAACAGAGCTGAAGCAAAATATTGTGACCATAAGTAGATACCAAGGTGTTTATGATGATGAGAAGAGTTTCTAAGGTGGTTTTGAGTGTCGAACAGTCTGAAGGCGTCGGAGCTCGAGTTCGCAGAAGCATTGGACGGAACGAGGTGCTGGTTTGATCACTTTCGTATGACGGAGTTGTGTTTGCTTCGAAATGCACAATACATAAACTGCATTATGATTGATTTCAGCTGCAGAATCTCGACCCTTTTTTGATGCTGGATGAATTCTGTATCGCCAAACCTGCGGGTTTTCCTGATCATCCTCACCGTGGCTTTGAGACGGTAAACGCTATTAAATCGTGTATTTTAAAACTATGTATCATTGCATTGCTGTCATGGAAAGGGTGACACTTGTCAAATCCATGAATTCGTGCAGTCAGATTAAATCAACTGAAATTATTAGTGGATTAATGTAAACCAATTGTTGCTCCCGGCCAGGACAACACGGATCTTCCGCCAGAGGGCGCATGACGGCTCAAAAAGCTAAATCCTGGACTTTTATTTTTGATTTACGAAGTGCGTTGGTACACTTAAATGTGTAACTGTTTAATTCTACTAAATAAAAAATTAAAATTCTGGCAAACAACCGGAAATCTGTTTAGGCCTACTGTGGGGCATCTAAATAGGACTCATGTCCTAGGTAATGAATGAAAAACGGTTATGATTAGTCCACTCAGAGGATCGCTGATAAAAGTAACAGGTACAACGTGATAACACCGTTCTGCGTGTTTATGAATGATGGTCCTGCAAGCCGTCTGAATTAAGTATTACATTTCTCCTTAAATAATGAGAAAATTTTAACAGTTTTTTCAAAATACACTATGCAATGAGTTAAAATAGAAGAATGTGGACCCATCAAAATGACAATTATGACACCTCTTGACCACTAGAGGGCTCATATTCTTAATATTTTATCACAGCACAGTCGCCCAAACTGGCTTTTAGTTCATGTATGTTAGCGATGAGGTCGTCTATTTGTTTATGTACTCCCAAAACATGGACAAAATTAACTAAACATATAAATACTTGGGAATTGAAATTCATTCGAAATTAACTTTTAATGAATGTGCACTGAATAAAACTAAGAAAATGCACCAACGGATGTACTTCCTTAGAAAATTTCATAATTTTAGATTAGAAAGACACATTCTTGTAATGTTTTAGAAAAGTCTCCTCCAGAGTGTTCTGTCCTTTGGCCTTATCTGTGTGTTTGGCAACATGCATGTTAAGGACCAAAGGAAACTGCAGCGCATGATTAAGATGGCCAGCAGGATCATCGGAATTGACCAGGTGTCGGTAGCTCAACTATACAAAGAGCTTATTTTTTTTTAAAAACTGATCAAATCCTTAAAGATCCTACTCACCCTCTACATCATAAATTTATGAGAAGCAATAGGTCAACTGGTAGAATTTTACAACAGAGAATTAGAACAGAAAGGTACAATTAAATCATTTGTACCTACAGCGATCAGATTATATAATGATCAAGTACATCGCAAGTTATCATAGTTTTAGTCACTTGATAATATTATACATTTTTTTTAGCGTTAAATGTTGGATTGTGATTGTCAATTCTGCAGTATTGTCATTTCTTTTTGTGTTTGTGTTGTTTTTTATGTTTTTAGAGAATGTGTTGTGACAAGGGCGCGTAATGAATGACCACATGAATTTCCCCTTGTGGGATAGTAAAGTTTACCTTGACCTTAAACTAAACAAAAATAACTGAAGAGATATGCATTTAAAATGTAACAAACCAACAATATTGATGACTCATCCTGCACTACATAGACTTTTGCCCAATCAGATGCTTTCTAGAATGAGAATTCTTTTTATGGAACAAGTCCTTTGAAATGCAATGTCCAAACACAGAAAAGAATATGAAAAGGCAAGCTGGCGAGAATATATAGATCATCCAGTAAACCACTCCCATTGTTTTTGGCAGTTTGAGTACTCAAGTTCTGCTCACTCAATATGAGAGGATGTATGGTCATTAAAAACGCTTCCTTCAAAATTACAGTGTTTTGGCCAGATCTGGTCCTGAGAGTATTATTTGAAACTTGACTAAAGAAAAGCTGACCAACTCACTTAGCCTCTGAATTTGTCTCCTTGATTTTTTATTTACAACATCTGATGTACTCATTTGTTTACTCGCAGTTTGGCAACATGTCTAGCATAAACTGTTTCTATGGAAAGCGGTCAATGCGGCTGTGGAAATCATTTAGACTTGTTTATGAGTGTGATGTCATCAATTGCCATCTGCACAGATATACTCTCATATCATTTCTTATAGAGGATGAGTCACTCTGTGTCACCTTCCTTCACGAATGGATTTGTCTTCTAATATTTGTAAGACTTGCTGGAAATGACTATTTAAGAGAGCCCTCTAAAGCCAAATCCTGGACAAAATAAACATTATTCCTTCTAAAGAGGTAATTTGTTTTGCAGGAATATATAACACAGACAAACGCTATACAATGGACTTTAGTTATAGGATATACACAAATTAAAACGAGGCTGTGAAGCACAAATGTCCAGGCTGTTCATCGGGTTATCTATGTTGCTTGAGACACGCAGGTGTGTTTGTTCGCGAACTGTCACGTGACCATCAGATCACAGCTGTGCTTAGAGATCACAGGCTGCCTGTGGCCACAGGTCAAGCAAGCCTCTGAGGGGTCAGATGTTGACCTCTTACCCCGCATCCCGTATCCTGTTGAGAGCAACGTTGTCTGTGTGGGAGATGACATGCAATCCCTCCAGGCTGTATGTCGGACCACCTCAGCTGACCATGGAGATTCATTTTTGCTTTTTTTCAGTGGACAAATGGGAAACGGCTGCAGGCAGATTTTGTTGAAAACATGCTTATGTAATATATGCAAATTTTAGATAATGACACATTAGCATCAAGCCTCTATCTCTATCTTGGCTTGGAAGAACTATGTTTTAGATGGTGCGTGAAAGACCTTTACTGGGCATCCATAAAACATGTATATTTGTATTTGTGCTAGAATTATTAACTGTAAGATTTTGATCAAATATTCATCGTCAACTTCACTCACTAACAATTTTAATTTTCCATCTTACTGCGTGGGATATATCTGCTTTTTGCATTTAACTTTATAGTCCATCAGGGCTTTACCAAAATCCCATGAACATAAAATTTTGTCTACTCTGCAAACACAGCCCTTGAAATATGTTTCACCTTTCACCTGTACGACTTTTGACATGTTTATTTTTCTCTAAATGAACATCAAGTGGATGACTTTTCCATACTTTCTGTCTTTTGCGAGAATTTTTCCCCAAGAAACTGCTTCATTTTCAGAAAACTAGAATCTTACACCTCATCCCTCTTTTTAAAATACTTCAGATGTGAGGGGTTTGTTTTCATTTGTGTTAAATTTGTTTCACAGGTAACCTACTTGTTGAGTGGAGTAACAGCCCATGAAGACTTCTGTGGTCACAGTGGGAGGTTGGAGCCTGGGGACCTTCAGGTAGAACAACATTGAGACCTCCTTACCATCTCTCGAAATGATGAAACACTCATTACTTAAGGTGCTGTCATATTTACCATTGTTTAGCGAATTTGTGCAGATGAAATGTAAAAATTTTCCATGAGGGTGAAAAATTTTCCCAAGCAGACTTTTCGACGGGTTCAGGTTGGTCACATGAATTTGCAGTGTTGACGCCGTTTCTTAGTCTGAAAGAGATTTCTGTGTGAGCTGTGCTTCATTCATCACTACACTATTGACAATAGTGTGGTGCAGGAATGACGTCAAAACCAGACTGCAGGTAAATGTGCCCCAAATCAGTTTTTTTTTTGTGTGTGACTAATATTCTCATGACAGTGTGAACAGCACAAACCACATGGAATTCAGATGATCAACATTCGTCACAATTCTGCACTCACGGGAATCGCTTCAAAGATCTTACACACTTGTTATCAAGAGCTGCGAAAGGTAGTCTGTGGAAGGGCAGTCATGTGTCAGAACTCATAAGTATTACAATGGCAGCTCAATGCAAAACATGAGGGCCCGTATCATAAATGTTTAAAA
This sequence comes from Rhinichthys klamathensis goyatoka, assembly GCF_029890125.1. Classification (NCBI taxonomy): domain Eukaryota; kingdom Metazoa; phylum Chordata; class Actinopteri; order Cypriniformes; family Leuciscidae; genus Rhinichthys; species Rhinichthys klamathensis. The sequence continues at coordinate 139,518 of NW_026606624.1, forward strand.
ACTCTGCTCTCTTTTTTCACATCATCCTCTTTGTTTTTATATTGCCTGTGTTTAAATTCGCTGGCTTCGTGCCAGATCACACAATAAATAAATGTGCAATTGCTTAGTTTAATTCCGTATGACAGCTTGCTGCGTAAAGTCTTTTGTCAATTGGCGGTTTTATCAATTGAAATTGACCACTGCAAACCTCAGGAAATCACGTTGCATGATTCATTTAAATATTCTCCGCCCATAAATTTAGCGGTCTGATAGGGAAACTCCAACAAATGCATATGCAACAAGGTCAGATGCAAAAATCGATGCCTTTTTATCGCTAATTTCTCACTGAGTGTCTTAGTAAATCCTGTCAGTCGTTTGTATAACGCCAAAAGAGGATTTGCGCTGGCGCAAGCTGTTAGTAAATCTGACTCTTAATATCTAATGTTGTTTTAAAAGGACCTTTTACTTAAAAAAAAAAAGAAAAAAAAGTGAACCAAAAGTAAAGTACACCAAAAGTATGTAGTTACACTTGGGAAAGTCTTTCATAGATAGAATGAAAGCCACCATTTTTATTTTTTATATGCATGCTGTAAAAATGCAAGTTCAAATGAATTAAAATGAAAGCTATAACAAAATGTATTTACATTTAATAGGATTTTATATCCATGCACACACGCTCACCAAATGGACTAAGAGCTCGTATACCCGTAGGGCACTTCCTATGTTTTCCTGTGTCGTAAAGCTGTCTCACTTTCTCCCGGATCAGTGAGGGAATTTTAATGGGCCTTTAATAGGTCTGTAGCACTCACTACTTTAACTACAGCTCGCACCTCACCTCCAGCTACCGGGGCTACTGGCTCACCATCAAACATAAGGGACTCCCTCATAATACCAGGAGAGCAGTGAAGAAAAAAACTGCTGAGTGTTTCACGCTATAACTCAAACCACCTATTGCACAATAGCTACTAAACCTCAGAAGGAGTGGAAACTTTCACTAAGAGAGAACGAGAAAGGAAGAGGAGAAAGAAAAGTGCGCCATTAGGCATATTAAGCTGTTGTCGTAAAACTGGAGTGGTTCATTTTTACGTTGAAATATAAGCTCATAAACATCTCTCATGCTCAACATGAAGATGACATTAACCAGTGTAAAAGCCACTAAACCAAGCGGTTAGTCTGTTTATTGGTGATTACAACCAGATAAGTCTACCATTAGGAATAGAATAAAACATTAGTTTTTGTTCTTACTTGGCTATGTATTTGTTCTCTGTTGTGTTAGTGGATGACGGCAGGTCGTGGGGTGGTTCATGCTGAGATGCCTGTGTCAGACGGACGCATTCATGGCCTTCAGCTTTGGGTGAACCTGAAAAGTGCAGATAAGATGGTGGAGCCTCAGTACCAGGAGCTGAAGAGCAAAGAGATTCCCAAACCCAGCAAAGATGGAGTCACTGTGAATGTCATCTCAGGGGAAGCTCTTGGAGTTAAGGTAGGTGTTTTATGGTCATAGAAACATCAGAGATTTCCAATTAATAAAATCTTAAAATTAATTACAAGTTGTGCTTGTGTAGAATCAAACTAGCTCACAAGCTAAAGTGATGTCTGATTAGTTTGTGAATCATTTATTAGAGTTATGCCCGGTACACATTGAACTGTCCAAGATGAAAGATGACCAATCGTGACCATCCTCCTAAACAGTGGTCCTACAGTGAGAGATTTCAAAGACGAACATTGCCACGGTCTTGCGACCAAAGATAGCCTGCGATTAATTTTCTGACAGCGTCAGAAATTTAGCATGATTATCTCACACTGTGTTTGCTGCTACGACCTGTTTCTACTGACTAGCCAATAAAAATGCAACATGAAATGGCGTATTGATCCACGCGACATGGTGCTCATGTGCTTTAATGCATATGAAGTGTGCCATTTGGGACAGGGCCTCAATCCTGTTTGTCTTTCTTCACATAGTTTCCATTCATATCTCTCTTTTCACTATCAAAAAATGTTAAAACCTCCAAAAATGATTTAAAAAGTTGTTTATTGGAATAAAAAGGTGGAGGTTGGAACTGTCTCTGTAGTTTTCTGATATACTGAAACATTAATCTGAAGTATGGATGATTTTGCCAGCCATGAGGACTGCTTGTTTATTAGGTGATTAAAAACATGCTCCTCATAATTATTCTAAACTCTATGAACCAAACCACTAAGTGAAAAAAAGTAGTCTGTGCGCCTCCATCTCCCTGACACTTGCATCTTTTTTTTTTTTTGCAAACATGTTCATTTGTCCATCCATTTATCAACACATTGAAGCTATTACCCACGCTTCTGTCTGGCCTTTCTCATCTGATTTAAGGCAAAAAACAAGACCCTTTGAGTCACAGTGAGCAGCTATCACTGAATGTTTGATCCAAACGTCCGACTCCTTTGTAAATGTTTCATCCAATCGGAACGTCCGAATTACAATCTGATACTGGGGTTCATCACGCTAACTGCTGCTGCAAGGCCATCCTCTGCCGGCTCTCTCAGACAACAGCAGGAAATTTGGAGCAGGCTTCATTGGAAGTGGTTTTTGCGAAATGTTTTAAATGTATACTGTGGTTATGGAGGGTTTCTCTAGGGCAGAGGGGTGGATGCGGCGCTGAAGTTAAATGTGGGTCAGCCAAATACTTGGGCTTACTGGAACCAGATATGCACTGGAACTCACACACAATGTTTTTACATCTGTTAGAGCTCATAATTTAAACAATATTGAACAATTTATCTAGTTTTTTTGTCTTGTAGCAATAAAGAAATCTGGTAAAAATGGATATGTTATGAATAAAGAACATAAAATGTTGTTGTCACAGTAGTCTTCTGCTGTAATAAAGCATTGTGTTGTGGTATTTACATGTTATTTCTGTTGTCAGTCAAAGGTTTACACGAGAACTCCAACCATGTACCTCGACTTTATGCTGAAGGAAGGTGCAAAGCATGTGCAGCCTGTTCCTAAAGGTAAAAGATGATTATCAGATGTATTTTTTAATTACATGTGTTTTCCCCCATGTTAGGGAGAGTTTTCCAGTAAATCCCAAGTTACTTACAGAGCAAAATTAAATGGCTTGTTCACAATTTTGTCATAAATATGGTTTAACAGGGAAACCTTGTAAAGGCAAACACATTTTGCAAGAAATGAGTCTTAATTTTCCTTAGAAATTGCGTAACTGTAAAACATCATACCTCACTCAAAGTTCTGGGAAAAGACAGTATTGTTTAATTTTTGCTCAATACAAAAGTGGCAAGATGTCAAGTAACACAACTAATCCAAATGTATGAAGTGTTCTTGTATACATGGAACAGTTTGACTCACACTTAAAGTGTTCTTAACGATACAGTTTAGCCGACTGGCATCAGTATTGAGCATGCTGTACATCATTATCAGAAACTGACCACAGAAAATCACTCAAGGACCCCCAAAAAACTGTTGGAAAGGTTGGGTCAGGCTTTTCAATCCTGGTCCCGTGTGCATCCACATGTAGCCTCAGAATGGCCTAAGTCACATCAAGAAAGAAAATGTTATCATATAAATGGCTGTGTGCATAACGTTATATTATTTAATGGATACATGTTATTCATTTTACTTTATATTTGGTTGTTTTAAAAATGTAAAAATCTTACATCTTCCGATTTTATTACGGGTTTAAATCTCATGGTTTCAGTGTGATCTTAGACTTTTGGACCCCACTGTATATTAACGTATTCATGTAAATTGAGTCACTTTTTGACAATTATCTCAATGTCAAAAGTGTATTACCCCTACACTTATTATTTTATAATGATATAGTTCCATTGTTTTAATTATCGTATTCCTTTCTCAGGTTGGACCGCTTTCATCTACACCCTCACAGGTTCTTTATGCACTGGTGAGTTCAAATGAAGACCGCATAAAAAGAAACTTTGTCCTCCTGCAGGCAAATCCACTACCATAGCAGCTTTCTGACCTTGAAATTCGAGCAGGTGCTTTATGATTCTTTTTCTCTTCCTCTCTCTCTCTCTCTCTCTTGGACATCTGACAGACATTTAGACTATTCCTATGATCTTGTGCCAATGGCAACTCTAAACTCTCACATTGAGAAATGAGATTGCCAAAGCAGTGTTTGATATGTTGATTTATCAGGTTGATTTTGATGATTTCCAGGTTGTAGGAAATTAAACACACAATCATTAAGAGTGAACACTCCACCTGTGACTTCAAAGGAGTTTCTAAATGAATCTTGTATTTTCATTTTTCTCTGAAATGCATTTAGCATAAATTGAGCAGCTGTTGAGAAACAGACCACAAGTGGGTGGGATGCGATGCGTGACCATCTTTACCCTACAAAGCACATCTCTTGCATACATTTTATCTTATTTATTCTGGTTTGTGGGGTATTTGTTCTTCAACCACCTTGAATCAGCCTTGAGCTGTTATGTCAAATGATTTATGGTGTATAAAAGCCTAGTTCTGTCATAAAACTCTAGATGGCATAGGCTGATGGGTCCTTAATGCAAGCTGATGATATTTGTTGTTGTTGTTGTTGGCATCCTTCTGTCTTCGAGAGACAATGGTTTAGAATCTGCACCCACGTCAGTCTGTGGTTTGGTTGCAGACTCTACTATGACTGTAGAGTCCGATACGGGAGCGACAGCACCGCTGGCACTTGCTACAGGTGTAAGCAGTGGTGATGTCAATGGGAACAGGCTGAACGCTTTGCTGCCGGCGAGTCCTCTTCTCCTCCCACTGCATTGCTCTTTTTTCTTCGGCTAAAAGGACACCAGTCTTAACGGTGGATCGCCAATTTTCGCGGTCCGATGTCACTGCTTCCAAATCAGCCGGACAGATGCTGCACGATTTCAAATCTCGCTTGCAGGCGTCCTTATAGCGCAGGGTCGGCCGTCCAGATGGTCGTATTCCTGTGGCAAGCTCCCCGTACAGAACATCCTTTGGGATACGACCATCATCCATCCTGCACAGGTGACCAAGCCAGCGCAGTCGCCTCTGTGTAAGGATGGTGAACACACTTGGCATACCTGCCTGGGCCAGGATGGCTATGTTTGTGATACGATCCTGCCAGGTTATGCTCAGGAGTCGTCTGAGGCAGCGCATATGGAAGGCATTCAGTCTTTGCTCTTGGCGAGAATATAGAGTCCAAGCTTCACTGCCATAGAGTAGGGTGCTCAAGACGCATGCTTGATACACCTTCAGTTTTGTTTTGAGTGTCAATAGAGTGTTATCCCAAGCCCTCTTTGCTAGTCGAGCCATGGCGTGGCTGCTTTGCCTATCCTTATATTGAGCTCAGTATCCAAGGATAGGTTGCTGCAGATGGTGGAGCCAAGGTATGTGAAATTCTCCACTACCTCCAGGGTGTGGTCGCTGATAGTGATTTCAGGAGTGGTGTTGACATCTTGCACCATTATTTTGGTTTTCTTGATACTGATGGCAAGGCCAAACTCTGTGCATGCATCTGCAAAACAGGTGATAAGTCGCTGGAGGGCACCCTCAGTGTGTGCATCCAATCCTGTGTAGGAGAGTGGAGAGGCCAGTCCGACTGACCATGTCGAACGCCTTGGTCAGGTCTATGAAGGCAAGGAACAGAGGACGTCTCTGCTCACGGCACTTCTCCTGTAGCTGCCTAAGGGTGAACACCATGTCAATTGTTGACCGTTTTGCTCGGAACCCGCATTGCGACTCAAGGTACACACGATCGGCGGGCAGTTGTAGGCGGTTAAGGATGACACGTGCAAAGGCGTTCCCCACAACACTGAGGAGGTTATTGCAGTTGTTTTTCCCCACAATAGTTATTGCAGTCACTGCGATCGCCCTTGTTCTTATAAAGCGTCAGGATCTAAGGGTGTACTCACACTAGGCACGGTTGCCATGAACCGGGCCCGAGTACGATTGTCCCCCCTCCCCACTCCCCCTCTGGCCGCCACTCACATAGGGTTTCAGCATTCGTGCCGGAGCACGCTTACGTCATTATGGTGCGTGCGACGGTTTCGGGATAAACAAGAAGAGCGGCGCTCTCTGAACACAATGAAGTCCATCGCTCTGTTTTCTTTGTGGATAATTTTGTGTCGTTTGGTCCACGGTGGTCCACAGCCTGTTGTTCAACATATGCGTCGCCTTAGTGGGGCGAAAATTTACACGTAATCGTGCTGCTCGTATGAGGAGGTTTGCAAGGTACCAGCTGAAGTGCAGCAAGGACTTTGCAGCTTTGATTACGGACTGTGTTGGTTTTGGAGCGTGGCAAAACCATGACGTCACGCGTCCTGTTCCGTGCTCCAGCACGGTTAGCGCTCACACTGCATGCGAACCGCGCCCGAGTCCAACTGAACCGTGCTCTGGCCCACCTCTTCCAAGCGGGCCAGGGCCGGCTAATCGAGCCGCGCCCGGGCACGGTTTGGAGCACTCACACTAGTCAAACGAACCGCGCTTTGGTGGTCAAACGCACTCGGGCACGGTTCAAACTGGCTAGTGTGAGTACACCCTTAGTGTCTCGCATATCTTGCGATATAATGCCCCCTTCCCAGCCTTTGAGCAGGAGGTTGTGGAGGTGGCCAAGAAGAGACCGATATTTACAGCGTTAAATACGTGACACAAGCTGATTGGTTCATGTCGCATCTGCAGCCAATGAGCTTGCTATTCAACATTTGAATGGCTGGTTACCATTCACTATAGCAGTTTGCAGCACACTTTCAGAGTTCTTCTAAAACCCTCCACCTTCCCCAGCTCCACCTGTATAGATCTGCTATGGGTAATTGATACATGCAATTTGTGCAGCAGCAGTGTGTCTTACATACTCACAGCAGCGTATTGGCATGTGTATTGGCAGTAGCAAGTTCCTGTACTTGCTCTGCAGCAGCAGCAATAATCATCATCAGCAGCAATTCAGCAGTAATGTGGCAGATCTATTCCGCCAAGACCAAATACATTAGCATTGTCATATCCATTACCATGCTAAAAATCATGCAGAATTGTCATGATAGAACTAGTTTTATAACATAATTTGTATAGGATTGTGAAATTTATTTTGGCTGTTTGAATTCCCCTCAGGCCCCGAAGACGATCTGCGGACGATTGAAGCACACCACACGGTGGTTTTGGAAGATGGTGAATGCGTCAGAGTGGAAAACAAGGTTTTCTTTTCCTATTGTTCCTGTAAAGCTACTCTGTTTTTTATACAAGTTCAGGTTAAGTCTAAATTCAGTCTCTTTATTCCCTTCATTATTATTTCTAGGCAGAGGAGGAGTCTCACTTTGTGTTAATTGCTGGTGAACCAATTAATGAGCCTGTGGTTAAGCATGGTAAGTTATAATGGTAGAGGTAGGTAATATTCCACATTTTAATGACCAAATATTTGAATTCGGGGTATCAAACAATTAAATATTTGTAATTGATTTTAAATGCATGATTTGATGATTAATCATTAATTAATCATTAATCAAATTCAATTTGTTGCATAAATCAGTATTTGCTGAGAAAAGATCCCAAATAAAGATTTTATTTTTAATTATACAAATATTATTTACATGGATGAAGGGACAAGAATGCTTTTTTTAATTTACATTAAATTGACAGTGTTAATTTGCATATACTGTATATTGCTTATACATTTATTTTATTTACATTAAGATATATTTGCTTATTTATTTGTTATATAAAAATAGATATTTGTGTTATGCAATTTTTAGATTTTTCTAAATACAGAGGACTTATTTATTTGTTTGTTTCAGGGCCCTTTGTCATGAACACACAAGAAGAGATTGATCAGGCCATCTCAGATTTCAGATCAGCCACTAATGGATTTGAGAGGGCAAAAGTTTGGAAATCAAAGATTAGTCAAAAGTTCTAAAGTTTGCATAAATATCCCCTTCTATAAGTATATATCCAGTATGTGCTTTGTTTTTGTTTTTTTGTGCCTTTAACTTTAACTGGGCAGCCTCAAAAAGTGGATATTTAAATCATACTTTTGAAATACAAAGTGGCACTTATTTTCAAGCAGAAATTCCAACTAAAAGATTTATATATTTTTAAGGGTGCAAATACGTTTTGTGGCCACTATATGCAACATGTTACACAAATTTCTGATGTAATTCTGATTGTAACAAAGGATTTTTAGTCTGATGTATCACCTAAAATCTCTGTAATTCTTATAATTAAAAAATATATCATTTGACTATTTATTTCTGTTTTTATTTTGCATCTGGCTCTGGTTCACATTGTATCTGGTTCAACGTGATTTCCTTTATCTAATATCTGTGGCAAGCTTCCTTTAACCCTGAGGATTTCCTTATATTTGACCACATTTCATCCACATTTTATTAAAGCGACCATGTCCGATCTACGCAAACAATCGGGTAATAGATTCCTTTGACCGCTGATAATAGATTCTTCTGAAGCTTTTAAAGTAAAAGCATTTAGATGATCCGATAGAGCACGTAGAGTGTGGGTGCAGAGAATGGCACTCACAGCCCATTACGCTGCAGTAAAGCTTCCTCTAATTCCCGATTCGTATTACAAGCTCATTGTTGGATCTGCTTGAGAGTGACGAGTGCACACAGAGATCGAGAGAACGGGCATGTCGGCTTAGCTCCCCTCCTTTTTCATCCCGCCACTTTGCTGCATTTAAGTGGGATATTGGCTGGATACAGTCTCTCTTCTCCTCGCACTCTCTCTCTTCTCCCTTCATCCCTCCGTTCCCCCTTCCCCCCTCCTCCTCTTCCCCCTCCTTCACTCCTTGTCCTCCATAGAGGTCTGGATCACATTTAAAACCACATGTTCCTGTGTGTGAGCAACTGAGCCTGGAAGTCTGCAAGCAGGAAACGTGACAGTGGAGTGGGACTGGAGCGCACATCGACGGGACAGACATGCACGCCTCCCAGATGGCCTTGCACGCACTGGCGGCTGGAGAATACTGGATGTGAGCCCGTGGCGGATTTTGCAAACACACAATCTGGGTCTGTGGAGACACTGGGCCAAATTTGGCCGGTCCAAGACGGATGACAATACCAAGGGGTCGTCCTGATCAGAAAGAATCATACAAAACAGAAGGGAAAGACTGAGAAGTTCTTCCTCAGCCAAGTTCTGTCCTAGACCAGCACTGATTGATGCCTCTTTCTCCTCCTCTTTTTTTTTTTTTTTTTAAAGAGGAGATCCCATTTGGCTCCGGAAAGCTCGATTTCACAGGTCTCTCTTGGTGCGCCTGTGTGGTCCTGTTTGAGAAACCTGCCGCGTGATTTGTGAGTGTGCGTGAGTGTATACGCAGACTGGCTTCCCCTCGCTGCTTAATTGCTGGACGGTACCCTGGAGAGTAAGTAGCAGGATGAAGACACAGAAATGTGCTGGATTTCACATGTTGCTACTCCTGTATGTCAGACTGATGCTAGCAGTGGATGCCTACAGACCCCTAAGAGTGAGTATAGCATATCTCAGCATACATTTAGAACACCAAGAGCTGCAAAAACTACAGGACACTTTTTGTTCACAGTAGAATTTGAATGGTACTGAGGTTTAATTCAACATAGTTTTCATTTATAATTGTTATAATGTCCATATTTAGTTGTGAATCAGTTTGTCATCATTTATACTCTCAAATGTCCCGAAAGGCTTTTTTTTTTGTGCTGCGATGTCGTAGAAGAACCATTTTTGGTTCCCCAAATAACTTTTCAGTGAACAGTTGTTAAAATATCAATTTTTTTCTTAGCTCTAAGAACATTTATAAAAATGTAAGTTGTTTAATGAAAAGATTCCAGTGATGTTAAAGGTTCTAAATGGAACCATAAATGCTAATAAAGAACCTTCATTTTTAAGAGTATACTCACCTCAATGTCATCCCAAACCTGTATGACTTTCATTCTTCTGTGTATATATTCTAAATAATGTTTTTATTCATTCAATGAAAGTCAAAGGGGTCTAAAACAATATTTGACCCCACTGACTTTTTTTTTCTTTTTTCTTTTTTGGGTGAACTGCCCCTTTAAAATACGTCAATTTGCGCTGACTCACTGAACAGGGACCTGTTGCAAGCTCAGAAGGGCCGGATGGGCCCTCCTGCTGTGACCTTCGGGTGACTTAATAGCAAATTTGATCATTTTCCTGAATGTTACCTTGGGAAATGAGGCTTGAATCAGTCTGAAGTCAATGAAAATGTTTGGAATTGCAATTTTTGTGGTAAGATTTATGGTTCCCCTGGAAGCACGCTGGGGAACCATATGGCTACTATAAGAATTTCCAAAGACAAGCTGTTAAGGCCATTCATCTGTTTTTCAGTGCGTGTATGTCTGTGAGTATATCAATTATAGGTTACATAAGAAGGCAAGGGTGATGAGTTCCAAGCAGTGGTGCAATAGCATAATATCCTATTAGTTTTTACATATACTCTCCATAAAGAGGCAGTGTTAGTATGTGTGTGTGGCATGTCGCCTAGTATCCAAGTGGAGCCTGAGGCGTCGTAGGGTCTTTTATATGTTCAAACTCTCACTGTTCTCACCCGTTTAGTTTATTCTTCCTTGTTAGGGGCCTCTACCTCATTAAGCTTGTCCAGGGAAAATTCACAGTTGTAACTCATATTCTTTCTTTTAAACCCCTCCTCATTCTCTCGCTCTTTCTGTTTGTTGTTGCATTGTCTGTGTGGGTAAGTGGAAGCAGACGTCTCCGCCCTAACATACTGAAGGGATCATAGAAGATAATGTCACTACACGACAGCAGGATGCGAGACTTCTCTTATGATGACTTCCATATCGCGTGTCAACCCTCTCCATCCCAGCCTCGGCTGTTTTACTTTCCGCCCGCTTTGTGGCTTTCCCGTCTCATAAAAGCATGATTGGGATTTGGAAGTCCTTTGGCCTCTATTGCTGTTTTTTTTTTTTTTTTTCAGCCTTTTTTTTTGTGGGACACACCCGGTGTGTAGTAAACAATCAAAACCAAGCCAGTGCTGGTTTTTGCCTGCTTAACTCAATATTCTCAATAACTCATGTGGTATTGATTGAGAGGTGGTAGACTTTGGGGTTTGTGTGTAAATGCACTCCAGCAAACCATGGGCATAATCTTCTCCATAAACTCTGTCCACTTGCTCTTCTGTTTTGTATATATATATTATATATATATATAGGGTATAGGTGACTGATGTATTTATCAGGCTGGACAAAAAAGTACCCATGCATGTCCGATTAATAAGTACTGCAACATATATATGCCTATTAGGGGTGGAACGGTACACAGAAGTCACGGTTCGGTTCATACCTCGGTTCAGACATCACGGTTCGGTACGATTTCGGTACAATGGAGGGAAAAGCAAAACAAAAATGCAGAAGGCATTGTATTTTTTAAATAAGTTTTATTAATAAAGGCATTGAACCAGTTTATTTGTAGTGCACTGACAATAGTTTTATACAATTAGTTTATTAATTAAATTAATAAAAAGACAAAAAGACCTTGCGATATGTTTGTTAATTGTACCTGAATTAATTTTAAATTAATTAGCTATATTTCAGATCAATATATTTGTTTTCCTTAATTTTAATTAACATTATTAATTAACAATGTAACATTATTCTCATCTGAATTATAAATAATTGATTTCTGTATAAAATAATACTACCATTAAAAACACATTCGATTTTCTTTTTTAATCAATGTAGAATGTGTAAGATTAGTGCTCCGAGGACGAGAAATGAAAACCAATGCGATATGATGAATGTCCAAAAGATGGGACCCACAGACTGTTTTGAAATGGAGTTGGATAAATATGTTTTGCTTTTTAAACAGTGTGTGTGTGTGTGTGTGTGTGTGTGTGTGTGTGTGTGTGTGTGTGTGATTTTGGTTGGGTGACAGTTGTAGGTTACAGTTTGACAAGAGTTTAGAGTGTGACAAAAGCACAATGCTGTGTTTTATTGCGAGTGTACACAAATATAAGTAAACACTTTGCAGGTTTAATGATCTGTATGAACAAAATGACGGAGTAGCCTATGTTTATTATGTTTCCACTGTTCGGTCGCGCCCGCGCCTCTCTGTCTCTCTCGCGCGCGCACACACACACACACACACACACTCCAGCATTGCAATCTTTACATCGCAGCCTGTTCATTTTGCGGTCACACCAAACGCGAATAGAGCGTCAAATTCGCATCTATCGCGTCTAGTTCGACGCTAGTCCAAAGCGAATAGGACGCGCGTTAAAGCCAAGTTAGCCAACGTTTGAAGTGAACGCGCGTTCAGAGCTAAGCCGATGGTACAGATTATGTGTCCCTAGAGAACCCGCGTATCTAACAGTAGTTCCGCATTACATTAATTAATTTCCACGCGAGTTTTATTTATTTTTATACCGTGTAGGCCTATTCTCCGTGTAAATTCGTGCACCGAACCGTGACGCCCGTACCGTTTCGGTTCAATACGAATACATGTACCGTTCCACCCCTGATGCCTATATATTTAATTATTAATGAGTTTCAAGCTAATATTGTATAAAATAAATGCTCATCAAATCATTTGTTTTTTATGATTTGTGTACATTTTATTCAGTTTTATCGAGGCCTAAAGCTCCGTGGTAGCCTATCTTTTGCGATTGGCTCCTAGTAACTGTACATTATCACCCTTATCACTTGACTACTCACAAAATAAATAAATGCGTGGAAATGAAATACTGATTTGATTTGAAAATTATGAAGTTATTTTATAATCTTATTTGAATATAATTTTCCGCTTCTGTTAAGAAAACAAATAGTCCACCACAGTGTACAAAACAATTGTCCTAGCAACAAGACGAGGACTGTAACGAAACTTACAGCGAAACTAAGTTTTTCTGCTTCAAAAACCGTGCCGTTTTTAGTGCTAGTGAATTGTCATGTAACTTAACTTGCTTAACTATTTAGTGATAAAATCATCAGAGCTTCGCTGACAACACGTTTCTGTGCAAGTGTGTCGGTGTCCTATATACTATGTGTGTGTGCGACTGTGCATTTGAGTGGGAGAGAGAGCGGGGGAAAGATAGTATGTCCCTTCCATACATAATAAAACATAATTTTGTGGCAAAAACATGGAAATAATTTTTTCGTTTTTATGTTTACTATATTTATTTGCTTGGTCAGTGTCGTTGTGGGTTTTGGTTCTTTTGCTGTTGTTGGCTGTAAGGAAATCATTTGGCGAAGTGATATGGAACTGTAATGTGGCCAAGACCTGTCTGGAACTACTTTAGCCATGTGTTTCCCTGAAAATAATTGCACACCTTAAAACGTTCATCAAGCCATCAGATTCAAGCATTCAACAGCCCCGTAGTATAGTAGGAAATATCAGATTGAACCCCACATTTGACCAGTAAGAAACATCCAGACAGAGCTGTGGTGTAATATATTATTGGCATTATATTGACGGTTTGCCCATTATTTACTTGACTTTCTAGGTATCAATATCGACATTGGTCATTGCAAGAGTGACCACTGGTGACTTTGTAAAGGTTTTTCCGCAGCTGTCACTAGACACTTAGTAGGCTAGTTATTCAATCCATGTTTTGCAAAACAGGCAGCCATGATCTTCTGTTCATATTGGTGGCAGGCGTCCCAAACTCCAATCCCTGGGATCTGTGTCTTCACTGAGCTTCTAAACAGGTGGTCCATACTGAGCTAATAGAGTGTATGTTCCAGTTGTTTAGAGTGGGCCTCTGCCAGAGGGTGTTCCGTGTGTTTGGCTAAACACGTTGGTTTGAAAGCAGAAAATCTGAACTTTATGGCCTGACAACAAACATAGACTGAACACAAAGTTCTAGATAAGTTCTAAAGAACTTAAAATTCAGTAAGCCTTGCAAAGTCGTAATTCTGTATGATTGTCCATTTAGAAGAGCTTTAGAACTGCTTCAGATGAATCAAGTTCATTCAGCCATCCATGCTGATGGTTGCATAGTCATGTAAAATTATTTTATAGATCTTTTCAGCAAGTTGTGCGGGAACACTCTGTGGATTATATTGCAGTTGTAAAACTAAGGCGCCGTTTAAGGTCTGATGCAACCCTGGTATATAAGTCATGACGTTAGGAACAGCTGCATCCTTTCCCTAGTGTAATACTGATTCTTTACACAGCCAAAAAATGCTGAGAAATTCAACATTATCAATACTGCCCTCTAGTGGACAGAATTCTCATTTAAATCTATCTCAGAATGGTGTTGATGGTTATATCCTACTGGTTGGCCCTTTTATCGTGGCAGGACTTCACATACCTCACAGACAGCAGGGAGTTTGTATGATGCAAGGGGAAATAATCTGTTTCTAATTTGAGTAGAATTAGAGCACTCATTTTTCTAATCCTTTGATTTATCTAACTTCTGCTGTGCTATGGCTGATTTTTGCTCAGCATGGCTCAAACATATTCTTCGGAGAATTGTTCGCCTCTGTACTAAAATCAGCAGCCCCAATGTCATCATTCAAGATTGTGTTTCTCTCATAGGACATAAACCAGGAGAAGTGGGAACAAGAACTGAGGGAAGCTGGGAGTCTGGATGAGCTTCTGATGTTGACCGAATACCCGGACTGGAAGCTGTGGAGATGCAGACTCAAGCTGAAGCACTTTGACGACACCTCTCCACCTGAGAACCGCAGGTCGACTCGCTATGCGGCCGCATCTTTCAGCCCAGAGATGCTAAAAGGTTGAGACCTTCATGCAAACACAATTGAGAATATGTGTTGTCTAAGTACACAGATTTGTGATTAGCAATGTGAAGGCAAATGTACAACAAGTATAAATATACTTTTGTATTTGTATTTTTTTTTTTTTTTTTTCAGATATTGATGATGAATGGCAGAAAACACAGTGCATGCCCAGAGAGACGTGTATAGACGTGGCTAAAGAGTTGGGCACCAATACCGCAGTGTTTTTCAAGCCCCCGTGCGTCTCTGTCTTCAGGTGTGGCGGCTGCTGCAACAAAGAGGGAGTTACCTGCCGTAATACAAGCATGACTTATGTCAATAAAACTGTGAGCACTACTCATTGCATTGCGTGGGTATTACCAGCTCGTTCTCATCCTTTGGCGTCATACATTGTGACGCTTTGTACATTTCGTTGAAATCTTACGCACGTGGCATCCTTTAGCATCAATATGAGACGCAGAACCCAAGGCGTCATACAGGTGACGCGCGTCTAAATCCAACGCACATGGCATCGTTTTGCGTGAATATGAGACGCAGATCCCAAGGCGTCATAACCGTACCCTACCCTAAACCTACCCATAACAGTGCGTGTTATATTGACGCTAAAGGATGCCATGTGCGTAAGATTTCGACGAAATGTCATATGGCGTCACCTTTATGACGCCAAAGGATGAGAATGCGTTGGTATTACATAAAAATTAATGTTCAATATAATCTGTTTGTACTTGCTTATTTATATGGAAATGTGCAGTTCATTCAACATATTAAGAATTTGATATAGAGCATACTCAATATGCAATCTTAGGACCCATTCACACAGAAAATTTTTGCATTGAAAAAAAACCCCCAACAACATAAGGTCTAGAGACACATTTTTTTAAGTAGAAGCTTTAGTTAGAGCCACGTTGTTAGAAAGCACGGGACGCTGCAAAAGATGTAAGCGCAAAGCTCAAACATGTCCGTCTAGCATTTAGAAAAACAATGGAAAAGCAGTGCAGTGGAAAGCTGTGTCATGTGTGAGACGCTGCAAAAGATGCGAGTGCAACAGTCAAACACGTCCATCTCTCGCATTTTTACATAGAAATACAATGGAAAGGCAGCACAGTGATATGCAAAAACGTGTTCTGTGTGAATAGCAAATTACACAGTCTTAAAGGGACAGTTCAGCCCCCAAATTAAAAGAATTCTGTTAACATTTACTTACCCTCATTTTAGCCAATTTTATGTCCTTTTTGCAATTTTAAAGCATTGGTCGCTGTCGATTATGATTTAAAGGAAAAGAGCGGCCAGTATCATTCTTCAAAATTTCTCCTTTTGTGTTCCACAGAAGTAAGTTATGCAGGTTTGGAATGACTTGAGGGTGAGAAACCAATGACAGAATTTACATTTTTGATTGAACTATCCCTTTAACATGTGTGTTTTATGTGCACATACTGTTCCATTTGACTGTTCGTAAAAGACATCCTCTTCCTCACAGATATTGAGTGTGAGTCTGGCGCCTTATAAATCTGGACCAGAGCCTGTGCTGGTGAAAATAGCCAATCACACTGAGTGTAAGTGCCAGGAACACGCGCTGATCCGCAGACATGTTCGTGAGAAGTACAGGAAGAACGGGTCAGTACCAGAATCATTTGTAACAATATGAAACTAGGTCAATTGCACAAGCTTAATTAATAGTAAATGTTTCTCCAGTTAACAGTTTTTTTTAGAGCTTGAATAAGTTATCAATGAGGCAATCAACATTGCCCTACTCTTACATTAAGTGCAATATATTTTAATTTAAATTGGCTGGGTACCTCTTGTAGTGTATGATCAAACTCTTTGAAACGTTAGACCCAACCCTTGTTTTTCCAGTGCCACACTGTTTATTCACTGTTGATTCAACAGTGTTGCTCGAAGAGAAATTACAGATTGTGCCTTGCTGAGTGTCAGCCATATGTAGGAGTGCTTTCTGGCATAATAATGTGTTTGTGTGCAGTTGCTCTCCTACACGTAAGCCAGAAGACAAGAGGCTATGCAACAAAGGTTTAATATGGGACTGGATGGCAGAGCGATGTGTGACGTACCCCTCCAGCAAACAAGGTCAGTGAGGAATTGATTTCAACTCCCGTAATGCCAATTCCTGTTCTGGCCTAAAGCACGAATGACTCAGTTACTTTTTATTTACTTATTTACTATATTGCAGGGACTTTAATTTAATATAGGCCCAACAAGGCACACACAACAACATGATTTATATATTTTTGCAATTTTTATTTACACCTGCGATAACACATTTATTTTTTATTTTTGCAAATTTTTTTACCAGAACCTCCATCTTCCGTCAGTGAGGAGGACTGTGAGATTGATGTAGAGCGATGTGAATGTATTCCAAAAGTATGGACAGACAGATTACACCATACGTGACACAATTCAACAAATCTTCTAAAGGTAGAATGATTTTCAAAACTATACATTTAATTTATCTCACACTATTATAACTAATTTGTAATGTTTGAATGAAAATTACATTGCTTGATTTACAGTTTCTTTGAGTATTTTTGGATGTCACTGGACATGTTTTTTTTAATTATTTTTATCGTTTTTATTTCCGTTACTGTTTAATACTTGATTCTGATTGGTCAGTCGCGCCATTCCGCCGCCTGGTATTTTAGTGCGCTCTTTCAGTCTCATATTGCACTCACTGAAATCTGTGTTGCTTGTGTGTCTCTCGTATTACCCTGCGTACTCGCTCTCTTTTGATTCAAACAAACGCAACTGCCGTTATCTTGCGTCTCATTTATCAATTGCAATATACAAATCACCTCAGAGGACTTCAGCATTCATATTGTAATATTGTTGCAGTTTTCTTTTTCTTGTTTAAATGAAACTTATCCCATAATTTACTCTCCTTCAAGCCATCCTAGGTGTATATGACTTTCTTCTCTCAACCGAAAACAATCTGAGTTATGTTAAAAAATATCCTGGCTCTTCCAAGCTTTATAATGGGAGTGAATAGTAACTGAAATTTTGAAGCCCAAAAAAGTGCATCCATCCATCCATCATAAAAGTAATCCATACAACTCCAGTGGGTTAATAAAGGCCTTCTGAAGCAAAGCTTCATAAACTTTATAAACTAGAATCACTGGCTTCCGTATGCGAGTCGTATGAACTCTGACCTAACGCATAATGTATTGACAAACACGGAAGCATAGAGGATATAGCAAAACAAAACACCGGTCACGAATTAGAAGTCTAAATCGAGAATTTTTAAAAAGAAATGTCGGAGGAGCTTGAGTTTGTTTCCCAGCCCTTTTAGTTTGAACCACTAGAGGCGTCTAAGCTTACGCTACTCCTACATCCTACGTCATACGTACGTTCACTCTTCCGCCGGAACTCGGCTTGCGTACGGCCGTTACCGGAAGCTAGTGATTACAGTTTATAAAGTTATAATGATGGATATTTTACTTACAAAAACACATCACTTCACTTCAGAATGACTTTATTAACCCCCTGGTACCATATGGATTACTTTTATAATGGATGGATGCGTTTTTTTGGGCTTCAAAAAACAAGGTAACATTCACTCTCATTATAGCTGGGAAGAGCCAAGATATTTTTTAATATAACTCAGATTGTGTTCGGCTGAAAGAAGAAAGTCATACACCTAGGATGGTTTGAGGGTGAGTAAATGATGGGATAATTGTAATTTTTGGGTGAACTAACCCTTTGAGCCTAATATATGCATAACATTATAAAGTAATGTTAGCGCAAATTAAGGTTTCATGTCCACGTATTTATTTATTTGGTAGCTGTGCCACTCCACGTTGGGATCTGATGACCCTGTCAAGCTTTATTTTGACTCACTTTAAATGATGCCTTAAAGTTTTTCATTCTGATACGCATAGCCTGTTATTCAGATTCATGTCAAATATCAAACTACCCAGCTAACATGAATATGCTCCTAAAATGTTTTAAAGAATGTTCAAAATCTTGGTTAATTTAAATGTTCTTGGCTATGCTAACATTTAGGTAATGTTCTAATTTGTTCTGTTTTCTATTTTCATTATCATTTTGCAAACATTTGTTGGCCTATACTTTTAAATGTTCTCTGGATGTCCTGAAACAAGTAGTAACATTTAAAATCATTAGACAAATGTTCAATTGAAACATTACAGACAAAAAAAGTTAAATAACCTTTTTGTGCTAACGTTTTGAAAACATTATTTAAGACCAGATTACTTTGAATTAACATTTAACGGGGTCATCAGATGCAAAATTCACTTTTAAATGGTGTTTGCATATAAATGTGTCTTTGCAGTGTGTGGACACAGTGTTGTAGTCGAGTCACCAACTGTCGAGTCCGAGTCGAGTCTCGAGTCCCAGTGTTCGAGTCCGAGTCCAAGTCCGAGTCACCAAAGAAGAGTCCGAGTCGAGTCCAAGTCGAGTCACCATTACCTGAGTTCAAGTCCGAGTCTCGAGTCCCGTGTTCGAGTCCGAGTCGAAATTATATACACTTAAGCCAAATCAAGCAACATTTTTCAGGCACTCTTGTTGCAGCTAAATGTGTATGATAGCCTATCACTAGAATTGCCTTTGACCTTAGCAAATCATTGTCAACTACCTGTGGCACGATTAGGCTATATTTATTTAATTGTTTAAATAAATTTTTGGATGATCAGTCAACTGGAATGGATAAATAAAACAAAAAGGAAAGCCTAATTGGACAGAGGAGGAGAAATGCATTCTTCTTGACGAATATGGTAAAAGAAAAACAATTTTAAAATTTTGAAAAGCAAACTAAATCAATGTAACTGCGGCAAAAAAAAAAAAAAAAAAAACAGAAAATGCAGTGCTATAAGCAGTTGTAACTCCGCAGGAAAAGAGTGGTTGCAATGTGTGACATAGTCAAGGTCGCCGTCTAGTTTGTTAGCTAAAATAAACATAATTGTGCTATTGTATGATAAGCGGGATTAAGCGCTGAGCGCGTCCGACTTTGGCTCAGCGCCAGCCATAGCACGAAAGCACAGTTTAAATATGGCAGTTATGTCACGTCACTGTACGTTCGCTCCTTAGTGGTCAGCTCAGCTGCTGCAAAGCGTGCCAAAATCGAAATTGCTGATTAGATGTAGAGGAACTTATCTAGTGTTAAATGAGTGTTGCGTTATCTCTCTCACGAGAATGCAGCGTAAAGTGAGTGACGTCAGTGAGTGTGTTGTCAAGCAAGGAGAGCGAGCGGTAGCGTCTGTGAGGGAAAAAATAGATCACGGCCGGTCTTGGACACCGAAACAGGAAAAGTGTAACATCTTATATCAATTTTTATAACCTATTTAGTCAGAAACAACGTCATTCATTTGATGAATGCTCAAGTCCGATTTTATATATTCTCGAGTCCGAGACCAAGTATAGTCATCAGCCCGCGAGTCCAAGTCGAGTCACGAGTCCAGAGCATGGAGTCTCGAGTCGGACTCGAGTCCAGAGAATAAGGACTCGAGTCGGACTCGAGTCCGAGTCCAGGACTCGAGTACTCCATCACTGGTGGACACAGCACCATACAATGAAGAAAATCCATTTGCTCCTTTTCTTTTTAATCCTCAAAAAGTCTAAACACTCTTAATAATCAAGCAGTTTGGATTTTCTGAACAATATGATGTCATATTGCTCATCCTCCGCCCACGACCACTGACTCATTATCATTTAAAGAGACATGCACCGAAATGGTTCGCTGTGATCAGAGCAGTTTTTGAGGAGGTAAAAAGGGTGTTGTTTTACACAACCATTGAGGAATTTGAACCAAAGTATGTTACAAACTGTACATGAAGATCCTAAAGAATCATACCAACTTGTGGAAAATGGGCATCCGATGACCCCTTTAACCCTCAGAGCCCGACGGCATCGTCCACGACGTCACACGGCACCTCCGATAAATATTTATATAATTTGATGAAAGTTTTATCGATTTTCTTACCGTTTTTTCCAGCAGAAAGCTAACGAGCTAGCCATCACAGGGGGTGTCTCTGGTGTCTTTCTAGCCTTTACAGAAGGTTTTCTATCCAGCCTGAAACTTGTGCATCCTTTTGGAGTTTTTCAGCAATAAATCCAAACGCTTATATCCAAGTATGAGCCTCTTGATGTCCATAATTTATAAATATTCCGTCATTTTTGCCGCTAGCTCGATGCAAGCTGCCATTTTGGATATCACGTGATGTTTTCACGTGATGGTTGTTGACCAATTACAGGCTGATCCGTCGTAAACATTGTTGTGCGTCACGAATGCACGAACCAAGCTCTGATATTATTGTGGAGAGAGAGACGCACAAAGAGACGCGCGTTTCACAGAGAAACACAAAGAAAAATGGATGTAAATCAGCGCTGGCCTTTTTTGATGCCATGCAGGATGATGGATTTTCAGGAGAACAGAGCTTTTTGACCGATGAGGAACTAGATTAGTGATGTGGCCCTCTTTGTGATTGCTGATAGGAACTGTTTTGGCTTGGCACCAGTGAATTTCATGAGGCCCAAAACGCCTGGAATTCTTTTGGAAAAATGTAAATAGCTTTGGTTCTGTACAAGTTATAATGTTTATTCCTGTGCTCCAGGACTCCAAAGACATGAACAAACTGTTTTCCAGAGGAAATTTGCTTAGCTTTTATTTATTTGTGTGTGATTTCAAAAAATATTTGAGTGATTCAATTTCCGATTTATTTTTTCATTTGTCTTTGTGGTCCCATAACTTATTTTACATTCAGGTGACATCAATGCAACACAAATATGCTGAAAGTTCAATTTGTCCTGAAAAAAAAGAGGTGTGTCAATTGTCTGTGCACAAAAGGGTTGATGTTTTACAAGCTTTTTTAGTGAATAACACCAGACGGAAAATTTATTGTAAAAATACCCTTAGGTCTCTGAGGGTTAACATCACTTACAAAAATTGTTTGTTTATAGCATTGAGTGAACCTTGCCAGAACGTTAGCCAAAGTCCTGAGAACGTTCCCTGTTAGCTGGGTATGGAGGCAGGTTTGAGCTATTTCTCACCATCTAATCAATGACACTCAGTTTCATGTATTCTTTCACAGCTGCAAGAGAGAAAACAACGATGAACACGACGCCCTGACGATCTGCAAGTGCCGAATGCAGAGACTGCAAAATACCATTTAATTTATTTATCTCTCTATTTATATCAAATAAAAATACTTTTATTAACATTTATTCAAACATCTCATCAGTATCATGGCAGCGATAGCTTTCTAAATATAACAACAACACTGCTTTTCCTGTCTGAACACAATGAAAAATGATATCTGAGTTATATGTCTCTTTTGCACTGAAGTCAACATTTCACCCTAAAGAATATCTGTGGAATTTCTTAGATATAATTTATATCTAAAATAGTTATATTTAAGTATAACTTATATTTTTCAAAATGTTTCCAGATGGACTAATATGGTCATGTTTCCATTCCACAAGAGGACTTTATGCAGGATGGTAGCCTATATACATAGAGAAGTACTTCAATGACTAAGCCTCTTTTTAAGTTTTGTTCACCACTGAGCATGCTGCCAACAATAAGAAAAATGTACCGAAGATAAAATGCTGTTCAAATAAAAAATGGCAAATTTAATAAATAGGCCTATGATTGTGATGTTTTCAAGGACCATTATAATGCTGTATATGAAAGCATAAAAGAGGGTCCCTGTCATGTTTCAAGGACTTTTCATTTATGTAAAAGGCTAAAAGCCCATAAAATCTTACCAGAGCAAATTGTGCTCATATAATTCTCTTTCCAACACTTTGTTTTGTAGTTTTTGGTCTAACCTAAAATCAATATTAATCCAACAGTGAACATGGTTCTTTTCAGTATTGAGTTATTAAATTGATATGAAAAACTGGGGTAGCATATCTCTATATAACTATGACACAAATCCTTAATTAACTAGCCTATGAAAGACTATAGCTGGGAGTGTTGGGGGTAACTCATTACAGGTAATGTGTATTATGTAATCAGATTACTTTTTGGATGTAACAAATAAATTAACGGGTTACACTTTTTTTAAGGTCCCGTAATTGCATTGTACTTACTCAGTACTGAGTAATATTAATTAATGTTCTTACTATAGAGTTACGGTTTGGTTAAGGGTTGGTTACTTGTAATTATGCATAATTTACACTTTTTACGTAACGTGTAACTACGTCATCTTAAATTTTAAAGTGTTACTAATTAATGCATTACTTAATAAATTTACACATTTTAATTCATTTGCTTACACATTTTTTAAACTAATGAAATAAAATTCTCTTCTCCATAATATAGTCACATATAAATGTGCATTTGTGTATGCGTGGGAACGGACAAAAAGTTCAAAAGTAACAAAACACTTTAATTGTAACTTTTTAAAAAACAGTTGTGCTGTATATAGGTATATAACACATAATGTTACGGATTTTTAAAACGGCATATATAACTTTAAGAGTCAGGTAATATTCTAAAAGAAAAATTAAGGTGCATGTTATATGGGCTGTTGAATGCATTACTGCGTTAAACACTTGCAAAAAAGGGTAACACTTTATTTTGATGGTCCTCCAACAGACATTCTACTGACTATAAGTAACTTTGCAAATACATGTCGACTTATTCTAACCCTAACCCTACTAGTCTGCTAATTCTATACTAACACTCTACTGAGAGTTAGTCGACATGTAGGTGCAATGTTACTGATAGTCAACAGAATGTGTTAAAGGGAAAAAAATGTCTGCAAGGCCTAGAGGAGGGAGTATGCCTGGAGTATGCCTCCCAAATGCCTGGAGTATCAGCAAGATGAGAAAAACTAAAGCAAAAGCAACATACAGCATTACTTTCCATAAAAAGTAACTTAGTAACGTAATTAGTTACTTTTTTAGGGGGTAACACAATATTGTAATACACTACTTTTAAAAGTAACTTTCCCCGACTCTCATAGAAGGACATCTTGTCACATTGGAAAACTGCTAAATAGTCATGTGTGTTTACTGAACTGTATACTATCTTTCTTACTGTACAATAATGGTGGAAAGGTGTGGTTCTATAGAAATATAGACTACGTCCAGTATACTTTTTTTTTTTTGGAATGTCAGATGAAATTTCCTGTAGATTTTTGTTCCAGATCTCCATTTGTTCTTGTCTACACTTATACACACAACAATAATTTTCCTTGGTGATCTTTCTTTAAATATCAGTAGGATATGCCCATCTATAAGAGACTAATTTTCTTGAACAAATACATAGTGTTCATGCTGGTTTTGCTTGACGTATTCTTCATCCGGTAAGATTTCCATGGAAACTCTTCCATACTTACAGTAATACCATCATAGCCCTGATATTAATAATAGGTCTCAGCCTGGGGGCAAACGTGAATAAATTATTATTAGCACAAAACATTTGTAGGAGCACCATGACTCATTGTCTGATGTCTCACCCTGTTTGATGATTATAATCGACCAGTATAACAAACAGATGTCAAAGCTGACTCCACACGAAACGGAAATGACATATAGTTAGCTCAAACATAAAGGCAGCAGCAGTCAGCTCAGCTGTTCTCAACACCTTTTCCAGTAATTATCCTGCTTTTCCAAGAAGTAGAGATTTAGCAGATAAAATGCTATTTTCTGCCACACTGTATTGCAACCGCAGCTTCATACCGATGCAAACAAATAAATATTAACTAACTCTCTTAAAATATTTGCTCGGAATCGTACAAATGAAGCATTGAAATGTCGGACTCATTTAGTGAATCGGGTCATTCAAATGCTTGATTTAAGTGAACAGATTCACAAAACTCACCTTTGTAGCTGCGCATATGGCTTTTTTTGCAGTTTATGCATTATAATTTTTTTTGCAGCAGTAAACAAAATAATATGATGGATATTACAATAATTATTATGTTAATATAGGCATACAAATATTGAATTAATGAGAAAGATACAGTTTCAATACATGTATATTTTCTAATAGAGGGCTGTGACGTGTGGTTGTGATAAGTGAACGAAACCTCCAGTATTTTTGCACTAAAAACTTTCCACATCAATTCCACAATAAAGGCAGGCAACCTGTCACTCCTGACATTTTCATTCAGAAACCTATTCATCTCCTCAAGCTCATCCTTGACATCCTCTTCCTCCAGGTTGCGGCTTGCCCACATGCTCTCTGTCCATTACTGTTGAAGGTCACACAGTCGTTGCCCCCTGGAGTGTTAAATGCCTGAGTTGTCCAAGATATCTTGACCTTTACGGATCACTTTGCAGCAAAAGCACAGTCCAGCCTTCACGTCCCCATGCACTCACTGCATCCCTACTGCACTCAGTTGCTCTGTTCCTCTCTTCACTTAAGGGTTGTAAATCTTTCTGTTCATATGACCACTTGAAAACATTCATCATTATGCCCCTTAAGCAATGATGGGACATTTTATCTGGGACATGTCTCTCCATTTTACCTGAAATGCAATTTTTACAAATCCGTTTCGAGCTACATTCATATGTGGTTTGAAATCCTATTCAAATCGTTTCAGTCTGACCGCTCTGATCAGATTTCACGTGGTTTGTGTGAATTTCTCAAGCCATGCAAAACTTAAACGTCAGACGTTGTAATAGGAAACGTGCTGAAAGTGCAGACGAGCAGAAAATGACAAAAATCAAGCGTAGCGTCAGTTCTGGCAGGTCACGTTAGTCAAGCTCGCATCAGCTGACTCTCAGCTGATCCACGTCTACCTATAGGAATACGACGCCTATCACTGTATACATATATAAGCTCCTTCAGTATTAACTGCAGCTATCGCGTTTCTCAAGAGCTCATTACCCTCCTCCATCCCCAGCTCCTCCTCTCGTCCAGTCAGGATTTGGCATTCTGATTCCACTTGAATCAGAATAAATTCTCGAATTATGTTGTACTTTAAAATCTTGAATTAATGATATCTGCATACATTCATGTTGGACTCCATGCAAATACTTTTCTGTTGAGTTCAAGTTTTTAACTGCACCATCATTCATAAGCAGATTCATAAAATAATGCATGCTGTAATGAGCCGCACGGAGTCTGAAGGTCAGACTGAAACTATCAGAGAAATTTTTAATTGAGTTCATTTCTCCTGAAAGTTCCAACATGATTATAGTACAACAATGAATTATTCGAGTAAAGGGAAATTTTAAATTAAATGTCTCTTTCAAACTGAGCTTTTATAAATAAATGAACTTTTTAGCTTGAGCATTATTTCGAAAGATGAAAATCAGAGAAGACAATGGGAAAAAATAAGGTAATTTAACTTTTATTTAGCTAATGTAGTTTTTTTGCTAGTTTCTTAAAGGTGCTCTAAGCGATGTCACGTGTTTTTTAGGCCAAAACATTTTTTGTCACATACAGCAAACATCTCCTCACTATCCGCTGGCTGCCTGCCTGTCCCCTGAACACACTGTAAAGAAACGCGATCTCTGTAGACAGCCCAGGCTCCACAAACAGCAACAAAAACAAACTGGGCTAACCCGCTCCACGAAACATGACAAACAGTTCCAGCCAATCACCGACAAGAAGGACTTGGGGGCGGGGTTTGGGGGGTTAGTGCACGGATGAGGAGGAGGGAGGGTCTAGCTAGCCTCCGTTTTGTTTGACAATACTTTAAACGTCAACAAGAAGTGACGTCACCCGACATCGCTCAGAGAACCTTTAACTATTTAATTTCATATAATCAGGTTTATTTGTTACAACTGGATTGGACAAATTAAACGCTATTGTTTGTCCAGTGTTTTTAATCAAAAATAAAAGCCCCAAAGCAATCAAAATCACATCCATATGCTCAAACTGTCAAAAGAACTGATTAATTTTGGCTATTTGCTACTTTATATTAGAAAAGTGTATTGGATTTGAGAACACAATTTTAGGATACAACAAAAACCTCAAACTGTTCAGTATGAAACAGTTTTGACAGCAGACTGACCTCCTTTTTTTCTGATGGTCTTCGAAATCATGCTTCCCGTAGAGAATCAATTTCATCTTACAGTTTTGAAGCTCCAGTGTCGGCATATCCACACAGCATTCTCGTCGGCGTGCGAATGGGAGGCAAGTAACCTCATAGCATGAAAGGGTTCCAGGGCATAGAAGAAGTGCAGGGCACAACAAAATATGAAAAATGGGAAAATGGGTGTTTATGTCTGCGTTCCTCATACTGAAATATCAGTGTCCAGAACCTGTCTCAACTCTGTGTACTTTCTAAGTTAGAAGATTATGATATAATAAGCTCTGATCTTGTTTAGATATTTCTGTCTGGCTCTGATCTATTTTTCTTAGCCCCAAAGGGGAGTTCAAAAATGTACAGTCCAGTAAAGCTCATAAGAACAAGGAGACGCGTATAATGAGTTTTAATCAAATTATAAACAACAAAAAAGTTTACTTTTAAGTTTTCAAAAATGGTGTCCAAAGGTCTTGAATTTGCCTTTAACAGTTATTTATTGGTGACATCATGAACTTTGTCGTAAACTTTGACTGACTTTCAGTACAGTAGATTTTTAATAGATTAAATCCTTGCAGAAGAAAACAGAAATATTTCATCGTTCATTTCTGCTTTGATATATACATTCTTGAAAAGAAAATGTATGATGAGTTATTGTCTTTTAACCCGTATAAAAAAAAGTACACAAGCAGATAGCAAATGCTAAAGCTATATTTTGTATAGCGTAGGTTGTGCTTTTGGCATGAGTGGAAATAAATTGAATTACTTCTAAATTTTCCAGTGTTTATGAAATGCAATATAGGTGCACAGATAAGGTGGATCGTATCTGCCTTCTTAAACTTTCATTTTAGTGTGCGTGTTTGAAATATTTTCAGATTAAGAAGGTTTATATTAGCTATGCTGATAATACCTCTGAACTAAACAGTGTTTGAACTTTGTATTTTTTGTTCTTAAAAAAAAAAGCTTTGTCTTATAAAATATCATGCCTGTCGCATGCAATTCTTTATAGGCTTATAATTTCATGCCAACAACCTACCATAATATGCCTAATACTTTCAATGGAAAAAATAAACAGGTTGTTATCTATCCACTCAGTCATTGAAATTTCCATATAAACAACATGCAGGCCTGTTTCAGAAATGCCATCCCAAGGATCTTTGTTTCCAAGGATCTTTGGCTTTCTTTGCAAAAATTGTAAAATTAAAGGTTGTAAAAAAAAAGAACACCTTATTCTCTGCGACTATACTGGTGGAGATACCTAAAATAATTAAGGTAATTAATACAGCATTCTTTTTTTCCCCATTTCCTGATCCTATGCTTTTTCCCATTTTTTTTTGGCTGGCGTTTTTATGCTCTTGCTATTTGCACTGCATTCACCCTCGTCTCTACAAAGAGAGCGGCCGACAGAGGGCGGTTTGCACGTGCCCTATAATTGGATGTGCATTTTAAGGTATTTTCACGCCATGTCGGAATTACCATAATTATGAGATTCCAACTTGTAAGGGCCATGACACACAAAGCCAATGATCGGCCGTTGGTGAGTGTCTGTTGGGCTAGTTTTACAGTGTGTTTCACACCTCGGCAGCAATCCGTCTGATTTAGCATAGTGAATCGGGGTCGGGGCCATAAGGTAGAGACACACCAAACCAACACCAAAGAACAAGCACTGATGAAAGCTTCCTTTTTTGCCTGTGTCGGGGCAAAAAAGCTGCGCTTGAACACACCGAAAGGACTACAGGTGAGGTAATTTCTGCAGATTTGTCTATATTCCTCAAAAAAACACACAAACCATAAACAAAGAAGTGTGTGCTTACTGTTTTGAATATCAATCATGCTGATTACATTATTTATTCCACTTGCCTCATTTTATTATAAAAATATTCACCAGGAACGCTCAGGTAAAGATGGTGTAAAATTAGAACAGCCTTCTGTCTGTACCATCTGTGGACTCTCTCTAGACTCATTTACAAAACTGAACAACCAATCAGAGTTCTCTCTCTCACCGACAACCCGACGTCAATTCTAGCCTACATGATGAATCTTCCCCCCAAAAAACCTGACCCTGTCCGACTAGACCCAACGGTGCAGAACACACCGGAAAAACCAAGTCGACCGAAGCTTAAAGGCGCTCTAAGCGATGTTGGGTGACGTCACTTCTTGTTGACGTTCGAAGTATTGTCAAACAAAACGGAGGCTAGCTAGACCCTCCCTCCTCCTCATCCCGACCCCTCCCCCTGTAGTTTTACTGATACTTCATTCAAGGTGTAATGTCGCCAAGTTAGATAAATGCTTTCATATAATGCAGAAAAAGAGAAAAATTACCAGAAAAACACGATAAAACGTTTCGGCACCTGAGGTTATAACTTTAGCTCCCATACAAGGACGCAATAATAGCAAGATAACGTTAGCTTCGCGTTTCCCAGTGAGCTTAAACAAACAACGGCTCCATCGTAAACAAATTTAGTCAAAGTTGTCAAAAGCTAGGAATGAACATTCAAATTCATAACAGTATTGTTGGTGAAAACAATCATTCACACAAACCGCCGCCCTACTGAGTTTGCTTGATCATTTACAATAGAGATCGATAGCTAGCTGCTAGAAACCTATATGTTGTATTCACCAAAGTTAGCGCTGACTGCATTGTTCTAGCTAATTATATCCTTGTGTTTGTTTGGCGAACATGAAAGTCCATTTATAAAAACCAAACTGGATTTATCCACCTGTCCAGCAAAAACAGAGCTACCTGAATGTCTGATTGGAACCCCTTCTGCCGGCGGAGATCTCGCCACCTTTCAAAGGCTTTTCCAAAGTAAACTTGGGACTTCTCGCGTTCCTTCTCCTTTTCCCTCTTCTTTGCATTTTTGCAATCTGTTCATCGGAACGTCGTCTCTTTGGTAGTGTGTCGGCCATATCAAACTTAAAGAGTTATAATTCTAACTCTTCATGCTTCTCTCTCCTCCACGCCCCCCTTCATGTGTACGCGCACTAACCCCACCCCCAAATCATTCTTGTCGGTTATTGGCTGGAACACTGTTTGTTTTGTTTCGTGCAGCGCCTTGCCCCAGTTTGTTTTTGTTGCTGTTTGTGAAGCCTGGACTGTCTACAGAGACCGCATTTTTTTTACAGTGTGTTCAGGGGACAGGCAGCTAGTGGATAGTGAGGAGATGTTTTCTGTATGACAAAAAAATGTTTGGCCTAAAAAACGTGTGACATCGCTTAGAGCACCTTTAAAAACAGCCTGACATTGCCCGACGGCCGATCGTCGGCTTGGTGTGTCCCGGGCTATAGAGTGATGCAGGTATGCTTCACTTTGTAGGCCAAACGGCACAACAACAACAGCAACAAAAAAAGCTCTCTGATCAACAAAAGTGTATGATACTTACACAATTTGTCCATTAATATAATTATCACAGTTGAACACAACTTTTATGAATTTAGACCTTATTTCAGCCATTTAACCAAAATCCCATTAAAAAACCCCATTTACCTAGGGACGATGGAGACAGAAGTGCTAAAATCCTAACTATAGTAAATGCTAACTATTTTCATTACAACGTGAGATGGCTGGAATGAGTGATAAACATGATTGATATTCAAAATGGTAAGCAAGCTTTGTTTACATTTGTATATCTGCAGTTCAAGTTTCAGTTTCTCTTTTTGAATGATGAATATAGGCTATTGATACCATAAAGACAGTTATTTCCTTACACAGTTGTTCGAACGCAGCTTTTTGGTCAAGACGCAGCCAACGCAAAGGGACAACGCGGTCTGCCTTTGTCGCCGCTAGTCTTTAACAGCCTTAAAAAACTTTCACGTTCTCTAAAAAGCAATAAAGAAATGATATATTGTGTCAATTAAAGTTTGCTTTTTGTGACTAATTATCACATCTTGGTTACACTCTGCACCTGATGCAGATGGACTAATGCACAGTCATTAAGTGCTATTTTTGTATTATTTTATTTCTCACTCACAAGAGAAATGCGAGACAAAATGTATCAAAATGGCTTCAGTTGGATAGATGTCGGTATTTATTCCATAGAGGCTTTCTTGTAGGGCGGTTTTAATTGGAACAATTTTCATGGGGAAAGTGTAATTGCAGGGGTCTTTATCACAATCTACAGATGCATACAGAGAAACATTTTGAATGAGGTGCTTTTCAAGAAATACACATAGCCTATAGACCTTATGCACCAGAGAAACGAGGGCGCCGCCATCTTTAGAAGATTGTCTTTGAACTTTCGTTTTTGCGGTCGCTCTGTATATTTCTATGGCATCGCTGTCCAGGAGTAATTAGCTGGTGAAGTTGATTTACTTATTGTAGAGTTAACGAAAGTTATCATGAGCTTTGTAATGTTTATGATAAGCATTGTAAAGCATATGTCTTAACAAATGGACCTTGGGAATTTTTTTTAACGAGCCGTTCATTCATAACTAGGCAAGATCGCTGTGAAAATACAGACCGGAAGTCAAAAGACAATGAGCTCATCGCGGAAAAGGGGCGTGGCTACATAAGGTCTATACATCTATGAAAATTTCTTGGTCTTTTATGTCCGTTCAGAACAATCTGCACTTGAGGTACAGTGGTTGCTTTAAAGGTTGTCTGTGTACTGGGTTATTTTATGGACTGCCACAAGGTCTCCTGGATTATTGGTTTATTTATTGGTTTGATGGTATAATCACTGGTGTTCCATGCATTTTATTTTGAGTTTATTTGATTCTGTACTGGTTTCTTAAAGGGATATTTCACCCATATATAAAAATTGAAAATTGGACGTAATTCCAATCTGTTCTGTAGAACACAAAAGTGGAATTTTTGAAGAATATCCTGGATGATCTAATGCAAACTGTGGATGTCAAGATCCAAAATTACCATAAACATTTCATAAAAGTGGTCTATATGACTCATGTGCTATATTCCCTGTATTCTGATGTCACACAGTCCCCAATTATTATATGGAGAAAGTGACCAGGATATTTTTTCACAATTCACCACCTTTTGTCTTCTGCAATGACATGAGGGTGAGTAAATGATAACTGAATTTTAAATATTTGTGTTAACTCTTCTATTAAATAGGTGTGTTTTTTTCAGGAAATAATAGTGCTTCTCCTTTGGTCTCTCTCTTCAATCAATAGTCTACACACAAAGCAGAGAACAGTTTGATGTTGATTTCTTAATTTTCTTCTTTTTTTCTGTCATTTTTGAGGACTTTCTGATTGAAAACATGGGCACCCACAACAACCACTTAGAGCTGCCAGTCATTCTGAGAGGAAAGAACCATTCAACATCAAATTCACTGACAAGTGTTCAGTCCTCTGAGGCTCTATTTTCCTACTTGGCTCTATTTTCCAGCTGCTTCATCTTCATCACTTCTACATTTAATCCATTTCACTTCACAGACCTTTTCAAAGACATGTTTTTGTTTTGCTGATGTCACTTTCACACATAAAAAATATTTGTATTCAGCCAAGCTGGTCAAATCTAAAAGAAGAAAATGCCAAAAGGGATATCACCTTTCGTTCTACACAAGAGTCATTCATAATTTAGTGCACATTACTACCCATGCTTTGAGAACAGTTCTGTTAGGGAAATAACAAGTAAAAGCCTAGCAAATTGGATGTAGATTCCTCAGCTCTTGAATTCTTTGATTTCTCTGAGAATGACAGTCTTACTTTGGATGACTTGGTTGGGACACCCAGTCCCATGACAATTAGCAACTGTTTGAAACATGTTCCATTTGTAATAAACTTCTCGCAATTGTTTCATTGTTTGGATATTGCAGAAAGTCTGATGAGCATCGATACAATGTCTGTTTCATTCGCGAGCTATGAGCTAATTTATTTTTTGCACAGTTGTGCTATGTTTGTGAAAATGGCTGTTCTGCTGAAGTGGAAATGGCAGTACAGTGTATATTTGCAGTTACTTAATTGCATTACTTGCAATTCACTTTACACTGGCAGATTAAATTTAGCTTTAAATATTCTTTAAATATTGAAATAAAAATAGTAATTTGTAGCATTATGAATACTACAAACTTACAGTCTCTCACCTCTGCCAAAATGGATAAATGTTTTTGATGACATTACTCTTAACTTCAGCTTCTCATCAGATCAAATGCTGTCCGATCAAATGCTCTCTAGAATCTAAAGCGTCCCGCCCCCAACATTATAAAAAGACGCTGAAGCTGTGGCTAAAATCGGTTACTTGTTCACACATTTATTATTTTCTACATGGTGAATGGCACATAGTGTAATATATAGGGGATAGGGAAGGATTCAGACAGCGTAAATATGCTTTCCATTGGGACAAATGAAATCTGGTTTCACGTTAGTGTCACCCGAACTGCCGCCGTGATTTTGCCAAGTAAGACATGGTCCTGGATCAACATTCCTGTCCCAAAATGTAGTCCTTACCCAATCCCTACCCTAAACCTAACCCTACCCATAACTTTTCCCTAAAATCATAGGGTAATGAAAGGTGAATAACACTGATGTTTAAGTACTTTACCCTGGTTCTAAGCCTAAACTTGACATAAACTGTAAACTTGTCCCTCAAATCTGATTGGTTGATTGGAAAGTTGATCCAGGATCAACAAAGATGTTGATCCAGGAACATGTGGTACTTGGTGAAATCACGTTCATCCCGCGCACACACAATCTAAGAAAACGGTTAGAGATTAGGATGAAACTGCAGCTTTACCAAGCTCAACTAGCAGCTCAACTAGCTTGTGATATAAACTAAACGCTATTGGCTATTTAAAAAGGGGAGGGGCTGTTCGATATGTCCCGCCCCGTTTTCCTGTTTCAGTGGAAATTACATCAACACATTGAATAATGCTGCGCATTTCAAGGCACTTCAGCCTTTAACTCAATATGCTCGCAATAACAACGTTGAATAGGGCACAGCCGATTGGTTCCTACTGCAGCCAATAAGCTTGCTGCTCAACTTTCAAATACATGGTCAGCGTTTGCTAGCAGTTTGCAGCGCATTTTTAGAAACCCTCCACCTCCCCAGCTCCACCTGTATAGATCTACTACGGGCAGTGCCGGGTAGTAACTGATTAAATGTAATCTGGATTATTTAATCAGATTGCAAAAATGTACAACTTGTAATTAGATTATATTACATTTAAAAATACCCACAATAAGATTACAGTTACTTTTTATGGATTACATATTATTCATGGCAGTAAATTGTCATTGTGTTAATTTGATTCTTTGCATCACGCTCCTCTGAGCCCATTGCTCATACTCAAAGGAGAGTGATGGAAAGTTACTGTCCATACAGAACAATCAATCTTTTAAATTTTCCTTTCTAAAAAAGCCTATTGTGTGTCATACCTTTTCGCTTTGACTATATTCACAATGTAGAATGGCATCAGCAGAGGCAGCGTAGCAGATCTATTCCAAACAAACATATTTTTCACATTATCCATGCCAATGCCAAGCACTCCGTCATGACATAAATGTCTACAGTATATTGTAATGCTTAATTAATTCAATGCATCCCTGGTCATTTCTTTCAAAAACTGGAATGTGATTCTGAACAACATAGTGATACAGTATACTGTTAAATACCTATGGTGTATGATGTTATGTTATAGCTATGCGCAGGAAATAAAATTTATAAACAAAATGAAATATTTTTTAAGAGAATATGCATACTTATCCCTGTTTCTTAGTAATTCTTGCTTAGTTTATAAAGGTTTTATCATTATTTTTCTTTCTGTATGACATGACTCTTTACAGGCACATTTTGTTTCAAAAGCAAACCTTTATGTACAGTCCCCAAATCTGGAATGTTACTCAGGAAATGTTTTCAGTGGTTTTACCCAATTAAAGTGATAGCATCAGAGGACAGAACCTTGTACAAATATCTGATTAAAGATGAAAGGGTATAGCTTGTTTTTGCAAGGTTTTAGCTAAGAAATTGACAGATTACCAAAGCAACAGTATAATTAAGAGAATGACCTGAAGCCTAGACATGACTCAACACGTTTAGGCAGAAAGCTCTCATTTGTACACAAATGTATTTTTTGAAACACCTAATATCTGTAGATATGATATCATACAAACATGTCAAGTCATACATGCACAGCAAATGCTGTAGCATCAGTCATGTATGTTGTTGATGCAGTACTTGCCAAACTGCTTTGATAAATTTCCCACGATGCCCTGATATTGATGATGAGGTACTATTTACAGGAAGTGCGCACCCCATTGCACATACTTAGAGGAGAGTGATGGAAAGATACTGTCCATTAAAGAACAAAAATAGGCCCACATTTAACATTCCAGTTGGTGTAGCCAGTTTGATTCTCTCATATTAAATTATAAGTTATGATTTAGAGGCTACATTTAAATGTATGATATATTATATATAGTATTCAAGTCCTTAGACGTGCACTTGTAAACAATGTAATTGAACCCAATGTGATTCAATGAGCTCAGTATAGCACCACACTGTTACCTCAGTTCAAACTGGCCATCTGTGACGTCATGTAAAGTTATAATACAAGATCAAATGTTTAATTATACATGATAAAACGTGCTGTTAAATTGACTTTACCTGTCACCTGCAGCAGTGTGGGGGACATGAAGGCTGAATTTTGTGCCAGATCAATATGATTCCAAGTCAGCTATTTACCACTTGACAATAAATCCAACCTCACCATTGTTGACCTTTAGCACAAATTAAGGACTTACAGGTGCAAATTCACTCTAAACACACACACACACACACACACACACGCACGCACACACACACACACACAAGCTGTCCCCATAAGGTCAAAATCTACTGATATTACTATACGTGTGGGGGACATTTGGTCCCCATAAACGTAGGGAATACCAGGTACACACACACACAGAGAGATGCGCATAAGCAAAGTACTTACTGATGCAAACTGACAAGTCAAAACCCACATCAGGGGAAATGCTAAATGCCAAGTTATTCGAAAGCACATAGCGCTTTTAGGTATGACTGCAATTTTCACATGTTCACTAACCAGCAGCACTAACACAGCATCATTCTGAATAAATACAACCACTCTGGTTTAATCATCATTATTCCTGCAAATCACAATTCAAATTATCACAATAAATCACAATAAACACTCACT
This sequence comes from Rhinichthys klamathensis goyatoka, assembly GCF_029890125.1. Classification (NCBI taxonomy): domain Eukaryota; kingdom Metazoa; phylum Chordata; class Actinopteri; order Cypriniformes; family Leuciscidae; genus Rhinichthys; species Rhinichthys klamathensis. Next base: position 175,213 of record NW_026606624.1, read on the forward strand.
TGCAGACAGTTTAAACAAATACATTCTCTTGGTGAAGGTAACTTTACTCAACTAAATTAATTAAATAAGCCTTTTAGCAGGGGCGCAACTACCCAGTGTCAGAGGGGTATGCAGCAACAATTTTCGCCCCCCCCCCCCCCCCCCCCCCCCCCAAACAAAGAAAAATAAATAAATAAGTGTGCCATGTAATAAGTGAGTAGGAACGAGTGAGAGCTAACAGATAAAAGTGCAAAATTGTCATTTATTAATACAATTAAACTATAGCTACTCCACCGTGATGAAACCCCCTAAAAAAACTATAAGCTCAATTGGAACAGCAATACCAGTGTTTCTCACAGGATTTTAGGTAAAACTGTGGTAGGTGGACCTCTGTTTCTCTAGGGGGGTTCGGGGGCATGCCCTCCCGTAAGAAAATGTTGTGTTCTTTAATGTTAAATTCATCAGTCTGGTGCACTTTGAGAGTTCAAAATTAACAGCTCGAACCCATATTCAGGGTGCAAATTAAACAAAGAAAAATTCAAACCTCTTTTAGTTAGTGTCTGTCTACATTACACTACTACATAATAATAGTTATAATATTAATCCCATGATCATAGGCCTATATTGTAAAACAAATGCACTGAAAAATAAAGTAAACTTTCATAATTAGTTTTGTACTAATTTCTATACTTGAAAGATATAAGCACATGATGACGTTTCATGAGCCGGTGTGTCAGAAAAAAAACTAACGCTGACTTTTTTTGACCAATGCATTACACCGGCACTAACCCAGCGCCGCCAATTAAGTAAAAAAAAAAAAAAAAAAAAAAAACCAATGGGCCGCCGATGTAAGAGTTTTATGGGCCGTTAAGACAAAAAAAAAAAAAAGTATGAGATGTATCGGCCGAAAAAGCACGTCGGCCCACCGGGAATCTCCCGGTAGTCCCGATGGCCACAGAGATATAAATAGCCTACATGCCTGGATGTCACACTTTAAATCCTACCTGTTGGCTTTCAGCATGCACTTATTTAGCTGCTGTCGCATCAGTTGACATGCCATCTCCTTTTCCCTCTTTCTTTTTCTATTTTTAGCCCCACAGCATTTTGTTTTATCCATCTTTTTCGACGACAACTCATACTCGTACCTGCTCGCTCAGCGCTCACGGCGCCCCCGCGCGCTCGCGATATCACCCCGCCCCCCTTCTCCATGAGGGAGCCTACTCTAGCCTGTTAGTCCTCTAAAATTTTATATAACATTGAAGAAATGCAGAAATGATTTAAAAAACGCACAACAGCAGCTACATATAGAAAATACAATATATGCATATATATATATATATATATATATTTTTTTTTACCATCGCTTTGGCGCCCCCCATGGTGCTGCGCCCCTATGCGCCGCATATAGCGCATACCCACTTTTTGCGCCACTGCCTTTTAGCCTGACACACAGACACTGGTTCAACCAATAGAATGAGTTCGGGGGTGGGACGATCTGTCTGCCCAACCAATGGAATGAGTTCGGGGGTGGGACGATCTGTCTACCCAACCAATGGAATGAGTTCGGGGGTGGGACGATCTGTCTGCCCAACCGTTCGGGGGTGGGACGATCTGTCTGCCCAACCAATGGAATGAGTTTGGGGGTGGGACAATCTGTCTGCCCAACCAATAGAATGAGTTCGGGGGTGGGACGATCTGTCTGCCCAACCAATAGAATGAGTTCGGGGGTGGGACGATCTGTCTGCCCAACCAATGGAATGAGTTCGGGGGTGGGACGATCTGTCTGATCAACCAATGGAATGCGTTCGGGGGTGGGACGATCTGTCTGCCCAACCAATGGAATGAGTTTGGGGGTGGGACGATCTGTCTGCCCAACCAATGGAATGAGTTTGGGGGTGGGACGATCTGTCTGCCCAACCAATGGAATGAGTTCGGGGGTGGGACGATCTGTCTGCCCAACCAATGGAATGAGTTCGGGGGTGGGACGATCTGTCTGCCCAACCAATGGAATGAGTTCGGGGGTGGGACGATCTGTCTGCCCAACCAATAGAATGAGTTCGGGGGTGGGACGATCTGTCTGCCCAACCAATAGAATGAGTTCGTGGGTGGGACGATCTGTCTGCCCAACCAATGGAATGAGTTCGGGGGTGGGACGATCTGTCTGCTCAACCAATGGAATGTAGGGGGAGTGTTTGAGAAACCTGTTTGAAAATGATTATTTTTGCAATTTTGTTTGCAAGAAACATTAACAATCAGCATAAAGTAAAGATGAACAGAACACCTTCAGAAAAAGTGAGGGTGCAGGAAAGATTTGAAGTATCATTCATAACTCATGTATTTTCTCTTCTTATATATTTTTCTGCCCTGTTGCTGTGACAAATTTACATATTTGTCTTCTGTCAAATATTACTATATTTCTGTTTATATTGGCTTCACTGTCAATAATGAGGGCAATTATATACTTATAATAATGTAATTTTAGTATTTAAAATACTAGTTTTTATTAATATTTTTCATTAGTTTTTATTTTTAGATTTTCCATTTTAATTTTAATTAACATTTTAGTCATTTTGTTGTGTTTGTGTCATTTCGTCATGATTAAAAAAAATAAGTATAGTTTATATTTATTTTTATTTCAGTTTTATAGATTAAGTTAAACTAAATGAAAACAAGAAAAGTTTTTTTAATGTTTTTATTTCAGTTTTATTTATTTTTTATTTTTATATACCAAAATTTTAGTTTTTTTATGGCTTTAGTTTTAGTTAGCTTTAGTAAGCAAAAACAGTAATGGGTTGAATGAAGGAAAACAGATTATGTCTTTAACTGCTGCCAAATAGAAAACAAAAACAAAAAAACATTTAATAACAGATTGATTAAATGACAGCAAAGAAAGAAACAGTGGGAAAACAACTGATATTTTTCAGTACAATCATTCTTAAAAGGCCTGACTGGCCTCAACGGAACTTTTTGCTCCCATACATCTATTTTTACTTGATCTAATCTCCTTAAATATTCCGGGGCTGTTAAATGTCTCTAGAGTTTATCTCTGATATGTTCTCTATTTTATGTCCAAATCTGGTGAGAAAATACATAAATGATTTCTTCCCTGCTATACTGATTTGCAAATTAATGGAAAATATTAATAATAATAACCCACATAAATGTTCTGTGTGTATAGCATCAGCTGTCTGAGCATTAAATATCTGAACTGGACAAACACTGGGGACATCCAAATGAGTTTTGATCTCAATGAAAGGTCATATTAGTGCATTTGGCATGATGCATTTAATATCATTCATTTATCTTTCTCATCATCAATCAGATTAATAAGTATGCACTGATTGTCCATCCAAGAGGTCAAGGTTAAGCATGGTCCAGTTTGCCCCTGTTGGTAGATGTTGTAACTACACTTCTCAACATCTTTCTCCCTTCATCTTCTCCTTTTTTCACAGTTAGCTCTCCATTTCAGTTGACTGCCTTTTTCTTTTGTTTTTTTGTTGTAGTGTTTTTTTTTTTATATCCAGATTGCTTGTTGATTATTGTACTGTTTGTACACACTACGTTTTCAAAAAAGGGACAATCACATGTAATGTAATATTCAACTATTTTGCTGGGTAAACGCACCATTTTATTCACAAAGTCAAATACACTCAAGTTTCTTCATTTGAAACAAGATCAAAAGGCCACGACAACAACATGATAGCATCCACATTAACCATTACAGATCAAAAAGTTCTTTTCATCTTGCAGTGTCCTTTTTTTATGGTCAACGAGTCTATGACCATTCACAAGATGAAAAGCATAATCAGTATGCTCTTCAGAAAATACAATCAGCGCAAAAAGCATTATGAAGGATTGAACCACAAAACAGCAATGAAGGAAATAGTTTCTGTATCAGGATAATTCCATAAAGGCACCACAAGAGCACATGTCAACCCCAGTTCATTCCTGCCAGGATTCACCGTGTACACAATACTGACTAAATAATACAGAGAAACATCAGGCAATGATCAATACAGCTCTTTTAAAATGACTTTTACTTGTAAAGCAGACAAGGACACTGGCTATTTTTTGTTCACATTTGAAAACAATCAAGTGCTTTCTTCAAATCAATACCTCTGTAAACTTAAAACCAAATATCTCCATGAAAAATATTTATCTATTCCAAATATTTAGAATAATCAGTCCCAGTTACCTCATTAGAACTGCAAGTCACCATGAAAAATATCCATATATCTATCCAAATATTGCAAATAAAACAAAATAAATACATACTGAGTAAATCACATCAAATTTGTTCATTCCTTCACATTAAAATGGGGTTTCCTCTCCAGCGGCGCCTACAGGTGTACAACTATTTGGACAGGGCAAGTGGTTTGACTGTCTAGAGAAACTTTTCTCTGCTAATATTTCAAACGAAAACATACAAATGAGAAACGAATTCATCGGAATTAGCTATCAATTCGCACAAAACATAAAATAGCTACTATTTTATGATAATAAAATAATATAAACCAATATAATATAATCCAACTGTGTTGGATATTCACCTACAAACTGAAACAAAAGACTGCTTTTTGAGTGGTAACTAAGGGGTCGTTTACACTGCACCGTTTTCAACTAAAAACGGAAAACTTTGTATGCGTTTTGGCCCTTCATTTACACGACATTGGCATGTTGGGGGCCTGAAAACGCAAACTTTTGAAAATAGGATTCAAAATTGCATGTTTTTTTTGTAACGAGACGAAGAAGAAAAACTTCCGCTTTTTGTTCATTGTTGTGATGTAGATGTATAAGGCCTGTTTCACACTGGACCTGTATGCAGAGCATAAGGAGTGAGTTAAACTTAAACCTCTATAACTTTTTTTTTTTTTTTTTTTTACTTTAACAATAATCTGCCAAGGGTCCTCTTTAAAATGAGACCAAACTTATGCCTCTGCTCCCAAGATTCACATTTTTATGACAGTTTTTTTTTGGCATAGACATTTTTGTCCACTATGGACCTACAGGTATATGTGTAACTTTTTTTAATTGATGCACAAGGGTTAAGGTGTGTTCAACATCAATGTTCCGTGAGAGCGATTCAAAAAGCGTGAATGCAGCAAAAGCACAATTAAACTGACACATTCTGCTTCCTTCTGCGCTGCTTCCGCTCTGCTTATTCGTCCAGTGTGAAACAGCATTCATTCAAACCGAAAGTGTTTTTGTGTTCACCTGCATTATTTTTCAGTTCTTATATGAACATGCACTCCATGAATGTCTTTGACTACGGTATTTCATTGATTTTTGTGTTTTAAAAGGTGTCTAGACACCTTCGTTCTGTTCAGTTGTGCAATTGCTCTCGCTGATCGTTTGATCTAAAGTGTCTCAAATCTTATAGAAGTGAGTAAGAGTTAGGCTACATAAATGCTAGATATATTCAAGAAAATTACTTCTCAGTTTTAAGTTTTACATTTTTTTGAACTTTTTAGTGTTGTTTTTGCAACACAAATCATGAATCATGAAATTGTTCCATTCTGTTTTCTGTGGAATGCAAATGGAGAATTTTGAAGAAGAGAAGATCTTCATTTTTGGGTGAACTATTCCTATAATATAACTCTGAACAAGAAGAAGTTAAATATGCCTGTTCAGCTCTAATGGCAGACAGCGTTGCCATTGACAAGGCTGAAGCTGGCCACAGAGTGGTTCTGGGTGCTTTTGAGTGAACTCAGTCGCGTGTTGTTACGCCTAGTGTTTTGTGTGCGCAGAGAGATGGATGGGCAGCAGCAGCAAAGCTGCTTGTTGAACTGCTTCCTAAAGGATTTGCTGAGAAGGTAGAGAGCGAAGGGGTTCACACAAGAGTTGGTAAAGGCAAGGATACGTGCGCACACACTGGAGATGAAATGTGCCATTGAGGTGTCCACTTCAGTGTAGTGGTAGGACCGGTAGAGGTAAATCACATGGTTGGGGAGCCAGCAGATGGCAAAAAGACCCACGAACACCAGCACTGTCTTGGCAAGCCGCATACGTGACTCAATCTAGGAAGCAGAGAGGTAAATCGCCTATCACATGTGCAGAAAAATAAATATCACAGGTTGTCCTAATATAACCATAATAATAATAAAAAAAATCTTCTATTCCAGCTGTTTTAAATTTCTGACCCATCTGACACACCAACATTGGCTCAACCAATGGCGTGATTTGGGGCGTGACTAATTGTTTGCTCGACCAATGGAAGACCTTGAATTTTTCCAATTGCATTTGGTGACACTATTGGCACAGAGACTTCACACTTCAGTTTTATTATTATTTTTTACTACTAATTGTTATTACTAATAAAAATAGCTTTTATGATGCATTTATGTTTATAAGCACTGAACAAAATATGAACTAATTATGTTTAATAACAGGCCTATGCATTAAAAAAATCACAAGAAATATATTGAACAGGTAATTGTTAAACCAAGATGAAGAATAACAAAAGCTCCAATTTGATTAAGGAACATTTAAATGGTCCCTTACGTATGGTACCTTTCAAATGCATACAGACTGTATTATTCACATAACAATGCAACAGCAGAGCAGATGTATCCAGTCTCATCTTGTTTTGTGAACACCTTTCAAAACTAGCTTCTGAATCACCTTTCAAAATCAATTACAACAACCAGAGGTTCACTGCAGCAATACCTCTCTCTGCATTTTCAAACTCAGCAATGGAAAAACTACTCAATAGAAGTAAAAATTCAAAATATATAATATAATTTAATGGTTTTATTTTGAGAAAAAAACATTCTAGAAGAAAAAACAATAGCTTACTTAACATGGAAAAGCCTTACATAAAATTACATTGTGTTTGTTATAAAAACATCTCTTGAAATTGGAATATCAAAAATGATAACAAGGCCTTTATGTAATCGTTGTGTGTTATCATGCATGATTAGGGTATATTAGATTATATTTAGTTAAAACTATAGGATATTTTGTATAAATCAGAAAAAGTGACAAAATTACTTAGAGCACTTTTAACCCTTAAATACCTAGACCCTTTTTGGAGCATCTGCACCGCCTGTCCTTTTCTTTGTTTTCTAACCCATTATAGCAGTCAGCATCAAGTGCCATATATCATTTTAATCAGGAGAACTTGAAGTTTCAATCTATCTCATTTAAATAATCCAGTTTTACATTTATTTTGTCTTAGAATGGATGAATTTACCAGATTTAAGAAAAACGGCAGCATATTTTTAGTGATTTTTTTTAACTCAACTCAAACAAATCCTCCTGAAGTTTTTTTTTTCCTTTAGAAAGCTGTACTTGGATATTCTACATTTCCAGATGTAATTTTGACTACATGTAACAATCCCTAAGCAAGTTATAGCCATTTATATGGAGCGAATTATGTGCCAAAACCTCACACACACACAAAACGTGTTTTACTCACACCCAATGATTCACAAACAAACTCAATGTGGTTTGTAAATACGAAACATCACTCACAAACTAATGCATATTGTTCTGCAAATAAAAAACGTACCTATCAAACAAATACAGTATGTTTTACACATACATAGAAACGTATTTCTTCAATGACAAAAATATCATCCAAGTACAAACTAAAATCTTTCAAGTACAAAACAAAATTCTACAAGTACAAAACAAAATTCTACAAGTACAAAGCAAAATTCTACAAGTACAAAACAAAATTCTACAAGTACAAAACAAAATTCTACAAGTACGGAAAAACTGTCACGTGACTTTTGACACTATTTTTCTGCGTCCAGGCAGATTTTCTCACAAATGCAGTTGAGCAACTTCCTCTTCTAGAACAGTAGATGGCGCTAAGATAGGGGATCAATTTCGCGCTAGTCTCTCGGGAGAAACACTGATGTGAAACGCATGCTTGCCTTTGCCCATGGGAAAATGAGCGGTGAACAGGTGTGTTTCTGTCTTACTTTATCTATAATTTACCTTATTGAGGTTTTGGTAAATGTTTATTATATAGACAGAAATCCACATTAGCACTTAGTAGCACTCCACCCTAGGATAAGGATATGGACGCGGAAAAATAGTGTCAAAAGTCACGTGACAGTTTTTCCGTACTTGTAGAATTTTGTTTTGTACTTGTAGAATTTTGTTTTGTACTTGTAGAATTTTGCTTTGTACTTGTAGAATTTTGCTTTGTACTTGTAGAATTTTGTTTTGTACTTGTAGAATTTTGCTTTGTACTTGTAGAATTTTGTTTTGTACTTGTTGAATTTTGCTTTGTACTTGTAGAATTTTGTTTTGTACTTGAAAGATTTTAGTTTGTACTTGGATGATATTTTTGTCATTGAAGAAATACGTTTCTATGTATATGTAAAACATACTGTATTTGTTTGATAGGTACGTTTTTTATTTGCAGAACAATATGCATTAGTTTGTGAGTGATGTTTCGTATTTACAAACCACATTGAGTTTGTTTGTGAATCATTGGGTGTGAGTAAAACACGTTTTGTGTGTGTGTGAGGTTTTGGCACATAATTCGCTCCATACATTTATTACAACATTATTTTAGGCGATTTTCAGTGTATTTTTTTATTTACTGACAATTTAGATGTGTCCAAAAAAGTTCAGAAAGTAAAATAAATAGAATGATTGTAATAGAACACTGAAGCAAAACAAACTTTATATATATATATATATATATATATATATATATATATATATATATATAAACACACACGCACACACACACACACACACACACACTATACACACATATATGAACTTTCACTTTACCTCCATGCCTCAGTTCAAATTTCCAAAGAAAGATGCTAATTGGTCGTGCAAAAGCCCAAAAACTATGTTTATTGGTTGAGTATATGATAGTTTCAACCAATCTGGGCATGGGGTGGGACTAAGCATCAACAATCATTCATAATTGGCTCAGAGGAACAACCCGCACGGGTTTCTTTGGCGAATCAATGCTGATCAAAACTTGATGACGCAATCACATACACTACGGAGCTTCTGAATGTCCAAACGCGATTAACCCGATATCACAGAAAAGCCGTGAATCTCCTCTTTATGGGACTTTTTAAAGCATACGGATTGGAGTAGCGGTTTAAAAGTTCTTAAAGGGGTCATATAATGCCATTTTTGTACTAGCTAATATGATTCTTTAGGGTCTAAATTAAAAGTTTGTAATATACTTTAATTAAAAATTCTCATTAGTATTGTAAGAAAACACTTATTTTACCTGGTCAAAAACAGCTCTGTTTTCAGCACGCCGTTTCAGTGCATATGACTTTAAATGATAATGAGCTTTGCTCACTCCACCCCTCTGTTCTGCGCATACACCGTTTGTAACACAATAACACAATAACCACGCGTTGTTCATTATAAACGTGGGATTATGAATTATATTGAGAACGTTGTACATAGAAAACATGCTGTAATGTACCCTGAGTGTAAACCGACGCATTCATCGTGAAGCGTGCAGCTGGCGATTTGCAAAGATTATATAAATATTAATATAAAGATTAATAAAACGTTACACTCACTTTAGTTCTTCTGAAGGTTCAGCAGGAAGACGAATAGGTTCCGATCCTTTATTCAGGTGCAGCTTCTCAGCAAAACCAGCTTTACACTGATCCTCGTTTATAAAGCAGTCCACTGAGAAATGATTCGGCAAACATGAGAGCATTGACGTTGCTCGTGGGGAATATTCCCTTCGAAAACAAAACTCAGCCACTGCGTCTTCAGCGGTTCGGATTTAGGAACATTAAAATGACTGCTGTGTTCGTTATTACGCCCAAGAACAGAACACCACAATCGCTTAGACGCCATTCTGCTCATAGACAGTGCTCCAGCATATCAACAATGACCGCGCCGGTCCGCGCAGACTATGATTGACAGGACGAGCGAGGGCGGGTCTGTGTTGAATCACTGCTGTCAATCAACAATCGCGGGAGGGGCGTCCGTTTTATTGACGTCACAAAAACGAACGGCTCAATTTGAGGCAGGGGAAAACATATAAGGAGATTAAAACAAAAACACTGGATGGATTTTTATCATTATATGATGGTTGTGTACAGACACTGCCAACACACATTTCAGTACAATCAACTTGTAAAAGTGCATGTACCATTATATGACCCCTTTAAACATTTAAGAACAACAGTTATTTTTTGCCGTCGGCGGCCGTATAGGTCTTTAAGGGTTAAAAAAAGGAACAATTATAATGATAACAGGTTTGAAGCATAACCTGTGGCACAGCGTCATTTTTTTTAATGTCAACTAAAATCTAGGAAAGTCCCTGAACTTTTGTTAAAGGTGGGGTATGTGATTCTCTTTTTTGTACATTTTTTGAAAATAACTTGAAATCCTGTTCCTAACCCACTACAGCCACTGAGTTAGAAGCACTGAAATGAAAATTAAGCAATTTAATCATCTGTGGAACGGGCAGGACTCGAAAAACTCCAGCCAATCATTTCCAAGACCACCAGAATCATTGGACAGTAAGTTCGTCAATCAAACGGTTGTACCACGCCCCCCTCCCCCCAGCGCGCGTGACCCCCGTCGTGCGCATACTCAAAGTTTGTGACGCATGCGCATCTCGTCAGTAAAGCCGGTTCCATGATTAGTAGTAAATCATCATAACAATCTCTCGCGCATCTGAGTTTTCTCTCGTGCATGATTGCGCGTTCTTCGAATGGGTGGAGTCAGAGCCGGCGTTGGAGGAAAGAAGGTAGGACCATTTGAATTGTATATTTTCAAAATCTGCCGGTCGTTTTACAAATCACATACCCCACCTTTTAATACATTTAGAAAAATGTTGTATATAAGTTACTTAGCTATTCATTGCTAAACAATTCAACTGTTAATCTAACTTCAACAACTGAAGCACTTGACCATGGTACTCACCTGCCTCCGAATGTGCGCATTTCCTTCCACAGGCATGTTAATCGCACTCTCAATCAGACTCCTGGCAATGAAGATGTAGTACACAGAAATAATGAAGAGAGGAATGATATACAGAATGAGAAAGGAGGCCATGGAATGGATTTTAGGTTGCAGGTCTCCAGCGTGAGGGTACGGGGCACATGCTTTAAAGGTCTCATTGCTTTGTGGGATGTGGAAGGTGTGGAGATCGGAGAACACCGCCTCAGGGATGGCCAGGGCCATGGAGAGCAGCCAGATCGATGCCGCCCTCAGGCAGACCTTTAGCGAAGCTTTAGATGCCTTGATATCCATTGGCTTGACAATGGCCTTGTATCTAAGAGACAGAAAAAGACCCCAGAAACAGGAGGCATTTTAATTAACCTTAAGAACAATGTTTTAATTAAGAACGAACACACATAAAACATTTTTTTTGACTAATTAACTCAGTGTCTGAGTTGCTGAGTTCAGTCAAAGACAAAGTCCCTTACAAGGAAAGACAGTTCACTCGACGGCCACATTTGCAACGCCTCTGGCCAGCTATTTCGGGCATCCAAGACCAAAGTCCACTTGAATGGGGGAATCCTGAAATCTCAAAAACTTCTTGCCGAACTCCCAATTAAATAACATATTTCAAATCAGCAACAAAATATGACATGAACTGTCCCATAAAGGTTGTTTCTTATGCTCAAACAGCGTTAAAAAGCTTATTTTTCAACCTAAAGCTTATTTTTGCCGATGCGCATTGGCTCTTTTATTTAGAAGGCGGGATGTATTCCGGCAGTTTCTCCCCCTACCTTATTCAGAGCAGCACCCTGAATGAAAGTGAGGCTATGAGGGATCAATGACTTACTGTGTTTTCAATGGTGTAGATCACTTAGTTTTCCACAGCTCATACGGTCTGGGGTTTATTGCCTACTGAAATTTTGCAGTGTTTTGTCAGCAGAACAATCCAAAAACACATTAAATAACAGTACAACTCACTGAAGAGATGTGTCTATCCCTCACAGCCTCGCTTTCATTCGTGTTCAAAAATCAAAGATGGCGCTACTGTGAATAAGGTCAAATCATAAGTAATAGGAGTGAACCAACCTCTATAGACTTTGGTTCAGTTCAGTTGTACATAATGTTACAATTTTCTTAATGGATCAGCTAAGAACAGAAAAAAATGTCCGTTAGGCCTTTAACAAAACAATCTGCCTATAGCAACAAGTTAATCGATGGTATATGCTTTTGTTCAAGTACATAGCCCACATTAGTTCAACTTGTTTTTTAAATAATAATGTTTAATTGTAGGCATGTTGAGAAACTACATTACCCATGATTCTGCAAAAAAAACCTCCACCAATCAGAGAATTGCAACAAGCAAATCGTGACAAACAAACACTTTACTGCCTGCCTACTCCCATGAAGCACTTCAAAAGAGTCAGTTTTCCTACACTCTCAAAATACTTTGTATATATAATATACATATTTTGCAACGAATGTAAAATATATTGTAATAATATATATATATACAATTATAATATATATCTTTCAGAACATTACAAACTTCAAATCAGCATTTATAATGTTGTGATTCACTTCGTAGCTGATGGACAAAAATACTTGCAGAACCAAGGTAAAATCTGAAAAAGTGGTCGGGCACTGTTGCACATTTGGAATTATCAGATCACTGGATGGATTGGCCAAACCCATGTAATATATATATATATATATTTACCAGAAGTGAGAATAGCCTATTCTATGACTGATTTGAAGCCCATCAGTATCCAGACCACAGGAAAAGATCCTCCCACCTGTTGTTTATTGCCGTTCACCTAAACGGATTAGCCTCCAGTGCTAATCAGACTCCCACCACATAGATCATGGCACAGTCTTCCTGCTTATTCATTTTTCATTTTATTTATATAAGAGGGAGATAAGTGTAAGTGGAATTTTATTTCAATCACATGAATTTGTAAAGTGCATATCACAATGTACGTGTTGTTCCGAAGCAGCTTTACAAAGAACATTGCCTCACAATCCCCTCAGTGAACAAGTCAAAGTCAACAATGGCAAGGAAAAACTCACCAATAAATCTCTGACTTTTCGTGAATTTCTAAGCACCTTCAAGTTCTGGCATTGGTATAAAAATATGAATCACTTCACGACACTATCAACTGTTTCTCATTTAACACGAGGGCAACTCGACCCTCAGTTGATCCATTGCTCTGGAGGTGCACTCGTTACTCTTGAGTTCTCTAGAATCAACACCAACAGGCAGAGGAAGCAGTTCATTTTTCTCCATCATTAAGCATGTTCTTTATCATTTCCGTTCACCTGCTACTATCAGACACCAAGTCACACACTTCCTCAAGAGAACTGACAGACCAAGAAGGCATAAAATTGGAGCCTTGTGTATATGGGATACAAACACAGATGTGTATATGCAATAGAATAGAATAATTGAATATAATCAGTCCCTTGATTGCTAAAGTCTGGGTTTATTATACACCTTTTCTCTTTTACATTGTGAATTACACAAAAATTGGTTTTTTTTACTGGCTTCTCAGCTTTTAAAGTTTTTTTTTTCAACATAAAAAAATACATTTACAAAAAATTGTGTGATAAAGACATTTAAACACAGGCATTGCTTTTCAACCGAACTGTTTTGACAAGTGTGACAGATCATCAGCAAAAGTGGCACTTTGAGTGGGATTTTGAGTTACCTGCATGTGGCATTACACTTTTCTTCTATTGAAAAGGACAGAAGAATGAGTCTGTGCCCCTACTCGAAAAAGCATGTCATATCTTTAGATTGTCATGATGGAATTTCAGGTGGTTAGTTACTGGTCTATCAACCCTGCAACTTGTTCAAGGTCTGCCAGATCAGTCTCACTCACACTAGTCACCTTGGCAGACCCTAGCATACCCTCACAAATAAATAAATACATATCTTGCAACAGTACTAATATACATGTAATTGACCCTTAAATAACCATTTAAAAACCAGAATAATGTTTTTTTTCAGCTGTCTTTTTATAGAGGCTATGTTTAAAAAGAGCATCCCCATTCTCAAGCTTGATTAATTGACAAAGACTTTAGAGGTAGTAATTATTAATGACGTTCACATTTTAATCGCTTCCTGATCTAAAAGCCAATCAATCACGAAACTTAATGTCCCATTTGACATGATTTTCCACTTTAGCTGAACTCAGCATAATAATAAAATGTAGTGACATTTTACATTAGTGTTTATGTTAATGATGATGACTCTATGAGTCATTTTGTAATAATTTCGAGGAGCTTGCTTCATTGACACATTGTGATGATTGCAATTAATGACATTAAAAATATATTTAAACTGAAATGGTATTGTTTGGCTTTCTGAACCGATGTTTATAAAGGTCAAGGATATATATCGATCTCTTTACCTGTCCGCTGCCAGCGCTGTGAGCGTGAACACCGACACTCCGACTGAAGTCAGTTGAATGAACGGGATGAGTTTGCAACCCATCCGCCCAAACAGCCACTCATCCGCCAGAAACTTGCTGGCATCCACGGGCGCACAGGTGACCAGCAGCAGCACGTCTCCGAGGGCGAGACTCGACATGAACAGATTGGGGACATTGCGCATGGATTTCACGATGCAAAACGTCCTAATGAGCGTCACATTACCAATAAGTCCAGCAGTAATGAGGAGCGCGTAAACGGTTGCTATAATAATGCCTGAATGCAAGTGTGGATGCTCCGGAGCGGTGCTGGTGTTGAGTATCTCCAGAGAGTCGCCCAGAAACTTTACATCTGGTGTCGGGGTCAATGTTGCGTCAGACATGTTTTCAAATCAGTTCTTGCGCATTTTGAAACTCAAGTGTCCAATATAGACGCATATTGCCATGAATACGGTTTGTACTGTTAGTCCGGTGATATTCCTTTCCAGCTCATCCTGTGCGCAAATGGCGAGTCCATGCGAGGTTTGGCTCCTATTATGCCAAATCGATGCGCCTGCGCTCTCATGTGTTGGGAAACTAATAAGCCATAAAGCCTGTCTCTAAATCTAGTGAGCTGCCTACAGACAATGATCTTTGACATTTAGCTCTTAAAAGATGAACATTCATGGCATCCAATTTGCATGGATACTTCCTGTATTTTTTTTTTTTTAAATATATATTTTTAAAAGTTACTTGTGAAGTTTCTATTTTCACCTATTATTATTACTAATTAATTATGAATAATTACTTGCAGTGTAGCTATATCTCCTATCAGTTGTGCTAATTACAAATTATGTTATTTAGATTTATTTTTTCCCCCATGCTTGTACAGCTGAGCTGGGCATAAAAGGTCAACTAGATCCTCATGGCAACGGTGAATCATTATTATAAATACATTTCAAAATTCAGCGGCAAAAGATCATTGTCTTGATAGCACTTTCATAATCCTTTTATAATACTGTATGTAAATCTCGAATAACAAACCTGCACTCTGAAATCTGATGTAAACATGAATAGCTCTCGGTTTGTGCAGTTCTTTGAAGCTTGTTGGTAGCCATCTACCCTAGGCCTAGGGTGAAGGTATATGGTCTGAATGTATGATCTGAATAAATGGTCTGAAAGTACAGAACACATAATACCACAGAGTGACCAAAGATATAAGGTCTCCACAGCAACAGACTTTAAATTTAGTGCAAATGAATGGAGTGTAGATATAAGTGTTTCACCCAGAACAGGTTGATGACTAAAAAGAAAAGTTGATACCCGACAATGGTTGTGCATAAATGATCCAATTTAACATTCAAATTTGCACTGGGTTGATTATCCGACCAAAACTACATCAGAATTGATTTGCTGAGCTGATTAACAATTACGCTGAATCAGTATCATGAATGCCGGCGTGCATTTAACCAACCACTCCATAATACACAAGAGACACCAGCTATCAACACAAGACATAGCTGTTCACATAAAGAGGTTCAAGTACTGTACAGATGCATAATGAAAGATCTGGCTGTATAGTGGAGAAAAACATTTACATCTCCTTCTCATATACTAATGCCATAGTCAAAGACATAAACCTATAGCATATGTGTATAGGTCATGCAGCTGGGAGAATGGATGAAGTATTTTTAGTGATAACAGAAGTCTTTGCTTATCTTCACCGGGTGTGGATGAATAGGGCTCAGACCGAGGCCTCATTGTGTTGGCGAGAAAATCTTGTATTACACAAAGAGACGGAATGACACACAAAAGGCATTTATAAAATCTATCTACCAGGTTCCCCACTTCCCAGACCTCCCACACCTTCCCTTTATTTTGCTGGTGAAATGGTCCACCTCAGTTTCAGTCAGAAACATGCTTTACAATCAAAATGCCACATGCGGTTCCCCACTACATCTGCTCTCCTCTTCTGATAACACAGCAAGCTTAGCTGGCAAAATCCACTCCATGAGCACTTTACATTAAAGAAAAAAAGAAGAAAACAAAGAAGAGGTTCTTGTGTGTTTTTAAGACTTTTTTTTTGGCCTTGTTGGTTCAAGGTCACTGGAAACATGCTAAGTAAATCTGTGTTATTGATGGCGATATTTACACAGCAACAGCTTTATGAGTGCCAATGAATTGAGAAGTGCCTATTTGTCACCGTTTATCACAATCCTGCAAACCGCTTTCAATGTCCCAGAGCCCATTATCAACACAATTAGTGTGACATCTGTGAAGCTGTAAGCAAAGCAAAAATCACTCTGAACAATGTCAGCAACAGGTGAATTGATTTGGCTAGTCGGGTTCTTACAAGCATGACCAGTATATGTTGTGTTGACACCCAAAAAAATTATTTTGGGACATGTGTTTGGGAATGTTTCTTAAAATTGTTTAAGTGACAGCTGAGAGCAAAAAATGGGTTGCAGATTTGTTCTGGTATAGCAGACAGCAAGAAAAGATGCAAATAATACAATGCCACTAACCATATGTTCATGTGTAGTTAGGATCAAATAAACAGGCTTATATATTTTGGTGTTTATGTCAAAAGCAGTGCACCGAATCAAACTCCATATGGTATTTTCATGCAAACTCATCAGTCACTTTTTAGTAGAATCTAGCCAAAATGGTCAGAAGCCAACATGGACAGATTGTGTGACATGACCTCATCCTCAAAAAGCATAGACAAAATGATTTCAATCAAATTCAATTCAATTAGTAGCCAATATCACGTCATACTTTTGACATACAAATTTGACAAACAGATATCTACATCCCTACTCACTGTTCAGGGAGCAATGAACACTTCATAGGGACCATGTGAATATGAGCACATCCTTATTGATTAACACTGATTAATACTCACAAAACTTAACTTTCCAAATGATCTGTGATGAATGATAGTCATGTGGGATATAGGGTTGAATTAGAAATACATGATTAAAAATGAATGAAGAAAAATAAAGACATGAATGGAGAAAAAAACTCATGGCAGAAAAATGAATTATAATATTTAATTCGACCCACTGTGTGCAGGGACACACGTTTTTTATTTCTAATTATAAAAGTAAATCTTAAGCAACTGAAAGTGAAAGTTTTAAAATTAAATTTGTAAGTTAAAGTAAGACTTATAAAGTTATAAAGTGCTGGTATTGTGTGTAAAATACTACTCTTTTACCATGATGAAAAAAATAGTGACTTTTTATATAATATCGATTCTTTTTTCAGTCTGCCCTGAACCGCTTCTCAATTGGCTGTTATTCAAAATAATGTCTTTGTTTCTCTTCGATAATACAATTCCACCTCAGTGCGGCAATTTTCCTAAATGTCACAGGAGCTGAATGTTATAGGACATCTATAGGACATTATCTTTGAGACACTCCTTCCAGATAGGCAGAAAGCATTTGGGGGGATGCTGCAATTATTGAGCCGTAGCCAAAACCTGGATATGTCCATTAAATGTCATTCTTTATTATGTTAAGCAAACAGACAAAGAGCCCAACTCTATGAATCCAACCCATAATAGCATTTCAGGAATTCCATAAGAATAGCCTATCTGTCTCAAAGAATGACAAGAAAATGGGTTTCTTTTATTTGCCACGAACAATGGATAAATAAGAAAATAATAATATTTTCAAGTACATATTCATATTATGCTGTAACACAGGACACCTTCCTCATGTGTTACGAATTAAATAACGACTTGATAACAAGTAGTAATAAATTCTGGAAGGAAGAAAAGACTAATCATGAAAAACAAGCAAAGAAAATTCATGTCAAATGTTATCAGACTGGCAGCAAACTGCCGTAACCTTTTCAGTAAAACTGACGGTGAAAAGGTTTAGAGACCTTTGCTTCTTATCAACTAGAGATAACCACAGAATTATAGTGCTGATGGCTACATGATCGAAAGGTTTCTTCAGTTCTGCCATTCGACACATGACTAAGAGTACATGTTATAGATTTACCTGCAGTCCACTATTAGATGGTTGATTAAGGCTGTTTGATTCAGGAAACAAAATCTATCTCCTTGTTGTTTAAAAAAACATCTTACATTATGATTTTAAACAGAGGTGTTTAGGAGGAGGTCTGTCAAAGGAGGTGCTTAACCTTCAGAAAGGTTGATTATCTGAAATTATGACATTTTTTTCGCTCAAATCTAGCAACCCCATCAATCTTTAGGTCGTGTCTACAGTTTTAAACCTTGATTTTTATTATTTTGTAGCAACAAACAAAGAATAAACATCAAAATTAAATAGACCTAATTCTAATTGCATAAAACAAAAGAAAAAAGTTGAATATATTTTAAAATGTAATTTATTGATGGCAAAGCATCATTACTCCAGTCTTCAGTGTCTCATGATCCTTCAGAAATCATTCTAATATGCTGATTTAGTGCTCAAGAAACATTTATTATTATTGTTGATGCGGATAACACTTTATTTATTGGATTCTTTGATGAATAGAATAGTTTTATAATTCAGTACAGAATATTACTGTAAAAAAAACACACAAAAAAAAACTTGCATGCTCCTGAATGTTTGCTGGTAAGGAACAGGAAATATTAGAAATATTGTAAAGGGAGATTAAAAAATGATGCGCACCGAAATTTACTGAAGAGAACATACTGTTTATGTCTGCTTGATCCCTGAAAATCATTAGTGGCTCTGAGGGGGTCCTGCTATATGCTGCTTCTGGAACTCTGAGATTTTCACTATACACGTTAATGCCATCTTTGCACTGATGGTTGAGCACGGATTACATATGTCCTTATAAATTGATCTCACTTATACACACACATGACCACTTACATAGGAAGGAAATAGGGGTGTAACGATTCATTCGTTTTCTCGATGCATCGATTACAAATCCTGACGATGCATATGCATCGATCTTGAAACATGTATTTCGAATTGTGAATCGTTTATTTCGGTCAATATTCGATTTAAAATGCTAAGAATCGAATAATTTGCGATTCGATTCAGTGCTTTAAAACATAAAAACAGTCATTAAATGACTACATGCGCGAATTATGAGGCGTTGTGCGGCGTCATTTCGCGTCCTCACAGCTCTCACACATACTCGCTGCACTCTTACCATCTTTCACTGGATTTCGCTCGCGCTCGGTCCCATATAGCTCTCATCTGCAGATTTTTGAGCAGTCCGTGTTTGAGCTCTCCTCAGGACAGCCATTGGTGTTCGTGTTCACATGAGCAGATGACAGCTCTCTATCGAGAAAGCAAGCCATTGATAAAGCTGCCATATCATTGCGCGGTCACTGCTATGAAACAACGCGTTCGTTGCGTGGAAACGTCACCGTTATTGTCTTTAAGATAAGATACTGAAGTTTTACGGAAATGGGTCATACCCGTCCTGAGCAGTTAAAGTAAAACCCCACTTATTCAAGGGTGCGCATTTATTACATGGAAAGAGAAAACGTATAATAGGTGTCTAAAATGTACACCGATTAATCATGAATGATGAATGAAATGTAACTTAATGTCGTTAAACTGAACTGATGAAATAACTACAACATTAATTACACTGAAATAAGAGCGCGTGGTTTATCCATCAATCAGATGCGCATTAAAGTTGCATTCGTAATCGTTAATATAGCACAAGTAGACAGCCGGCGCGTTTTCTTTCAGAATCACAAGGAAAATGTTCAGTCGGATAAAGAGAAAACAAAGAGTATAGCTATTCCATGAGGAAACGTTAGTTAAGGTTTTAGTTGGGAAAGTTCATGGTATTTTTAGTCTCACAATGGAAGGATGTTTAATGTAGGAACACTTTAAGGTTGTGTATCCATTCCTACAAAATAGTTAGCATGATGAACTATACTTTTAAAGCCTTTTTAAATCTTGGTTTACATTTTTACTAATGCTAATTTATAGGCTTTGGAAATATTTTTTATAAGAATAGATTCATTAAAAACTAACATGAACTAACGTTAACAATAGACAAAATGTCGTTGTTTTTCTTTTCTTTCTTTTTGTTCCCACTCTCTGACCCCCGAAGCCAGCTGTATAATTCACACCCTGACTAAGACCCATTGGGGGAAGCATTTAAATAATCCTATGAATGCATATAAAAAATTAAGAATCGAATCGAATTAATTGAATCGCATCGAATTTTAATGTGAATCGCATCGAATCGAATCTTTCTGAATTTGCAAAAATCGTTCTTGAATCGAATCGAAAACCTATGAATCGTGAATCGAATCGATTCGCTGCCTACCCAAAGATTCACAGCCCTAGAAGGAAACCATAGCAACCTCACAACCAGTTGCCTTGCCTAGTTCGCACGAAAACAGGACTTTTTTTTTTTACTCATGCAGAGTACCTCATTTTGGTCTGACTCACGTTCAAAAATAAAGGAGAGACTAAATTTGTGAATTATATGAGGGCAAGATCAAAAATGGCACTAATCTTATAGGGAAATTAACATTCTTTCCTTTGATTGATGGCTCAGTGTGAGGTGGGTGATGGATGATGGCAGAGCAGAACAGTGAACAAAAGCTTATGAGCAAAAATGGTGAGTACATTTCAAAGAAACAATTTGGGCTGTAATATTTTTGAATCGCTGTCTTTTAATTATTCAAATTCAAATGATAACCATATTTTATCCATAGATCAACCCCGTTCATTATTTTAGCTCAATGCTGCTTTCTAAATGAACTACTTTATATGTATATATTCTTTATATACTTAGAGAATAGACTTTAAGTTGGATGGATGGATGGATGGATAGATAGATAGATAGACATTTTAAAGACAACAGTGACTTTGGTGGTATTTAGTATTTGGATAAAGTATTAAGGCAATGATTTGTCTGTAATGTTGCATGTTGTTTTCGAAATGTTACTGATAAGCATTTGTCCCGATATTTATTTTCCATCTGTCCTCTTTATCAGGGCCAACTGAGAGTGATTCATGGCAGATTTAGCCTGGAAACCATGATAAATGTGTTTGGAGTTCGATAAAGCCTCCATTTACATCTGTTCAAAATAACTGTGTATTCTCAAAATCCCTGCAAGCAACATTTACATTGCAAGCATTTCATTACTGTACACTATTACCTGCCTGATTCTTTTCTGGAAACAGTGAAAACAGTTGAAAATGACGTCATTTTGATCCCCTAACACTCCCTTTGCATACATCATACAGAACATACAGGCCTTGTGCTGACTACAAAGTAGTAAATAAGAAAATGAAAAGGAATTGAGACACAATTGACAATTACATGAACCCATACAAGACCGAGTGGCACAGCTGATCTCTATGGGGTTTCCACTCACATAAATGTAATGACGCACTCTATTTACAGTCATTTATCTAACAGCTACAGCAGAGGACCTTCTTTCCACCCTCTTCCGTTTACAGGGCCCGATCTCAGTGGAAAATCACACAATGATTAAGCCTTTCGTTCTCCTAAGTATTTCTGTAGACAATTCAACTTTAGAATTCGAGCTGGATCACCGCTGGGTTTTATTACACGCTGGTCACGATAATGCATCGCCTGAGCCCACCAAGGACATTCAAGTTGAGATTTTTATTAGGGTTATTCAAGCTTGAGTTACATTTGTTATTCACTTAATTGGAAACCCTGTCAATGAGGTATCAGTTGTCAGGCGCAAATTCTGGATTTCTGTGGTCTGTTAAAAACACACAGAAACAGGTGGAAGTGGAAAATGGATTATTATTATATTATCTTGATTTTAAAATGACATTTCTGATTGTTTTATATTGTATGTGTCTAGCTTTCGAATAAAAATCTAGCTATCTGTCATTCTTCCACCTCTCTAACCTTTCGCTTGCTTCCTCTTTCGCTTATGAAGCTGCGTGTTTATGTTTGATGGTCTATGAGATCATATCCAACTTATCTTACATTCTCTTGAGTCAGCGCCAATACTAATCCCGTTTGGAGAGCCTGGAGGAATAAAAGAGCAGAGTGGAATGGGGGTCCGTAATCTTTGCAGAAATCAGTTCCTGAAAAACTGTCAAATTACACAGAAATGGGATCCTATTACGTTGCATTTTATAGATTGGCCCACAAAACACACACAAACAGAGCTCGCTAAATCGATAAGACTATGGGAATCTATCTCAAGCATTAAATGGGCACACACTGTGAACTGTAAACATCGCTCTTATTCTTATCACTCACTGGTTTTAGGATTTTCAGAATTGAATTTCCCCAGCCTAGTGGATCAGCCAGAAAAGGCACTTACTGAATATAATAATGAATGAGACATGTAGGGCCTATACTGTATAGTAATAAACACTTTCACCTGCATATAATTGGTGCCTTTTTTTTTAACTTAAAGATTGCTATACACAAAACACGTGTTAAAGGTTATATAAAAAAAGAAAACTCAGGAAAAAGGAAAAAAATGGACGAATTGATTTGTTATACATTTTTGGGTAACACTTTACTTGAAGGGGTGTGCATAAGACTAACATGACACCTTCATAACCATGACATGACACATGTTAGGAATATGAAGGAAGTTTTATGGATGTTTGTGACAACTGTCACTGTAAGTGTCATTCGCTCAATTATGACATTTTTAATGCAAATATGACATTGTTTGAGATGTCTTTGTTATGACACCTTGACATAAACCAATACATCATAACCTGTCAGTGTCTTTGTCATGACAACTTGACATTACTAAGACAACACAACCTGTCATAAACATGACATCGCAGATTAATTATCAAACTTAAGAAACCACTTAGCTTTATTGGTTAACATTACATTAAACTGTCAGGTGGTTGGTTTTGACATTGGCTGTCATGAAGCCATTATAACTGTTTAATGACAAATTCAATTTGTCACTGTAGTTGAGGTCACGAAAAATATTCATGACACAGTTATAATGGCCTTATGACAGCCAATGTCAAAACCAACCACATGACAGTTTAACTTAATTTAATGTCAAGATGTCATAACAAAGACATCTTAAACAATGTCATATTTGCATTCAAAATGTCATTATTGAGCGAAAGACACTTAATGACAGTTGTCATAAACATGCATAAACCCTACTTCATATTCATGACATATGTCATGTCATGGTTATGAAGGTGTCATGTCAGTCTTATGTACACCCCTTCAAGTAAAGTGTTACCCATTTTGGCCATTTACAGTAGTTTACATATACGGCATTTGGCTTTAATTTAATTGTAACTATTAATTTGGTCCAATGAACTCTTATTCAGGGTGACTTGGAAAAAGTGCTTTTTAGTTTTACATAAGACTTCAACAGAAGTCAAGCATATAATTCAGAAAGGTTATTTTCTAGGAAAATAAGTCAAGTCAAGTCATCTTCATTTATATAGCACTTTAAACAATGGATTGTTTCAAAGCAGCTTTACAGAGATAAACATATAATTTAAGGTAACAGAGATTGTTTTGGCTTTATAGCGGTTCTTGAATAATGTTATTTCCAGCTAAAGTTAATTTTGATTGATTCACCTCCGTCGAAATGATCAGACTTTAAACGCGAGCACATTCAGAATTGATTCCAATGTGCCTTCGAAAACATGTGCGCAGGTTTGTAATTCAATACAACCCGTGCCTAAAGAAACTACTTGTCCTGCCTATTAATTTTGATACAGTATCTTGTTTTATTTGATCACTTCGGGGTACGCAAACCGAAATTCACAACGCTTTATCTGTAGAGTGGGAAAGGGATCCTCCATAGGGAGAGGATAGTTGACACTTCAGCACTGCATTGTCATCGGGTCCAGGCGAATCTCCTTCGTCAGATCTGGATACGGCCTGGATCCGGCTGGCTGCGGGAAAACCTCGGGATAAACAAAGACACTAAAGTTAGCGTAGATGCCATTCTTCTTATGATGTAACGAGTACATCAAGATTTAAGGGAAGTGTTCCCAGTTCCGGCTGACCTAATCTATGCAGCCTAACATTGAATTATAGTCTATAATGTATTATGTGTATGCTAGGTCAAAGAGATGTGTTTTTAGTCTAGCTTTGAACTGACAGAGTGTGTCTGCTTCCCAGACAATGGTAGGAAGACTGTTCCAAAGTTTTGGTGCTAAATAGGAAAAGGATCTACCGCCTGCCGTCGGTTTTGATATTCTAGGTATCAAGGGCGTAGGTTTAGGGGGGGACGCTAGGTACTAGTCCCAATCAATATTTTGAGATGACAAATTTGTCCCCACCAATATTTAGCAAGCTCCTTTGAACTGCTATTTTGATATTTGCGCTGCTATTTGGATCGATTCCAACGGCCAGGACGACGACAGTACAAGATACGCCGTAATTTGATTGGCGGCGGGGTATCTGACAGGCAGGCTACACGCGCGGGCCGGGACTACTTTTTGTGCTTGCACTCACTGGCAGCGAGCGGGTGGTGTGTGCGTGTGTGTGTTTGTGTGTGTATGCGCGCGTGACGACGCCGACGGTAAGTTACCAGGGCTGTCTGTCTGTCTCTCTGCATGCCATATACAAAGGCCAGGGTAAAACATTTTAATATTCCGTTTTTTGCCCCTTTTTGTACTTTGTAGATCAGCTATGTCACCCAAGAAGAAGAAAGGGGACATACGAAGCTTTTTCATAAAGCAGAGTGTAAGTAGGCAAAAATAACTAGCCACACAAATAACTAGCAGTAGTAGTGACTGACCATGCTTTCAAATGCAGATTCTACTGTGGAAAATAGTATTAACTGGTGATCCTGGTCAGTGGTTACCCAGGATATTGTTACAGTTAAACCTAGCTTCTGCAATCTTTCAAGGTTAGGAGCATTAATTAGGGGTGTGCAGCACGGATAGACTCACAGAAGTCGCGCTATCATGATAGACGTTAGCAAGTCACTGAATGTTAATTAGCCTACCTTAACTTAGAATCTTGCAGTCATAAACAGTGGATCATCTCAGACATTTTTCGTTTCTACATTCTGTTTATGTAATGTATTTGTGAGTGTAGCCTACTTGCTAGACACATGTCTGGAAAAACATGTTGGCAATGTTAAAAAGGCAAAAGTAAACACTGTTGGTTATTCAAATATAATGAATCATTATTTGTTTGATAATATCCAAATAACAATATCTGGTAGGAGGGTTAAACTTGCTTTTTTTTAAGGATAGAATATATCAATAGAATTTGATATAGAATAGAAGATACATAATAATTTATGTTAAATAAAATGTTTGGTTGTTCAGCATTATAGTCTCAGGTTTTTATTTTTTGAGAGTGCATTTTTGAGATTATACAGTTATACTAGCTCTTTATTGACAGTATACAGGATGGTGTATCGGGGGTCAGGATACAATATAATGAGATGAGATGAGATGAGATGGGGGGGGGGGGGGGGGTCAGATGGGATGTCCCCACCAAAGCTGAGACCAAACCTACGCCCATGCTAGGTATTATCAACTGGCCGGAATTTTGAGATCCCAATAGATGTGAAGGACTAGCCTATAATGCTTTTAAAGCTCACTCAAGTACTGCGGAGCTAAACCATTTAGTGCTTTGTAAGTAATCAACAATATTTTAAAATGTATACAATGTTTAATAGGGAGCCAATGCAGGGTTGACAGAACCGGGCTAATATGGTCATATTTCCTGGTTCTGGTAAGAACTCGAGCTGCGGCGTTTTGAACTAGCTGTAGTTTCTTTATTAAGCGTGCAGGGCAACCACCCAGTAGAGCATTACAATAATTTAGCCTTGAGGTCATGAACGCATGAACTAATTGTTCTGCATTTCCTAATGAGAGCATATGGTGTATTTTAGATATATTTTTAAGATGGAAAAATGCAGTTTTACAGATACTAGACACATGACTTTCAAAAGAAAGGTTGGTATCAAAGAGCACACCCAGGTTCCTAACCGACGACGAAGACTTAACAGAGCAGCCATCAAGTGTTAGACAGTATTCTAGGTTATTACGTGTGGAAGTTTTTTGTCCAATAATCAGAATGAGTGCTTTTTGTATACAAAAGTGCTCCCTGATAGAAACAATTTGTTTTTTTAACAATCAAATAAATACGCAAACACAAATAATGAGAGTATTGTAGGAAGAGGTGAGTCATCATGAGTCTGCACCTGAAGATTGGGAGGAGGTTGATTAGATCCTGACCCTGGGGTCTAAGAACATAAAGCACTGGGCCCTGCTGGAGGGGTCAGCCTTAATTGGGCAAGTCATGGTCCAAGGGATAAGCATGTATAGTTTGTACTGGAGGTTGTCTGTTGATTGGCATGTATGCTACTACAAGTGCAGTACAAAGCATTTAATTTATGATTAATCTGAGAGCACACAATAACCACTGTTTTATCCTGCAGTGCTTTAATCAGTGTCTAAAGCGCCCTCTATTGGTGTTTGCTATTCATTACAGCTAATGCATGACTAATGTTGATATGTACAGCAGTGCTATAAATGATCCAAAAAATCTTGTAATCCGTTCTAAATTCAAATGAAAAATTAGTAATTATAAATTCCCATAAACTATTAGCTCCACCATATCTGGACTGGATAGGCCAAAATCCTTGAACTTATTATTTCATTATTATCCTAAGGTTTTCTTTAAATTAACGTTCAACCCGACCACACAGCATGATAACTTTTTCTCTGCAGTTATAGACTTTCTGTAGCCCTGCTGAGCTCGTTGTGCTCTGTATTGTTGTGCTTTGTGCGGTTTGTATTTCCACAGCATGAAGGTAAGATTTAAATCTTCCCGGTCTACTGACATTTGTTATGACATCTGCTTCTAACATTACAGTGCTCACGATAACTTTTGTTAACTCTCTCGTTTGTTACTCTTCGGCAGCGATTCCATAGAAATTTACAGAGCTACTGCAAAAAATGGAAGTTCAAAGGTGATATTCTAAAGATGGCAGCACACTTTTTTCTCTGTCTCAGATGGCACACTTCGGCCCTGTCCTAAATGGCACTCGTGGACTTCCTCTGAGTCGGTACATTCGTGACGGCACAGACACCGGCACGGACACCGGCATCTACAACGGCACGAACACCAGCACAGACACCGGCACGTACACCGACACGTACACGAACACCGGCACAGACACTGGCACAGACACCGGCACGTACACGAACACCGTCACGGACACCGGCACCAACATAGAGACACCGTCACGGACACCGGCACATACACGAACACCGTTACGGACACCGGAACCAACATGGACACACCGGCACGGACACCGGCACGTACACGAACACCGGCACGGACACCGGCATGTACCCCGGCACATACATGAACACCGGCACGGACACCGGTCGGCACCAACATGGACACACCGGCACGGACACCGGCAAGGACACCGGCACAGACACGGATACGGACACCGGCACGAACACGGATACCGGCACCAACATGGACACACCGGAACAAACACCAGCAAGGACAACGGACACACCGGCACGGACGCCGGCAAGGTTACCGGCACGTACAAGGACACCGGCACGGACACTGGCAAGGACAAAGGCACGGACACAGTGGGACGGATCCCGGCAAGGTACAAGGACACAACGACAAGGACACCAAGCACAGTCACTGGCACGTACACCGGCATGGATACAGACACCGGCACCAACATGGAAATTTATCTTAATTTAAGATAAATACATCTGGACTTACAAAATGGTGTGTGTGTGAGAGAGAGAGAGAGAGAGAGAGAGAGAGAGAGAGAGAGAGAGAGAGAGAGAGAGAGAGAGAGAGAGAGAGAGAGAGAGAGAGAGAGAGAGAGAGAGAGAGAGAGAGAGAGAGAGAGAGAGAGAGAGAGAGAGAGAGAGAGAGAGAGAGAATAAATGATTCACTCTTGCTGGTTTACAGTTTAACCTAGTCATTGCTTATATCTTAGGCCTTATCTTTTATTTTAATGACTTTTTTTAGAGTAAGAAACTTGAAATTCTGAAATTATACATTCGAAACGGACTTTTAAAGCAATTTTTACTTTTTAATGTCTATGACTTTTATTTGATCACTTCGGGGTACGCAAACCGAAATTCACAACGCTTTATCTGTAGAGTGGGAAAGGGATCCTCCATAGGGAGAGGATAGTTGACACTTCAGCACTGCATTGTCATCGGGTCCAGGCGAATCTCCTTCGTCAGATCTGGATACGGCCTGGATCCGGCTGGCTGCGGGAAAACCTCGGGATAAACAAAGACACTAAAGTTAGCGTAGATGCCATTCTTCTTATGATGTAACGAGTACATCAAGATTTAAGGGAAGTGTTCCCAGTTTTGGCTGACCTAATCTATGCAGCCTAACATTGAATTATAGTCTATAATGTATTATGTGTATGCTAGGTCAAAGAGATGTGTTTTTAGTCTAGCTTTGAACTGACAGAGTGTGTCTGCTTCCCGGACAATGGTAGGAAGACTGTTCCAAAGTTTTGGTGCTAAATAGGAAAAGGATCTACCGCCTGCCGTCGGTTTTGATATTCTAGGTATTATCAACTGGCCGGAATTTTGAGATCGCAATAGATGTGAAGGACTAGCCTATAATGCTTTTAAAGCTCACTCAAGTACTGCGGAGCTAAACCATTTAGTGCTTTGTAAGTAATCAACAATATTTTAAAATGTATACAATGTTTAATAGGGAGCCAATGCAGGGTTGACAGAACCGGGCTAATATGGTCATATTTCCTGGTTCTGGTAAGAACTCGAGCTGGGGCGTTTTGAACTAGCTGTAGTTTATTTATTAAGCGTGCAGGGCAACCACCCAGTAGAGCATTACAATAATTTAGCCTTGAGGTCATGAACGCATGAACTAATTGTTCTGCATTTCCTAATGAGAGCATATGGTGTATTTTAGATATATTTTTAAGATGGAAAAATGCAGTTTTACAGATACTAGACACATGACTTTCAAAAGAAAGGTTGGTATCAAAGAGCACACCCAGGTTCCTAACCGACGACGAAGACTTAACAGAGCAGCCATCAAGTGTTAGACAGTATTCTAGGTTATTACGTGTGGAAGTTTTTTGTCCAATAATCAGAATAAGTGCTTTTTGTATACAAAAGTGCTCCCTGATAGAAACAATTTGTTTTTTTAACAATCAAATAAATACGCAAACACAAATAATGAGAGTATTGTAGGAAGAGGTGAGTCATCATGAGTCTGCACCTGAAGATTGGGAGGAGGTTGATTAGATCCTGACCCTGGGGTCTAAGAACATAAAGCACTGGGCCCTGCTGGAGGGGTCAGCCTTAATTGGGCAAGTCATGGTCCAAGGGATAAGCATGTATAGTTTGTACTGGAGGTTGTCTGTTGATTGGCATGTATGCTACTACAAGTGCAGTACAAAGCATTTAATTTATGATTAATCTGAGAGCACACAATAACCACTGTTTTATCCTGCAGTGCTTTAATCAGTGTCTAAAGCGCCCTCTATTGGTGTTTGCTATTCATTACAGCTAATGCATGACTAATGTTGATATGTACAGCAGTGCTATAAATGATCCAAAAAATCTTGTAATCCGTTCTAAATTCAAATGAAAAATTAGTAATTATAAATTCCCATAAACTATTAGCTCCACCATATCTGGACTGGATAGGCCAAAATCCTTGAACTTATTATTTCATTATTATCCTAAGGTTTTCTTTAAATTAACGTTCAACCCGACCACACAGCATGATAACTTTTTCTCTGCAGTTATAGACTTTCTGTAGCCCCGCTGAGCTCGTTGTGCTCTGTATTGTTGTGCTTTGTGCGGTTTGTATTTCCACAGCATGAAGGTAAGATTTAAATCTTCCCGGTCTACTGACATTTGTTATGACATCTGCTTCTAACATTACAGTGCTCACGATAACTTTTGTTAACTCTCTCGTTTGTTACTCTTCGGCAGCGATTCCATAGAAATTTACAGAGCTACTGCAAAAAATGGAAGTTCAAAGGTGATATTCTAAAGATGGCAGCACACTTTTTTCTCTGTCTCAGATGGCACACTTCGGCCCTGTCCTAAATGGCACTCGTGGACTTCCTCTGAGTCGGTACATTCGTGACGGCACAGACACCGGCACGGACACCGGCATGTACAACGGCACGAACACCAGCACAGACACCGGCACGTACACCGACACGTACACGAACACCGGCACAGACACTGGCACAGACACCGGCACGTACACGAACACCGTCACGGACACCGGCACCAACATAGACACACCGTCACGGACACCGGCACATACACGAACACCGTCACGGACACCGGAACCAACATGGACACACCGGCACGGACACCGGCACGTACATGAACACCGGCACGGACACCGGCATGTACCCCGGCACATACATGAACACCGGCACGGACACCGGTCGGCACCAACATGGACACACCGGCACGGACACCGGCAAGGACACCGGCACAGACACGGATACGGACACCGGCACGAACACGGATACCGGCACCAACATGGACACACCGGAACAAACACCAGCAAGGATAACGGACACACCGGCACGGACGCCGGCAAGGTTACCGGCACGGACGCCGGCAAGGTTACCGGCACGTACAAGGACACCGGCACGGACACTGGCAAGGACAAAGGCACGGACACAGTGGGACGGACCCCGGCAAGGTACAAGGACACAACGACAAGGACACCAAGCACAGTCACTGGCACGTACACCGGCATGGATACAGACACCGGCACCAACATGGAAATTTATCTTAATTTAAGATAAATACATCTGGACTTACAAAATGGTGTGTGTGTGTGTGTGTGTGAGAGAGAGAGAGAGAGAGAGAGAGAGAGAGAGAGAATAAATGATTCACTCTTGCTGGTTTACAGTTTAACCTAGTCATTGCTTATATCTTAGGCCTTATCTTTTATTTTAATGACTTTTTTAAGAGTAAGAAATTTGAAATTCTGAAATTATACATTCGAAATGGACTTTTAAAGCAATTTTTACTTTTTAATGTCTATGACTTTTGTCAACATTTCGCTTCAGTATACTTTCGACTAGTAGCGGCTCCTGCCAGTAGATTTAGGTAGGGCATATTCTGGGTCTTAGCGCTAGTTTATGATAAACATTTTGTAAGCTTTATATTCTGATCACTGAACACATCAGACACACTTCTGTCAGGACCACTATCGTCAAATACGATTTACATTTAGCATACATTTTGGATTGGCGGTATGGTTCCGTTCTGGGCGAGAACTCCCTGCGCATCCATGCAGCCTAGCATGGATAAGAGCAGGGAGAGCAGCAATATATATTGTTATATGAGGTATTTGTTTGGATTAATATTTTAGTCTTTTCAACTTTTCAATTTTGACTATGTAATCATTTCCATAATTATGATTTCATTATTCAATTAATTATGATTTACAAAAGAGCAGTAGCCTACTAAATTTGGAACCGCATACTAGCATACTGCTCTTACTATTTTTGCCATAGAAAGATAAGATATGGTAAAAGTAGTAGGCTAGGCTATATGCGGTTCTGAATTCAGCACAAATGACTTTTTTCTTATGTGGCATAAATTGGTATTAATCCATCCAAGCAATAATCCATCCTATATAAATCTAACTCTGGATTGAAATTTTTACTAGTAGGTATTTTAGCATTATAATATGGCACTAAATGGACTCAACCCAGGATGTCAGATAAATGCCGCTGATGATCATTATAGTTGTAGTAGCGTGACTGCATGAACACGCTGCTGACACTGACGGCAGTAAATATTGAGCTCACTGCGCCCTCTACCGGTTAGACTTGTAATAGTAATATATTTATTCGCCGCGGTGATCAGCTGTGAATCTGCGGCTGGTGGTTGATGGTTGATGCGTCCACTGGAACTTCAAAATGCTGGCTCGTGAGATCAGAGAGCAGAAAAGAAACATGGCTGAGTGAGGATGAGACTACCCAGCTCTGTCCTTGTGTCGGTCTCGTTGTTTACGGCCGAGACGACGGCGGCTCTGTATCTGAGCAGCACTTACCGCTCCGCGGGTGATCAGATTTGGCAGTGTTTCACGCTCCTCTTCACGCTTGTGCCATCCGTGCTGGTGCAGCTCACACTTATCTTTATTCACAGAGACCTGAGCAGAGACAGACCTCTAGTACTGCTGCTTCATATATTACAACTAGGACCAATAATAAGGTAAGTGGCGACTCTCTGTACAAGGATGTGTTTCTGCTTAACATTACAAGCCTTGCACTCTCTGTGGAGGGAATTATACCCATCCACATTATGGATAAAAACAATGTCCATTGTGAGTGCACATAACAAAGGTGTTTCCCTCCACCCCCCCTTTTTTTCCTCACGCGCAAGATGAACCGTGCTTTACCTATTCATAAATATTATGAATATTTGTCGTTTAATTTATAATCCACTGTGCACATTCATGTCAAAGGTTTCATGGTTCAAGGATTCATGTACCCGGGTCTTTTCATAAAATGTGTACCTTCTCATTTTTGAAAAGGTGATTTTGAATAAACGTTTAAGGTTTTAACATTCTTAGACAAATAAATGTAATGCATATTTGGATGCCATAGACAT
The DNA here is from genome assembly GCF_029890125.1 of Rhinichthys klamathensis goyatoka. NCBI lineage: Eukaryota > Metazoa > Chordata > Actinopteri > Cypriniformes > Leuciscidae > Rhinichthys > Rhinichthys klamathensis. The sequence continues at coordinate 208,040 of NW_026606624.1, forward strand.
ATATTTTTTTAAAGTATAAGGACTGCGGGGTTATTAGTTTACAATTCATTATCAGATTTTTTTCTCAAGGCCATGGCATTGCAGGTGTGTATTGCAAATATAATTTAATGTTGATAATTCTACAAATATGCAGTTTTCATTAATTATTATACTAGACAAAGTAATGGCAATAGCACTGTAAAATAACAGGCACATCACATCATAATAGATGATGATGTCATGATGATTTTTTTATTTTATTTATGGAATTGAACAAGGGAATTCATGACAGTAACACCCTAGCAACAACAAAACGCTCTTGTAACGTTAGCATAAAATTTCTGTTATTTTATTTTAGGTTAGGTTATTTTTTGTGAACCAATTAGGCCTAATATTCCTATAATTAATTATACTTTCTTTTTTAAATAAATGCTGTTCTTTTTAACTTTTTATTGGTCAATGAATCCTAAAAAAAAGTATCACATGCTCCAAAAAAAAAAAAAAATTAAGCAGTTTCCACCATTGATAATAAATCAATATGTAATAATTATTTCTGAAGAATCATGTGACACTGAAGACTGTAGCAATGGCTGATGAAAATTCAGCTTTGCATCACAGAAATAAATGATATTTTTAAGTATATAATGGAAAATGGAAAACAGTTATTTTACATTGTAATAATATTACTGTTTTTTTTCTTCTGTATTTTTGATCAAATAGGCTTGATGAGCAAAAGAGACTTCTTTTGAAAACATTAAAAAATAGTAATGTTTCCAAACTGTACCATGCCACAAGCTGGATAATTTGTGTCCTTAGATTATCTATAAGTATAGTTATTGGTGTTATTGACAGCTTCCATTCCAGTCCAGGCCTCACAGTAAAACTGTTCCATCTCTATCAGTCTGTGTGTTGATGCATTGACCATGTGCATAATTGAATCATTGATATTGCCTCTATTTCTCTAATAGTACAGTTTAGCAACGCAACCTGTGCCGGCTCATTCAGATTATGCTCAGCACAATTTCAGCCCTGCGTCATTAATGTTTAATTCAGTTGTTTATTTTCTTTGAGTTTGTGTGAATGGGCTGTAAAATCTCTCTTGGCCTTCTCTTAACAAGCTCTCATCCATCACATTATCACCAAGGTTGCCGACAACTTATTACTGTAAAATGGCAAGTTTGTTGTCAAGGTCTGGGATAGGTAATGCTCACTCAAGGATTGGCACCTGTCCTGTGAGACCTAGTCTCTGCATTTTAAATGAATGAGATGGAGAGATTGTTCACTGAGGCCTTAGAATAGCTGTCCTCGGGTAAGCTACAACTAAACTGGTGAGCTTTCATTGGATTGAGTGCAATTCTCTGAGCACTGACATGGTCTACTGTGACACGGCGGATGGATAAAAGTAGGATCCAACAATTCTAGGACATTTGCAGCAAACTCAGCGACCCCTTAGTACAAAAAGGGTAGCTTTTCTGGGTTGCTATGTTTAATTAAATAACACTACTAAACATTATGGTAAACCAGTGCTAATAAGGTTTCTGGTCAATTTAGCTTTTGTTTTGTTAATTTTATTTTAATAATGAAAATAACCAAAGGCAATATATGTTGTTTCTTTCAGCTATAATTTAAAAGGTATATTTATATATAATATTATTTATATAAAATATTATAATAAATTATAATTTATATAATTTATATATTTATTTTATTTTAAAAATAAAAATAACCAAATACAATATATGTTTTTTCTTTCAACTGTAATTTAAAAAGTTGAAGAACTATTTATTTAATTTAATTTAATTTAAAATTATTTTTATTTTATTTTATTTTATTAACCAAAGGCATTACATGTTGTTTATTTCAACTGTAATTTAAAAAGGTATATAACTATATTGATTTTATTAAATATGAATTATTTTCAATACCTTATCATTTGAACGGCTATATAACTATTTAATTTGATTCCATTAGGTGCCTTGATGCCTTCTGTATCTACGGCAGCGCTGGAAAGGTGGAGGAGCCGTATGTCACCATCACCCGTAAGAAGCAGATTCCCCGGGACGGGCAGACCGAAGAGGTGGAGCAAGAAGTGGGCCAGGCGGAGGGAAAGTTAGTCACGCACAGAGCCGCTTTCGCCAGGACCTCGGTCATACAGGCCTTCCTGGGCTCTGCACCCCAGCTCACGCTGCAGCTCTACATCTGTGTGCTGCAGAAAGGGGTGTCTATCGGTAGAGGTGAGAAGTGCACATCTTTTTTTTTTTTATTCATGTGCCCTCGTATCCTTTAATCAAAATAACTTCCGGCAACGTCTCTTCTCTTCTCTGATGATGTGTTTACTGGCATGAGGGCATGAACAACATGTCAATCACATGAGATCACTAGCAAACCACAACCAATCAATTCCTGATGCACAAAATCAAGTCCCAGCCTACATTTTTTCTAGTTTTAGAAGAGCCGCTTCACTCGGATAGGCTATATGTCACAATAGAAAAAAAGAAGACGATCGCAACTACCATTTCATGCCGACTTTAAAAAACAAAATGTTGGACATTTCCAGAATGAGACTTCTTAAGTCATCTTAAGGGTTTCTAGAGCATGACTAAGACTTTTCTTATTCCTGCTTTGTTTTCGTTCTGTTATTTGGCCTTGTGAAGTACAGCAAAGTGGAGCATTGCAAGCTTATGAGTTTCACTGTTAATACGTTTTGTCATTCTCCACCACATCTGTAAAGTGTTAAGTGTCAGGGAGAACAATTGAGAACTCAATGTCATTGAGGCATGTCATGTTTCAGCTCAACAAGTATGGTTTGTCTGTACACAGCCTTTGTTGCATATTCTGCAAGTTTCCTCCATAGAATATCTTTGTAAGTCCTCTCTATTGAAGGTGGAACCGTTCCCCACGTCACCCATCTAAATTTAACACGCTCTTCTCAGTGATACATTCTGCACACATGCTTGAGTTTCAACTAATGCCTCTGAAATGACTTTGGCTGGTGTACTTATCTATTTCCTCTTGTTATCACAAGGACGCACACTTTGTTTCTGAGAATATCAGCTAAAATAGATAGCGTGTTTTCAGACAGGGCCTCAACAGACAGAAATAATTTATGAACTGGTCAACAGATAAATTAATTTAATTAAATCCCCCGAAGCACTTCACACCAAAGAAAATTGGAAATCCCTGAAAATAACCAATAAACAACTCATTTGTATAGACTAGTGTGTCTGAGACTACAGTACATTGAACATCTTTTATATTTACTCATTATAAACAGAAATATTCAGAAAGTTTAATTTGATTAATTTATTACTTTTATTATTTGATAATAAAAAGCTGAAATAAATATACATTAGTTTACATAAAAACTAATAAACAAAGTATACTGCCAATATACTGCAGTACAGAACACTACAGCCAATATTTTTGTTTATTGTTATTTTTTGTAAACCTGGAACTAAACAGAACGGTTTATGATTTTACATAAAAGTTAATAAACAACATACTGACAATATACAGTGTGTGGAAGTAAACTGAAAGTTATAGATTTTTAACGGGAAAAGTTTTGATATAAAATGCTTTATTATGTTATGCTGGTAATGTAAAATGTGTGTTTTATTACAAAAGCAAGCAAAAGTCTATTTTGGACTGTTGGACCCCACTGTAAATTTTTGGCAGCTGTGTCACTGTACACTGAGTATTAATATGTATAGACCCGACTCTGTCTCGCAGATATATTGTCATCCGCACTGCATGAGGAATGTGTTGGCAGCCTTGCAGTCTGTCCTTGAAAGCAGTATTGCAGATGGAAGACCATAATGGACAGTGAATCAGTCTGACCCCATTACCCATGAGGCATAGAGTAATGAAACGGTGACTGACTTTAGATCAGATGGAAGGCTGAAAGGCCATATGTTTGCACTGCTGGTGGATTTAGGCCTTCAGGGTTTCTGCTTTTGTTATTCTTTTATTACTTAACAGCATAGTAAATTATGTAACTAAATGGCAACATATTGTGCACCGCAGTTATGGAGGCCCAAACCTGCCTAAATGAAAGATAAATAAATAAATATACTAATATGAGAATAAATGACTTGATAAAACAAAAACAATTAATTTTAAATTAAACTTAGTCCTGAATTTATTATTTTCTGTATTCTTTTTTTAACTTTATTTTTTATTGATTTTTATATTTATTTATGCATTCATTTATTTTTATATTTATTTATTAACGTGTGTGTTTAGTTTAATATTTATTTAGATATTTATAGTCTATTATTAATTTTTCTTTTCTTTGAGTTATGAGTTTTATTCTATTACTTTATTTGTTTTTATATTTATGTATGCATTCATTTATTTTTATATTTATTTATTCCTATGTGTGTTTAGTTTAATATTTATTTATATATTTAAAGTCTATTGTTATTGTTTACTTTTCTTTGAGTTATGAATGTTATGTATTTATTTTTAACTTTATTTTTATTTTATTTATGCATTCATTATTTTATTTTATTTTACCTCCCTACATAGTACAGTGGTTTATTCCATATCCACATATCTAACACAAGATCTTTGTTCAATTGCTAGTTTTAACCACACATTATGTTGTCGCTGAATTTTCTGTGATTATGTTTTATTCTTTTCCCTCCCTACCAGGTACATTGATGGTCATTTCCCTTCTCTCAATTGTATATGGAGCCCTACGCTGCAATATTCTCGCCATAAAGATACGCTATGATGATTACGAAGTGTCCGTGCGTCCGTTGGCGTACCTGTGCGTGTTCCTGTGGCGAGGGTTCGAGATCGCCACGCGCGTGACCGTGCTGGTCCTCTTCAGCTCAGTGTTGAAGGTGTGGGTGCTTCCGGTGGTGTCAGTCAACTTCGTCCTGTTCTTTCTTCGCCCGTGGGTTCTCTTCTGGAGCAGCCGCTCTCCGTTCCCGGAGAACATCGAGAAGACATTGACGCGTGTGGGGACCACTATCGTCCTCTGCATGCTGACCTTCCTGTACGCTGGCATCAACGTGTTCTGCTGGTCCGCTGTTCAGCTCAGATTGGACGACCCCGACTTGATCGATAAGCGTCAGGCATGGAGGCGGGTGGCAGTGTATTATTCCCTCCGTTTTGTCGAGAACACGGGACTGACTTTGATGTGGTACGTCCACCGGACTGAGTTCTACCAATGGGTGGATGCTCCCGTGTTAGAAATACTGCTGTTGTTGGGTTATGCCACAGCTGTGTTTTTTATGTTACTCTTTTACCAGTTCTGCCACCCTTGCAGGCAACTGTTCTCATCCAGTCCAGCCCAGGGCTTTTGGGAGTGCTGTGGATCTCTCTGCCTGCTACGTGGGACTCTTCCCCAGCCGGGCTCCATAAGGACCAAACCACCAGGGAAAGACAATGGAGACGATCCACCCTGCGTTACCAAAGGGGACATCGGGCAGAGTTTGTGCGGCGTCGTGTGAGCAAAGCACAACTTAAAGGGACTTAAGTTCACCCAAAAATTACAATTCTGTCATCATATACTCGCCTTTATAGTGTTTCAAACACATAAGATATTGGTTAATCTTCGAAACAAAAAGATATATTTTATGAAACCTGAGAGGTTTCTGTCCCTCTACTGAAAGTCCATGTAACCAAAAGATAGAAGATCCAAAATGGTCATAAAGGCATCGTAAAACGAATCCACTTGAATCGAGTGGTTTAATCCAAGTCTTGTTTAAAGGTGCTCTACGTAACTTTTAGCGGCCTCTAGTGGTGATGTTTCAGATTGCAACCAAATTTTACAAGAACGCTCATGCTCAAACTCATAGACAATACCGTCTATTACGCAAATATCTCGGCGAGTACTAGACGGATTCAGCGAGCACCGAGCTCGTTGGGACCATCTAGTCGAGCTGAAAAGAACCATATAAGTTGCATAGTTTTTGGTGGTGTTTTCGCGGAGATATTAGCAGAAAACCATCGGGCGCGCTGCAAAATTGCGGACGCCAGAGATGCACGTCACATCCGTTGGATTTCGCGGTAAATCCGACCCGGAGACTTCACATAGAAATAGGAATACTGGCCTTCAGAGGTAATAGCAAAACCCGACAAGTGTATCATTTTAATGTGTGATTACAACCCCTTCACACACAGGCAATAAAAAAAGGATTCATTTTAGAAGAAAAGTTCCATATAGCACCTTTAAGTGATTTAGGCGTTTATTCACATTTAAACACAGTCATTGGTTCTCGTGAGTGTGTGAAGCTTGTGATTCATGTACAAAGCTTCTGTGTTTATAATATGTTCAGTATGTGAAGATCATTGTTTAGATGTAAATAAAAGCGTTCATCATATAAAGCGATCGTATCTCTTCACAAGACTTTGATTAAATGTTTTGATTTATATGGATTTGGGTTTTTTTACGATGCCTTTATGACCTTTTTGGATCTTTTAAGTTTTGGTTATTTGGACTTTCAACAGAGGGACAGAAACCTTTTGATGATTAAATCAATGATAAAGTCTCTTTGGTTTGGAACGACATGAGGGTGAGAACATAATGACAGAATTTATTTGTGGGTGAACTATTCCTTTAAAAACATTGCCATGAAGTGCCCTTTAAGGATCGAAAGGGAAAAATGAAATTAAAATGATGGATTTCTGCCTTTTACACTTTATGGTGGAATGTAAGAGGCAACGTTTGTTCAACTTTCAGATGAATATACATTTTCTTGTTTTGTTTACAAAGCGTATGAGCCAGCATGGTCCACTGAAGTGCATGTGAAATTCCCTAACAAGATGAAACCGCTGCTTTTGTCATGTGATGTGGGAGCGCTCTGTCCCTCGTTCGGTGTCGGTTTGATTAATGTTATAGCTTCTAATCTCTCTCAGTGTCTGCATTATTTACAGCAGATTTATTTAAAAGATTGTATTTGCTAAGTTATAAGCTTTCGTTGATTTTTCCATCACTTTAAGGGCATTGCTGTCTTGACAACCTCTCAGGTTCATTATTAGTACTTCTTAATACTCATTTTATGCTTAAAATATTATTATCATTTTATTACTTAAAAAACAAAAATAGTAAGACTGTTAAATTAGTTCTAATTGGTCATATGATAGTGTCCTATCTTACGACAACATATGGCCTAAATTCAAGTAACTGCCTAAAAATGCTTTCAGATTGTAAGGATTTATTAGGGGTAAAGATTACAGTTGGGTTACCCGGCCAGCACCTTCATAATCCTGCAAAGAATAATTTAATTGATTGTTTTTCCTTTGTTTACACTCCTATTTTGAACTCATCTCATCTGGGACCTTTTGCACATTGTTCTCATTTTTCCTACAAAAAGTATAAAATGTCATTATTTTCATAGAGGGCAGTAGATGATTGTATCTTAACTTTACTGCCCCCCTGTGGGGTGTTGAATGAACGAGTTAATTCATTTAGAAAGACAATGGTCAGGGTTGCATCTGGAAACTCCCTTAAAAACATGTCCATAAGCACTGTACAGCACATCACATCACTGCTTTTGATATGTGCAACTGTCAACTAAACCCATAATAAAATAAATAAAGGAGAATGATATTTTGTCCATGAAAGGACATCAGTTTATTGATCTCTTTTGCAGTTATCTATCTATCTATCTATCTATCTATCTATCTATCTATCTATCTATCTATCTATCTATCTATCTATCTATCTATCTATCTATCTATCTATCTATCTATCTATCTATCTATCTATCTATCTATCTATCTATCTATCTATCTATCTATCTATCTATCTGTCTGTCTGTCTGTCTGTCTGTCTGTCTGTCTGTCTGTCTGTCTGTCTGTCTGTCTGTCTGTCTGTCTGTCTGTCTGTCTGTCTGTCTGTCTGTCTGTCTGTCTGTCTGTCTGTCTGTCTGTCTGTCTGTCTGTCTGTCTGTCTGTCTGTCTGTCTGTCTGTCTGTCTGTTCCCTCCGTCCGTCCGTCCGTCCGTCTGTCTGTCTATGGAGGACAAAGTTCACTTCAATTAAAACCAATTTAACGAAAGACTGTAACAATTGCAGAAAAATGATTTAAATCATATAACCATAACAGTTTTGACACTATAACAACTAACATTATATTAAAGAGTAAAATGCAGGCTGGACTATAAACCAGAAAGAGAAGTAAGAGTTCACCTGATCCATCCCCTATAGGGTTGAGGAACTTCGCTTGGTGGTTTCTGATTTGTGATGACATTTCCTGACTTGCTTCTATGCTTTATATACCAAATACTCATTTATCTTGTGTCTTTCTTCAAATTCTCTCTTGATCTTCTCTTACTACACATCTCAACATCATGGGAAACTTCGCTGCAAATGAAGGACTATCCATTTTTGTTATCGTAAGCTATTAGGATTATGATTTTAGGATTGGTTTCTTATTTAAATTAACTTTTAAAAATATTTTTATTTTAATATCTTTGGATTCTTACTTTTCTTTTTTAAATGACTTGTTTTTTTGTGTTTTCTTTTAGCACAATTATTTGTTAAACATACTGAAAAACAGAGATACTATTAATGTTTTATACTTTAATTACTTTTAATACGCCTACAACATTTCTTAAACGCTCTCCGTTCTGTTTTTCAGCTTGTGTGGCTCGGCATCAATGCGTTTCTCTTTGTACATTTTTATATGGAATTTTTAATTGACAGATACTACTATTCTAGAGTCATACTTGGGGTAAGTGACAAATCCTTTATACATTTTAAATATTTAATTTGTTAATTAATATATTCATATAATTAATGACATTGTTGTAATTTTATAATTAGTTTAATGTCAATTATTATATTGATGCCAATATGTTTTTTTTAAATGTATGTTGTGTAATTTGTAATTGTAATAATTTGTGTTGTTAAATATAATGTTAAGACACTCCAGTGTTAATTATATAGTTATATTTTGAATCTAATTTATTGTTTGTGTATTGTACTTTTATTTCTATGCTAATGTATTGTTAGATTCTACTCAGAACTTCTGTAAGAGTACAATGTTTATATGTAAAATGTTACATTTACATTTTATCTGTAAGGACTATATTTGAATGCATCTGCAAATATGTTGTTCAGAGCTTAAAATAGGAAGTGAAAGTTCCCCTCTCTCTCTCTCTCTCTCTCTCTCTCTCTCTGTGTGTGTGTGCTCACAGCACGCTCTCTCCTGGGCCAGAGCTCCAGCTGCATGTCTGAATTTCAACTGCATGTTGATCCTGCTGCCCGTCTGCAGAAACCTGCTCTCATTCCTACGCGGATCCATACAGGTCAGGAGAGGAGCAACAGAGCGAAAGTGAAAGGCTTATCCACTTCAGATAGTGAAAAGTGATGTGTGTGTGTGTGTTCACAGTGCTGTAGCCGCACTGCAGCCCGTCAGCTAGACAGAAACATCACTTTCCACAAACTGGTGGCCTACATGATTGCCTTCCACACAGGTACTGCAAGAAAGACACTTTCACTTAGTTTCCACGTTTACATCCTTTTCCTAATCTTTTTACGATTTTCAAATCTTTCTAAAATGCCACTAAACCTAAACTCTAAATTTGGTGTTGAAACAATTTTCACTCAGTAAATTGTCAATAAATTTCACAATTAACGGGGTCAGGAGTTTAAATAATTACTTCTTTCTTTTTTTAAATGTTTTTGAAAAGAAGCCTCTTATACTCACAAAGGCTGTGTTTATTTGATCACAAATACAGTAAAACAGTAATATTGTGAAATATTATTACAATTTAAAAGAACTGTTTTCTTTTTGAATATGCTGTATATAAAAATGTGATTTATTCCTGTGTTGGCAACGCTGGAATTGAAGTAGAAAACAGTTAATTAAAATTGTAATGCTATTTCACAATATTACTGTTTTTAGTATTTTTATCGAATAAATGCAGCCTTGGTGAACAGAAGAGACTTTCAAAAAGTCTGAATTATTCCAAACTTTTGACCGCCAGTGTAAAACATACCCCAATAATCTTTGTTTTATTTACAACTTCAAAAAAAGTCATATTTACAGTGTAGCCTATACGTCTTGCATGCATGATGTTTTATAGATAATTATCCCACTGATTTCTTGTATATTCCCCCAGCCATCCACATCATAGCTCACCTGTTTAACTTTGAGAGATTCATGGATTCCCAGCTTATGATCAACAGCAGTTACCTGCCTTACGTGCTCTCTCAAATTGGCAACAACGGCAACAGATCCTATCTGAACCCCATTAGAACCAATGAGACGGTGAGTCTTTCCAGCAAGTTTTGCAAGGTTTTTACTCATTTCAGAGTTGCACATTCTCAGTGTCAGCAGAAGTTCCCTCTAAAACACTGATTCTGAAGCAGCTTCCTGCTCATTACGCAAGGAACCTCCAACTGATCTGACTTCAGGCCCGTAGGATACCTCCCACTTCCACCCACGGGTGCATCACAGAACCATCATGCTGCTGCCGATGTTGTGATCACATGATTTGTAAAATTCTGTTGCCATAGTGTTGCAATGATGACCCAGTGGACAATAGCCAGAAATAGAAAATTGAGAGGATGAAAAGCTTATGATCATAACAAAAACATTTATAGTGCCATGTTGAAACATACGGAAGCGTATTGCATTCACTTGAGGGAAAAAATCTACTCTCATTTTTTCTGAATTAACGAGTTAGTTATCTCAGAATTACGAGATAATTTTTCATGGAAAAAAGTTTTTGCTCTGTTTTTCTGAATTAATGACTTGATAAAAAATTTTTTCAAGACAAATGTATCTCATAATTCTGACATATTAACTCGTTAATTCAGAAAAACAGAGCAAAAACTTGTTTTCCATGAAAAATTATCTCGTAATTCTGAGATAATTAACTCGTTAATTCAGAAAAACAGAGTAGATTTTTTTCCTCAAGTGAATGCAATACGCTTCCGTAGAAACACAATCGACACTAAAAAATAATACTGTATTTAATTGAGAGAACCTATAACAGATTTAAAAAAAATTAATGGCATTTATTTGAAATTTTGTAACATTTTAAATCTCTTTACTGCCACTGTCCACTCCTTGCTGAATAAAAATATGAATTTCTTTTACAAAAAAACAAACTTACAGACCCCAAACTTTTGAACAGTAGTGTATATCAGTCTGAAAACTGCACAATGTTCATTTTTGCCGTCTACTCTAACTTTGTCACTTTTTGACAGTAATGTTTTATATGGTCATTTTTTTTGTGTGTGTTTTGGATTTCCCAGAACCCAACCATAGTGATGTTCACATCTATAGCGGGACTGACGGGGGTGGTCATCACCCTCGCCCTCATCCTCATCATCACTTCCTCCATGGAGGTCATCAGAAGGTCGTATTTCGAGGTGTTCTGGTTCACACATCACCTGTTCATCGTCTTTTTCATTGGTTTGGTGCTTCATGGAGTTGGGTGAGGGTTTAATTCAATTCATATTTTTATTTTTTGTTCATCGAAATCTAAACCAAATCTGAATCTCACAATATGATACATTAGATAATCCTGTTTTAAACAAACAAATGCAATAATACATCTAGAGAGAAGTTTTATGTTCTTGAGAAGTTTTCAGATCATGTGACACTGAAGACTGGAGTAATGATGCTGACAATTTAGTTTGCCATCACAGGCATAAATTACATTTTAGATGTAAAAAAATTAGGGCTGTCAAATGATTAATCACGATTAATCACATCCAAAAATAAAAGTTTTTTTTACATAATATATGTGGGTGCACTGTGTATAATTATTTTGTATATATATAAATACACACACATGCATGTATATTTAAGAAAAAATATTATTTATATATAAAATATTTATATTTATATATAATATAAATTATATATAAATCTATATACAGTATATACATGAAAATATTTCTTAAATATATACAAGCATGTGTGTGTATTTATATAAAATAATTATACACAGTGCGCACCCACATATATTATGTAAAAAAAACTTTTATTTTGGATGTGATTAATCATGATTAATCATTTGACAGCCCTAAAAAAAATACAAAATAAAGACAAAAAAATATATAGATACTAAAATAAACGATATATTCTAAAATATGAAAAGCACGCAAACTGGATCTGAATATAATAATATGTAAATATGTGATTTAAGCACTGAGGAGATTCAGTGCAAAATCCTCCAGACTCTTTTTCTTTTAATTTGTACAGTATAAAGTTGAGCAATTCTTAACTCTACACTTGCTCCGTCACTGTCAGTCCCACAGTTCACTGTCTTTTGCGAGCCTGCTGCTCTGTGCTAATAGTTGTTGATTTGAAAACACCAACTCATTTCTGCTCATCCATGCCAGTGAACACATGGTTGGGCTTACAGTTTGAAGCTAATAAAAGGCAGGTTTTCCAGCAGTGTTTATTGAAGCATCATGTAAATTGATGGCACATCTCAGTCATAATACAGTACATGTTGACAGGTGCATAATGCTATAGCAGGAGAAATATCATGGATTATTTATGCAATAACAGTATGTCTGTGTAGGCGTATTGTGCGAGGCCAGACTCTTGAAAGTACAAAAGTGCACAACCCTATTAAATGTCACAGCCAGTTTGAGACCTGGGGTCAAAACGGCACCAACTGCCCTGAACCTGTCTTTGCTGGGAACGCCCCGATGGTATATCATAAATCTCAAATACAATCTATAATCTATGGAAGCTTGTTTCTGCCACGTGGGACCCCCCCGCCCCGGTAATTTTAACTTTAATCTCACAATTCTTTTTTCTCGCAATTGCTAGTTTATATCTCGCAATTCAGATTTTATAACTCACAATTGCTAACTTATATATCACAATCATGAGAAATGATATAATATATAGATATAAACTTGCAATTAAAAATGTAATTGCAATGTTTCATCTCACAATTCTGGCTTTTTTCCTTTCAACCCGCACATGACAGGAAAAAATATCTGTATCGTGGCCACGAATGAACAATTTGTTACCACGGATTACTAATACATCAGCATGTTTTACTAATTTGTTCCCTCATTTTAAGTAAATTGTGCGCACAATATAATAATTTTTTTCCTTGCTTTACCACATAATGTGCATGATATAATAATTTGTTCCCTTGTTTTACTCATTTCTGAACATGTTGTAATAATTTGTTCCCTCGCTTTACTAAATAATGCGCATGATATAATAATTTGTTCCCTTGTTTTACTAAATTGTGGCCATGTTGTTATAATTTGTTCCCTTGTTTTAGTTAAATCAAAACGAGGGAACGAATTAGTACAACATGGCCACAAATTACTAAATCGAGGGAACAAATTAATAAGTTGTGAGAACGAATTTGTAGTTGTTTGTGGGCATGATTTAAACTAAAACAAGGGAACGAATTAGTAAATTGTGTCTTAATTAATTTTATTTCATGGTGGAAACAAGCTTCCATAATAACCATATTTTAGCACATAAATACATACATATTTATTGTCAGCATTTCAAACACATGTACTTCCTCTTACAGACGTGGAAGTGGGTGGTTGGCCCCATGTTTCTATACGTCTGCGAGAGACTGGTGCGCTTCTATCGCTCACAGCAGAAAGTGGTGGTCACCAAGGTTAGGAAATCAAGTTATTTAATTAGCAACCAATCCATTTCTTCCCCTCTCACCATATTACGCCACTTTGCAGGTAGTGATGCACCCCTCCAAAACCCTCGAACTGCAGATGAAGAAGAAGGGCTTTAAGATGGAGGTCGGACAGTATGTTTTCATCCAGTGCCCGTCGATCTCTCAGTTGGAGTGGCATCCCTTCACCCTGACCTCTGCCCCGGAGGAAGACCACCTTAGCGTGCATATCCGAATTGTAGGGGATTGGACACAAGCCCTTTATACGGCCTGTGGAGGGGACAAGACTGTGGTGCTGGATGCTTGGACACTACCGAAGTAAGATTAAAGTGACAGATGAGTTATTTAAAGAGATGGTGAACCTTCTGTCATCATTTAACCCACCCTCATGTTATTCAAAACCTGTATGACTTGTTTTGGACAGCACTAACTTTCATTGTATGGATAAGAACATTTTTCAAAATGTCTTCATCTGCAGAAGAAAGAAAGTCATACAGGGTTGAAACAACATGAAGGTGTATATTAATGTGCAAATTATCATTTTTTGTGAACTATCTTCTTAATGTCACATTTTTCTTGTGGAACTCAAAAACTTGAATTACACAGATGCAGTGTTTTAAATAGTACTAGTGAGTTTCACTTTTAAAATGGGAAAATACATGTGTAAAAAGGGGATGTGGGCTTACAATCACAGTTGCAAAAAAGAGAAGTGTGGGAAGACCAGGTCTTTGCTTGAGAAGATGGTAGGCAATATGGCGATTTCAACATGAGTGAATTTTTGTTGCTGTTTCTTCCTATGTGTTTCCTAATTTCTTCCTCCTTCAGTACAGAACTGGAAGAATGCAAATTGTGCAACATGATAAAGCGAACAATGCAATGCTCAGTTATTTCTTCAGTCTGCTAGTTTGCCATGCATAATGGCTCTCTGGTGTTCTCTGTGCAGGATGGCTTTGGATGGGCCGTTTGGGACGGCCAGTGAAGATGTCTTTCGTTATGAAGTTGTGATGCTGGTTGGCGCCGGTATTGGTGTGACACCTTTCGCTTCTGTTCTGAAGTCTGTGTGGTACAAACACGTCCAGGAGAACAAAAACGTCTTCACCAAAAAGGTGATGAACAGCAGCACTAAGTTTAGCAATTGAAACTTTGAATGATAGAACATCTTTGTTTTCATTTGTTTGCAGATGCCACGTTTATTTTACATATACACTACCGTTCAAAAGTTTGGGGTCGGTACGATTTTAAATACTTTTAAAAGAATTCTCTTCTGCTAACCATGGCTGCGCTTATTTGATTAAAAATACAACAAAAATCAGTTATAGTATTAAATATTATTCCAGTGTAAATCAGCTGTTTTCTGTGTGAATATATAGTAAACTGTAATTTATTCCTGTGATCAAAGCTGAATTTTCAGCATCACCAGTGTCAGTGTCTTCAGTGTCAAATGGTCCTTCACAAATCAGTATAATATGAGGATTTGATGCTCAAGAAACATTTATTATTATTATCAATGTTGAAACAGTTGTTGGTCTGTCAGTTGTAAAGTTTTTTTTTTTTAGGATTCTTTGATGAATAGGAAGTTCAAAAGAACAGCATTTGTTTGAAATAGAATCTTTTGTAACATTATAAATGTCTTTACTGTCCTTGATAAATAAAAGTATTGATTTCTTTCCTCCAAAAAATAAAAATAAAATTCTCACTGACCCCAAACTTTTGAACGGTAGTGTATATACTTTAGGAATAATATATATACAGTATATGAATAAAAGTGTAAAATGTATGCGTTCTACTTTAAAGGTGTTTTGCAATTGAAGTCTATAGACAAAAATAGAATGTCATAAAATAAATAAAAATAAATACATACTTTCCTCTTATCTGAAAGAAGTCGAGTAATATAAGCAATTTGGATTGCAAGGGTTACTACAGTAATGTTCTGACATTTGACTTGTGCAGATCTATTTCTATTGGCTGTGTCCGGAGACACAGGCTTTTGAATGGTTCGCAGACCTTCTGCAGAGTTTGGAAAGACAGATGACAGAGAAAAACATGAGCGATTTCCTCAGTTACAACATCTATCTCACACGCTGGAAAGACGCTGAGGTGGGCGAAAAGATGTGCTTGTTGAATGGCAGATAATGTAAACCATTTTGAACTTCACTGAAATACAAACAGTCCTCTGATAGTCATTTTGATTATTGTTTAAAGGCGGCCCACCTTAGGGTTCAATATGAGGCGGAGGATGATCCTATCACTGGGCTTAAGCAGAAGACTCGGTATGGTAAACCCAACTGGGACAATGAGTTCAGTGCCATCGCTACCCAACACCCAGGGTATGTAGTGTGTGCTAAATAAACCATAACAGATCGTTCCGGTCCTTGATTACATTTGGTAAATTATTCTAAAAACAGCCGTGCCTAAATTCACCATAAACCACGGCTTCTTGCTTTAGTGAAAACTTTTAAAGGCTTAGTTTCTACACTTGCTAAGTATTATTGGTTTTCTCTTCCTTCTCTCAGTTCAAAAGTTGGCGTTTTCCTGTGTGGTCCCACGGCACTGGCCACAGCTCTGGGGAAGCAGTGTCATTCACACACAGAATCTGGAGCTGAATTTATATTCAACAAAGAAAACTTCTGATGTGCTTCACCACCATTTGGACAACTCATGTGTATCAGAACCTATGGATGCTGATTAACACATTTTAAATCGATGTACGTACAGTAGTCAACATTTGAAGTGGATCAAAACCTTTAATCAATTTTGAACAATACCCATTATCCACTTCAAATGTTGACTACTGTATATATATTTATATATATATAAAATTACTGTGTAGAATATGAATACTTGTTTTCAAAGATTGTATCTTGAATATGTTTTGTCTTACTGAATTGGTAAAAAATATATTTCACTTAGTTGTTTAAAACGGTTTAGGTTTTAAAATAATGAAATTCTTGTTAATAATAGACTTTTTGCATGGCAAGTTTTTGTAATTATGATGTCTAGATATGTCAGGGCTGTGCATGATGCAGAAATAATCGATTTTTATATACCATAAAGATCAGTGTTATTTTACTGTTAGTGTGTGGAACTACCCTGCTATCCAAACATGCTTCCCCTTTCTTAAGTGGAAGTTAAATAAACCCTATGAAATCTTGAGTTGCGAAATTTGGTGGTAATCAATTTTCATCCATTCAATGTCCCTTTCATTCATATTAATATGGTACATTATACGTATACGACGTTTTTAACATTGTGCAACAATTCTGTATGGGATTTATAGATGGACTTGTGTGTAAAAACTGAATCTACTTAATCTTTAACTTAACTCTTTCGGCAAAATTATTGTGTGCTTGCTGATTTTAAACTTAGGAGAAGTGGAAAAACTCAGTTTTAGTTCCCAGAAATGAAAATCAAACACGTATTGACATGAAGTGACATCCTTGCGTTGTTGTAAATTTCCCCTAATATTTTGCATGTGGTTCTATCAGAGTTTGCATAGCCTATATTTTCAGATGTGAAAATGTCTTTGGGTGCAAATCCTCCCAAAAAAATTATAAAGACAAACATCATGATATATCAATTTTCCTCAACTGGATTATTAAACCCAAAGCAGAAAACTTTAATAATTAAACATCAACATATTCTATACAGAGCAAAGGTGCATGTAACCTTTGCAAGTCCAAAAAAAAGAAAAACATACACGTACAATGTGGTAGATAAGCACTTGCAGATTAGGTAAAACAGACAAGTTGAACATGGTTTAAGTCTTAGCCAGTGCGTTGAAGGCTTCATAACAGACGTGATGGTATGATCGTCAGAGCGAAGGTAGTTTTCCCGATCTGTGCCTGTGTGTGTGTCACATCTCAGCCCTGGTTCCAGCTCATAGCGCAATAGCCACTGCAAACACACTGACGACGCAGTACATGGTGCGGTTCTCCCACCTCACTGTGCAGCTTCCTGCGAAAACACACACACACATCCTAGAATGAAATCAGATGCACAAATGCTTCATCTTATTTAGTTTATCTGAATCATATCTGGCAAAATCATGTGAAAAGTGCCCCATAATTGCCATACTTTTTACAAAATACAGGTTTTAAAACAAAAAGTAATAAGAATGAGTATTAGTGATCACCATGCTATAAATTTATTATATATGCAATGAATATAACGCACAAGAACACATATTTGGGTAGCTGACATGAAATTTAGAAATTCAATGGTTCTTCTGCATGCAGTCGTTAATCTAAAATTATTAAAAGTTTTCATGAGAGACTACGGAATATTTGAACAGTAAAAACACTGCAGAACTTAAAAAAAGTGAATAAAAATAAAATAATTTAATAAAATATAATAATATAAAATGAGAAAGATATTTGCATCCCAAGATTTACATTTCCTATTATACACATTTTATACAAATGTAAATTAAGCAAGTCTTTATATAAAATACAATAACGTTTGATAAAGAAATGACATGAATTAAATATAAAAACATGGAGATATTAACTGAATATTCATAGAAGCAACGGAAACATACTTTACCAAATTAATGATATGCACTCAATGCATCTACTTTAACTTTATTTGTCAGAGAAATATCAAGAGTGAAGGCCAATGTGGTCCATATAATGGACATATTTATATCAAATATATATATGGACCCTTTTCAAATTTCTGGGGTTCTCAGAAGCAGAAATGGTCATAGTTGGGAAAAATTATGTAGCTGTGAATGGGAAAAGACAGCAAATATAATTTCTGTATTCGTTTAAATTCGTTTCTTTGTACTTTCCTGTCAAGGTAATAAATCTGTTATTATTATTTTTTTATGAAAATATGCAAAACTGTACAAGATTTGCTATGTTGAAAACTGTGGAAACGCATCATCACAGTCTGTGAAAAGGGTCCATTGTATTGCTATGTCCTTTTGGTCAGGATGAGCTAACACTATTGAAGCACTAAGCGGTTCTAAAGAACTAAAAGCTTTACCGTCAGTGGTAGTGTCCCAGTAACAAGAGTTGGCTGTGTGAAGACCTGCGCCGCTTTTCTGCATCACAGCACAGTTGACTGAAATATATACATAATATATAGAATCAACAACTGCACTTTGTATAATGTGTTTCAGCTTTGTGCAAAGATGATGTATAGCCTTATAAATATATTATCAGATTTCAGATCTATAACCTATTAAATATTTGTATACAAGATGAACTCAATCGGAAAGGCTCGTACCAATATACTTGAACGGTTTCCCCTGTTTCACTAACTGAGTGAGAGTGTGTTCGACTATGCTGGCTGTCCACTGGTTCACTTTGTTCTGGCTGTAGTCCACGCCTCCAATAATACCCTCAATGCACTGACCGATAAACACACACACACACACACACACACATAAAGAGAGAGAGAGAAAGAGTTAATGGAGCAGACTTGCACTCAAATAAATAGGCTAGCATTAATCCTGCAGGCATGAGTTAGACATGAGACTAACAACAATGCAATTCATTCAGTAAGAAAGGCTACACCATACTATAGGATGCTTAATGTTTTTGACAGTGAATATTACCTCCTTAACAACATTACTTGCTTCATCTGGGCTGAAAGACATCTGAAATTAGAGGTTTTGAAAGGTGAAAAGAGATGAACACACTGTCAAACTGGTTTAAAGAAGCATCCACAACATTATATTTAGTGACCAAAATGTACATTTTAGACATAAATGTTAGGGGAAAAAAGCTCAAAATGTTAAAAAATAATAGTTTATGAATACATAAAGTTAAATGTTGATATTTCAACGGTTTCCTTTATGATTCAAGCTGACGTTATGATTTGGCCACACCCTGAAGCATTTTCCATAAAAACGTACAACAAAAAGATGTAAATTATAAATCGAAATGATCTTTTAGTGATCTGTGTATATGTAAAATATGTAATGATGTCAAAATATGAGCGTTTAAGGATGATGGGGTGATATTATGTTTTTTTCCGGATGAATCGGTTAGCAGGCTAGCGGTAAAAGCCAGTCTAACGTTAACGCTACTGTTTACCATCTTTGAAAGCTTATACAGATAATAACCAGTTGCACCATGTAATGCCTTATAACACCTACTTCATCTCCAGAATGATACTCCTCCATCTTATCAGTTAGTTTTAAAACCAAAAATCTGGAGTCTGGACAACAAACTCTGCTCAGATGATTGTAGCTTTTCTCTCAGTGACAAGTAAAGCTGATGTTAGCAACATAATGGCGATTGAGTGCTGCCACCTACTGGCGCTCTCCGACTCAACATGTCCATCCATGATCCGTCCATCTATCCATCCATCCATCTATCCATCCATCCATCCATCCATCCATCCATCCATCCATCTATCCATCTATCTATCTATCTATCTATCTATCTATCTATCTATCTATCTATCTATCTATCTATCTATCTATCTATCTATCTATCTATCTATCTATCTATCTATCTATCTATCTATCTGTCTGTCTGTCTATCTATCTATACAGTGTTTATACTGTATTCGATCAAAAATACAATAAAAACAGTAATATTGTGAAATATTATTACAATTTAAATTAACTGGTTTCTGTTGTATTATATTTTAAAATGTAATTTATTCCTGTGTGTGTGATGGCAAAGCTGAATTTTCAGTGCCACATGATCCTTCAGAAATTCTAAGGTCATTTCTTCTTATTATCAATGTTGAAAACAGTTTTAATAAAAATTCTTTAATCATGATGCACTGCCATTCAAAAGTTATGTGTATTCAGCATATTAGAAAGATGTCTGAAAGATCATGTGTTTTTACTGTCTTTTTGATAAATGCAGCCATGGTGAGATTGAGACTACTTTCGAAAACATTTGACCGGTACTGTATATATAAAAAAGGAAGGGAGACAGTTTTAAGTTGATGTTTACTTGTATCACATCAAATACAAAGGTTGTTAGATGATTCTCACAAAAATGGACAAAAAAATTGTCACATTACCCTGAAATTTTAAATATATAAAGTGCACAGGTGCTTTGAAAGTCTTTCATCAAATGTAAATAAATAGGTATAAAAATGCACATACATATATAATTATATTTCTAGATATACGGCACATATTGGTAAATTTACTCCCCAGTAATGACTTTAAGAATGCCTTTGATAAAAAAGTTGTATAAATCAGACACTGCAAACATATAAAGGAAAAATACTATACAATGTAGTACCAAAACAAAACCATTATAGCTCACAACTATACTTAAATTAAAATTGGACTCCCTAACTCAGTTTTCAGTTAAAGGTAGTCATTTTCTGTGGTCTGCTTTGCAGCACAAGGCACAGTAACATGAACACCACCAACACCAACAGGATGTTGCGTTGTTAAATTTCGCTTCTACTTCCGGTTTTTGTTCCAGTCTCTTTTTTCAATTCAGAAGATGGTTCAGCATAAACAGCATGTCAAACCCAGCTGAAAGGTGTCAAAGCAGATTGCAAGTGGCTGAACGTGATCGACTGGATGCAGTGGTTGTGCCTCCGATCTGTGTTTGACTGCTAGAACTCTCCGGTCCTCGAGTCTCTGAGATCTGAGGTGGACCATCAGCTGCTGGTTTGCCTGAAGCGCTGCTCTCTGCTCGATTCCCTTTGGTGGGAGATCTCTTGAAAAGAGAAAGCTGAAGATAGGAAAGAAGAAACTGATCAAACAAAGGTTAAACTCTGATGTGCAAATATGTTATGCTATGCTGTTGTTCGAGTGTTATGCATGATTGTGAGGTGGTTGCTTACTAGTGTTTATTATAAAGATTAAAAGTTTCGAGTGGTTAAATACCCTGTTTCTAGAGCCGAAACGAGTTTTAGGTTTGTCTTCTGAAACTCCATTTCTCTCTGACTGTGTCTCCTCCTTTATAAGGGTAGCAGGATCAGAATCTTCAGAATTCACAAAAACAACAACAACAAAAGAGAAAGACAGAAAAAGCTGCTTAAAATCAATACATTTCATTTATGTTCACCAAGTTATATTATATTACAGGGCAATCACTTTCTACTTAACCATAGACATACTGCACCATAAAAATTAAAGATGACCGGGATATCAAAGGGCTCATCCCTTTCATTTAAATAGTTTATAGGTGCTTCTCAATACTCGAATTGATGCTTCCTCTTTTCCTCGCTCCTCCGTCCTCCAGCCCGTGACCTGGAAACTGACCGAACTCGGCCATCTTGACGGGCTTCTCAAATCTCTTGTTGCACTGTGAGAAGGCGAGGAAGAGGAGCGAGGAAGCTTCCTGAGGAGTCATGAGCGAGGATACACAGGTGTATCCTTCCCTCGCATCCTGAGGGGGTGGAGCTAAGACACGAGGAAAAGAAGCGAGGAAAGGAGTAATAATATAAATAATAATATAAAAAAAGGTAATTGTGAATTTTTTATCTCACAATTCGGACATTTGTCCTTGCAATTGTACATTGGGATTTTTTCCCCCTCAGAATTGCGAGTTTATATCTTTTATGGTGTTTTTCTCAGAATAGTGAGTTTACATCTCACAATTCGGACTTTTATTTCTCCGATTCCAGATTCTATCAATTCCATTTTTCGCAGAATTCTGCAGGTGCATGCGGTCAGGATAGGTGTCCAAAATTCTAAAGTAAAAAAAATAACAGAATTCAGAGAAAAAAAAAACCTCTGAGCGTCAAGATGTAAACTTATAATTTGAGAAAAAGGTCAGAATTGTGAGATATAAACTTGCAATTGTGAAAAACAGTAGCAACTTTTTTTTATATATTTTTATTCTGAGGTTTTTTTTTGGTTGGGGGGGTTCTTGGGGTCTGTATGGGAATATGAAAGGGTGCTGAAAAGAAAAAAACTCACCTTTTATCAGTCCATCAGGGACGGATGCCTCTTTTATAATCTGCTTTTTCTGTAGGAGTAAGAAAATGACATCACACAAACAAATCAAAGCAATAGAGCCGCACTAAAGCAGTGTGTTCGTACTAAATTAGTCTGAATGATATGAATGAAAGCTTTCAGGGCACCTGTATGTCTGGCTCTGGAGTGCTTTGCTCCTGCTCCTCTGTCTCTTTTCTCTTCTCGTCTAGAACATCTTCCTTCTCCTCACACTTTTCCCCTTCTTTTTCCTCTGGATGGTCTTCCTCATCATCATCATCTTCTTCTTCATCATCTAAATATTCTTCCTCCTCATCTTCTCCCTCCATCTTTCCATTGATCTCATCTGCCCGGAGCTGGAGAGATCGGTGGTGGTTGTGCAAAAAGTGAGAAAAGACAATCAGTGACTGGAATGAGTGACTGTGAAACACAAAAAGAGGGTTGAAGAAACTAGAATGGCAGGAGAGGGTTCAATGTGAGTCAGGTAGTCTTTTTCAATTTTAAAATTAACTAACAAACTACATGTATAAAGAAACACAAGTAGGTGGGTACATGACTAGGGATCTATTTAGGAGGACTAGAAAAGTACCAGCTCTACAGAGAGAGTGCAATATAAGGCCAGCCTCACCTGTCCAGTGAAGGATTTTCTGTTTTCTGCCTGATTGCAAAACTGCTTTGAATTTGGAGATATCTTATATGGCTTTCTTTATTTGCTTACAATTCAAATGAAAATTGGCTTATTATGGTGCTGAAACTCTCTAGTACAGCATGATAGATTTATATCATGTCGTTTTCTTTATGTAAAGCATACAAAATGTTAGCTTTAAAAGTCACAGTTTGGTAAATCTGTGCTTTTTATATATACATAAAATGCAATGCAATGTTACTAAATTGGAAAACAAGTATAAAACAACAGAGGGGTTAATTTTAAAACACATGCAAATAGTTCTAAATAAATGAAAAGTTTATTGGCTATTAAATGTAACAGAAAACTCACAGAACAAGCACAAGTGCAAAATTTGAACTAAATGCTACTTAATGATATTAAATATACAAATATTTTCTTAAGATCATGAGCTGCCATTTTACTTTACATTTTTTGTAAGAGTTCTGACTTAAAGGCATCTTTAAATGTGCCCTGTTTGTATTTGTAAGAATTTGAAGTCATTGATAGTGCTGATTCAAGGTCATTGGCAAATCAAGCACACTTGTTAGTAAACGAACATGGCTGTCCACCAGATACATATGTCCTAAGGCACATCATGAGGTCTTCATTACTGCATGAGCATATCATTACTTATGAAAACATAAATAAATAAATAAATAAAAAATAAATGGAAAGCAATACATTTAATAAAAATGTCATGGGCGAAATTGCAAGAATAATAATGGCGAAATAAAAATATTGAAAATATATATCACAAAAGCAAGAAGGAAGAAAAAACATAAAAGGCATGTACATAATACTCAGTAAAAGCAGATAGAGGTTGTTGAATTATTTTAAATTGAGGTATTGAGGAAGAACATCCTCCCAGAACTGCTGAGACTCCTGGGACTCGTCGTCTGACTGCTGGCGTTTGGCTTTTGTCGGCTGTTTTGTTGTTTTCACACTTGACTTTTGTTTGGTGGATTCAGAGGCTTTTTCACGTTTTCTTTTGGCTTTGGCTTTTTCTTCTTCCTCCTCCTCCTCTTGTTCCTCTTCCTCCTCTTGCTCTTCTTGTTTGTCCTCCTCTTCTCCCTCCTCATCCTCTGCTTCTTCTGCCTCCTCTTTTTCTTCAGACTCTTCCTCCTCTGCTTCCTCTTCCGCTTCTTCATTGCCTTCCTCCTCACCATTACTTTCTTCTTCCTCCTCTTCGTCTTTGCTCTCCTGCTCTTCTTCCTCTTCATCTTTGCTCTCCTGCTCTTCTTCCTCTTTGCTCTCCTGCTCTTCTTCCTCTTCATCTGTGCTCTCCTGCTCTTCTTCCTCTTCGCTCTCCTGCTCTTCTTCCTCTTCATCTTTGCTCTCCTGCTCTTCTTCCTCTTCGCTCTCCTGCTCTTCTTCACCTTCGTCATTGCTCTCCTGCTCTTCTTCCTCTTCATTTTCACTCTCTTCTTCTTCCTCTTCCTCATCATTCTGACTCATTGCTTCCTCTTCATTGCTTTCACCCTCTTCTTCATCAACTTTAACTTTCTCACTCTCCTCCTCTGCTTCACTCTCACTCTCCCCTTCAGTCTCACTTTCCTGCTTTTCTGAATCGTCCTCCTCTTCTTCACTTGTCTTTTCACCATCGTCATCCCCTTCATCTTCAGACTCGCTCTCCAGCTTTTCAGAATCTTCCTTTTCTTCACTAGTCTTTTCACTATCTTCATCTTCCTCTGCACTATCCTCCTCTGCACTGTCACTTTCCACATCATTTTCTTCCTCATCCTCACTATCTTTCACCTCTGACTCCTCATTCTCTTCATCTGATTCTTCCTTTGAGCTCTCATTTTTGCTCTCTGTCTCTTCCTCTTTGCTTGTTTTGCTTTCGTCCTGTTCATCTCTACTCTCCTCTTCGCTTTTTTTACTTATCTCACTTGTTTCTTCTTCCTTGTCTTCTATTCTATCACTCTCCCCTTCCTCAGCCTCACTCTCTACATCCTCAGTTGCCTCGCTTTTACTTTTATCCTCCTCTTCCTCGCTTTCCTCATCCTCACTAGAACCTTTGGTCGTTGTATCACCGTCAACCTCAAAATCATCATCGTCTGCTACCTTGTCAAGGGTCTTGCCCTCACTTTCCTCCTCACTGTCATCCACTTCCTCACTCTCATCCCTTCTGTTCACCAACGCCTTGCTTTCCTCCTCTTCCTCCTCATCTGATTCCTCCTCGCTTCTTTTATATGTTCCCACCTCAGAATGAGCCTCGGTTTTGGACTCAATGCTGCTTCTTTCCAAGTCCCCGTCTGAAGTTCCTGATTCTGTCCTCATGTTGATGGTGACAGCCGTCCTCTTGGCTTCTCTAGTCTCCTCCTGTCTCGAAACCTCTTCGGACTCACTCAGGGACGAAACATCAGATAGAGTTCTTTGTTTTGAAGGAGGTTTTGGCATATTTTGGGGTGTGGACTGGGAAAGGAACTGACTGACTGCTGATGCTCCAAGTAAACAAGCAGGACTTCCCATTCCCACATCTTGGAGAAAAGATGTCACCTTGATGAGAGGATTTTCCTTAATTTGCTCAGCTTCTGACGCCGATTCAGATTTGGAGGCAGCTTCGGACACAATGGTAGGCCCCTTTTTTGTGTTTTTCAACTTGTCTTCTACTAGCAATTGGCTTTGTTCTGCTCTTGATTTCTTTGTCTTCTTTGTAGAAACATCTTCTTGGCATGAGGATTGTTGTGAAGTTGTGGAGATCTCTTGTATTGTCTTGTTACTTTTTGAGTCTTTTTTTGAATCTGACTTTTTACTCTGTGGGACAAAAGTTTTGTTTTCTGTCTTAGCAGCATTCGTTTCACCTTTCACCCTCTGAGCTTTTGGTAAATCATCTTTTGAGATCTTCTTACCTGTTGGGTCTTGGTCCTTATGTGTGGTCTGTTCAAGATGATGTTCAACAACAATTATGGGTTTCATTTTTACTTCCTTTTCTTTCCCCACAAATGTTTGAGGCTGGCTTCTGACTTCCAATGGACGATCTTTGGGTTTTGCTTTACCTATTCCCTCTTGGTTTGGTTTTGTACTTCCTTTTGATTTTTGAGCAACCTTCTCGCTTTCAGCCTCTTGATTTGGTTTGGCTTTTCCAGTTGAATCTTTTGTAACTTTTTCCATTGACTTCATCAATTCTGTGTGCTTGGGCAGGTAGGATTTGGATCCAGTTCTGCTTATGTCTGACCCCAATCTGGTTTTACTTCCACCAGCTTGGTGATATGCAGGCTTTCTGTTCTCCAAAGCGATAAGTACATTTTCCTTATCATGACCATGTCTCTTAGGGCACTTCTGGGGTGTCCCTGACCCAAGACTGTCCTCGACTACTGAGCTACCACTTGAGCTTCTAAGTAACTCAGTGGGAAGAGCTTTGCGAGCTGAAAGCTCCACCCTCTTACTATAAGGGGCGTGGCCATCACTATGCTTTCCCTTCTCCTTACCGTGCACAACCTTAACCTTCTTCTATTCCAGGAAGCAGAGGATAAAAAGAAGGAAAGTGTTAGAGAAATGAATGAACATGCAGAGCAGGCTGAACGAGAGCAGAATGAGCTTTAAGGCTGCAAAGCAAATGAGAATGAGTCAATGAAGAGAAGACAGAGAACACAAGCATAAGGGGGAGGTCTAAATGAGTGCAGCACTTTGAAAAAATGTACAATTTGTTTCTCCACAACCTTTGTTTGGCCATAGAAATAGCTAATTTCTTGGACAACAACCTAGATGAGCTCTTACCTTCTCCATAGGAGACAATGTGAGGGTCTTATCGCTAGGGTCCAACTTAATTATGTGAGTCTGAAAACAAAGAAACTTTTGCATTAGTCTTAGAAGATTTTATACCAGCGGTTCTCAACTGGTTTTTCTACATGACCCAGATTTTACATCAAATGGCAAACCAAGACAGTACCAAATGTAACCTGTAGTCTGTGTCATTTTTGCTTTTAAAAGTGGATTTCAACCAAATCATTAAATGTCTACTTCTACGTATTTTCTATAGATATTATAAAAGCATGCATGCCTCTTTCATAAGTGATGGTATGCTTCTCCTACCAGGTTTAATAAGTCAGTGGTTTCTCCAAGGTCTTTTACGCTCTCACTATCCTCCACACTGCTTCTGTCATCGAGAGATTTCTCTCTCTTTCCAGGAACTTATTGAGAGAGAGAGAGAGAGAGAGAGAGAGAGAGAGAGAGAGAGAGAGAGAGAGAGAGAGAGATAATCCATAAAAACCTGAGCATAATATACACTACAGTTCAAAAGTTTGGTATTGGTTAGATTTTAAAAAATGCTTTCGAAAGATGCCTCACCAAGGCTGCATTTATTTGATAAAAGATACAGTAAAACAGTCAAATTGTGAAATATTATTACAATTTAAAAGAAGTGAATTTCTTTTAAAATGTCATTCATTCGTGTTATGGCAAAGCTGAATTTTCAGCATCATTACTCCAGTCTTCAGTGTCACATGATCATTCAGAAAACATTCTAATAAGCTAATTTGCTGCTTAAGAAACATTTATTATTATTATCAATGTTGAAATCAGTTGTACTGCTTAAGGATTCTGAATAGAAAGTTCAAAAGAGCCGCATTTTTTAAAATAGAAATCTTTTGTAATAATGCAAATGTCTTTACTGACATTTTTGATCAATTGAATGTATTTGAAATAAATTGAAATAAAGTATTAATTTATTTAATCATACTGATTCTAAACTTTTTAACAGTAGTGTAAATGAAAATAAATGTGTGCTTTTTGATTGAATGATGTCTTTTTATAAGTGGCAATAGCATTTGTGAATGAGGAACTTGTTTTCCTGTGATTTGAAATAACAGATATTGATTTTTAATACTTCAGTTTTTTGACGAGGCAGTTACTTTTGAGGCTGTTGTGAGGGATCTTTCCAGGTTGGTTACTTTGGGAGTGACGGATCTGGCTGGGAACAGATAGAGATGCACTCAGATGATGTCCACCCAGAGCTGGGAGTGTTCGAAACATTTGTCCAAACTGATCTGGTGAACGCTCCTGCAGAAGAAAAGCAACACACATTGCATCCATATTTAATTAGTTTATATAATTGTTTAGGTAATATATTATACTAAACCTTACCATAAAATTGTATTATTCATCTTGAATTACACTTCCACTAGTCAAATTGATAATCAGTTGCACTAATTTGGATCCATTGGGATTGACCTACCCGTTCTCTGCGTCTGACCCGAGCCGAGAGACTCCTGTTTAGGGTGTCCCCCAGTAGTTCAGTACAGGACTTGTCAAAGTAGTCTTCTGTGATGTCATCCTCCTCCAGGATCAAATCCTCCGACCTTTCAGCCCTGGGCTTTGCCAACACAAGCATGTGACACCCACCACAAGTAACCTGAAAGCACACACACTGTTTACAGATGCCATGAAATCAAAATAGAATTTTGTGGCTTTTAGTCAATATTGTTCAATATGAAATGACAATACACACTTTTAGCAGATTAATACATTTAGACTACCATTAAAAAAATTGCAGCCGGTAAGATTTTTTAACGTTTTTTAAATGTATTATGCTCACCAAGGCTATATTTATTTTATAAAAAAAAATACATTACAAATATTGTGAAATATTTTTACAATTTAAAATAACTGTTTTCTATTATAATATATTCCAAAATCGAATTTATTCTTGTAATGGCAAAGCTTAATTTTCAGCAGCTCTAGTCTTCAGTGTCACATGATCCTTCAGAAATCATTATAATATGCTGATTTAGAGCTCAGTAGATATTTCTTATTATTATCTGCATTATTTGAACTATTTTTTGTAAGTCTTTACTGACACTTTTGATCAAGTGAATGTATTCTTGCTGATATATATATATATATATATATATTACTGACCCAAAAGTTTTTCTCTGCTGTAAAAAATGGACCAAAAATATGTATGCTCAGGAGGAAAAACAAATGTTGTTTTGCAATAAAAATAAAACAAATAAATAAAATGTTCTCTCTATTATTAGAAATAAAATTAGAGAATGAAAGCAATAAAACAGGGCAAGTACTTTGATATGTCCAGACCTTCCTGTTTCAAAAGAAAATGGGGTCAACAGGGTAATGAAAATTATATTGGTCAAACAATTTCAAAGCAGAAATTGAACAGTATATACCTGATAGAAATAAAATGTATTATATATTGTGTCATAAACAGTAGATGGGCAGTAATACGTACAGAATGTACATGGCAGTTGAGGAATCTCGTACACAGGGTCGGTCTGAACTGGTTGGTGAAATTTTCTTCTCCAAGTCCCAGTTTTCCATGCCGACCATCACCAAAGGTGTACAAAAGGCCGCTGTCTGAAACACATATACAAACAGAATCGTATATATTTAGAGGAAAGACACAAAGAGGAAATTAAATCACAACACATAAAAGGATGTTGTCATGTGGATGTGTGTTTTACCAGTAATCAACGCTGTATGGTTCTCTCCACAGTCCACATGTTTAACTCTGCCCCTCCTGAAATGCTCAACCACTCTGGGTAAACGAGACTCAAATATGAATGTGCCATGGCCAAGCTGTCCAAACTGACCCAGGCCAAACGAATACACCTTGTGCTCTGCATTACCAGACATGTGTGACATTTAGTCTTCACAAAGAAGAAACACAGACAAACAAACAACAACCACAAAGAAAAAGATGTTCTCCTACCAGTAAGCGCCACCGTGTGCCCTCCTCCACAGGACACCTTTACCACCTTATCAGAGATGCCGGTCACCTGTTGAGGCACTTTATGATTGGCCAGCTTCTCTGTGGACAAGCCCAGCTTTCCACTGTCTTTTTCTCCGAATGTGAACAAGGCCCCATCCACTGCAACAAATGAAACAAGCATCACCTAGCAACAATCCAGCCTTCATAGAAGGTCAAATAATGAACATTTTATGAATTCAATGCCACCACACTATGCTCTATAGATCATGGAGAGGAAGTAGGAAAGTCATCATGAATTGTCAAAAAGTGGGGATTTAAAATGAGGATATTCCAATGTAACACAGTTGAACACAATTCTTAAATCATTTTGATTCATTGATTAAATATATCAAGTATTATTTATAAAATAATAGTAATATTATGCCATTATTTTAAATTGTTTTGAAATTATTAATTTAATGTAACTTATTGTAAATGTATGTATTGAAATAGCATTATTATATGTAACTAACTAGCATAATTCACTATAATAAAAAATGGGTAAGATTTCTTTTTTTTAATTTAAAAATATTTCATAATCACTTACTTGATGAGTTTTCTTTTTTAATATATTTTCAAATATAATTTATTCCTGTGATGGTAAAAGCTGAATTTTCAGCATAATTACTCCAGTCTTCAGTGTCACATGATCCTTCAGAAATCATTCTAATATGCTGATATGTTGTGCATTTTTTTCCAGGATTTTTTGATTAATAGAACAGCAGTTTAATGCATCCTTGCTGAATAAAAGTATTTTTATTTTTCCTTAAAATATTTGTACTGACCTTAAACTTTTGAGTGCAAACTTAAAAAGCAAACTTTTTACTATTTATGAGTAAAATAGTATAATATTATAAATATATATTAAAAAAGATATATATACATGATTAACTAAAACATGTGAATGTTGAGCATAGAGTTAAACATGTATTTAACCCTGAATATTTTGGTATAATTGGCCGTAGTGACATGAAGTAATACTGTCTACAGTGGCATACATACCGGTAACAAAGGCAGAATGATAATATCCACAGGAGACCCATGACACTCGTTTCCCCACAGAAACCTCATGAGGAGTGAGTGCGTTACTCTCCTTTCCTAACCCAATCTGACCCTCGGAGTTATCGCCCCACATATAGAGCCTGCCATCCTCTGAGATGACACAGAGATTTTGTTACTTTACTGGTAATATTTGCCGTTAGATGTTATGTATGTCATATTTGCCGTTACATGTTTTGTCAACAGACACTGCTGCACTGTAAGGCAGATGGAACAGAACTCTTACGCGTCAGGACAGCAGATGTATTGGAACCAGCAGCGAGCATTTTGATTGGCCCATGTTTGCTGAAGAAGTCCACCAGGTGGAAGGAGGTTCTGTCATCGCAGTCACCAAGACCAAGCTGTCCTTCATTATTCCCTCCAGAGGCATACAGGTTACCACGGGCTGCTCAGCAAAGAAAACAAGTTTTTTAGTTGAGGATAAATCTATAATGTTGCAAATAGTTATCTATAGTGCTATAAAGACATTTGGGGTCAGTGACACTGAAGACTGTAATGATGCTAAAAATATAGCTTTTGTGACCACAGGTCAGGAACAAATATACATTTCAAATATATTACAATAGAAAAAAAAATATTTTGAACTAAAATAATATATCACAATATTAATGTTCAAAAACATTTAAAAAATGTCTTATTGTCCCCCAAATTTTGAATGGTAGTGTACATTAAATTTTTTTTTCTTCATGTTTTGGCCTTTGCAAATATTGAGATATCATCAGAATGCTAGCCTTACACGTAATAGCCTTACATGTTCTGATCGTTTGTCTTTAAGGTTATGTGTGTAATTTTTTCAATGTTAAACATTTTCTTATCCCCGTTTAATTCGCAGAGACAAGTATAAATTCCCAAAGAGTTCCCACTGTGTTTCCCTGTAGCCCTTTCAAAACATTGCTGGTTGTTTCAGTGGTTTTGCATGGCAATTTCTGGCTTGACTAATGGAATAAGTAAATAAATAAGAATATGTGAATAATTAAGGTAACAGAAAATTAAGGAAAACAAATGTCATGTGATTGATTTACTAGACTCAAAAAACATAAAGCAAATATGATGAATAAACTTACATGTATAAACAAGTGAGTGAGTTCTTCCACAGGCTGCGAGCTTCACACTTTCAGATTTTAGGGCTTTAAGAAAACAAATACGGTCATTGCATGTCAGAAACATGTTGACTATACGATTTATTCTTACTAAACACAATTATACAACCTGAATATATATATAGATATACATATATATATATTAATATATCAAGCTAATTTGTTAAAATGTTGTACTCCTGAACACACTTCCCCTCTGCTTTCCAGATTAATGCAGATTACGGACCACTCCAGATTGGGATTAAGACAATCTTTGGCTTTGTCCAGAAAATATCTCCTTTTTCTTACAGCTACTTACAAACATGTAATTGTGTGTGTCAGACTATTACTGCTGAATATTTCAAAGTCACTCTACTGATAAACTATATTGATAAACTAATGATATATTTTCCAAACAGCTAAATGTGACTGACAGCATTGGAGAATGTGTTGAAGTGATGTATCAGCTGTGGATGGCTGAAAACACTCAGCACTGCTCTCTCTTTGACTATGACAGGTGGTTTGCGTAACAAACTAGCCCAATCACGTTCCGGGCGGTATAAAATCGATTCAACCCGGGGCAACAGTGTAAAAGTAGCCCAATTCCACGGGAAAACACTGACACTGAAAGTCGTACCTTTTACACAAGTGGGTTTATTCACAGTGGTCTTTGTTCCGAGGCCCAGCTGTCCCCAGTTATTGCTGCCAAACATAAACAGCTTACCATTTTCTAAACACAATAGGAATAGTGACAGGATGAATGCAAAAAATTACGGAACAAGACTTTATTTACCAATATATCCACTAATAAAATCATAAATCATACCTGTTACTAGTGCAGTGTGCTCATCTCCACAGGAAATTCTCAAAGGTACATCATTTTTTAACCAGAATTTACTGGGGGCATTATCTGCAAATTTACTCTTTCCAAAAGTGAAGACAGCTCCGGATTCTAAAACAAAAATTGAAAAATAGAACAATAGCAAATGCAGACAATTTTCATGTTATGCCTTAAATTATTCAAATGACTGCTGTTATGAAAAACAAGCTGAATTAGACTATATTATGTTGTAAACAAATAATAGTTTGTATGATTTTAATTCGCAGTTTCTGTTTCTCTGTATATATATATATATATATACACACAATCAGATGGTTAAAATTAGTTGTTTACTTTATAGAAAAATATTACAGAATTGAGAGCGAGAGGCGTGACCACATGGCGTGGTTGCCTTGGCTACAGGAAGCCACAGGAGTCAATGAAAGAGCGGGACAGAGTGTTCAATGAAATAAAAAAAACACAACGAACAATTATATGTATAAACACAGAGAAATATAATATTTGCAGGGCATTAAAGCAGGAAAGGCATATTTAAACCAGTATAACATATGATTCGCTTCCACTATGTAGCACCGTTTTATTATAGCCTATAGGCTAATCATAAACAGACAATAAGCCTAAAGAGACACACTTGTAGCAACTGCAAATAACAAAACTGTTTACATCGACCACTAATGTACTACATAATATTTTACCAGGGATCTCATCTTCTGTCTCTCCGGCCATCTCCCCCAACTAATCAGCTTATTTACGCTGGGCTCTTGGTAGTGTGACCAAGAAGTTTCTAAAACGACAGAAACTTTCCGCTCTAGATTTGCTTCCGCGTTGAGGTGTCACGTGTTACTCATTAGCTGTGCCACTGCCAACTACAGTAACTTGATGCGACATTTAGATTATGTATATTTATAGGTACATTATTTTATATACTTTTATAGTAACTTAAATAATTGCAAATAATAAATTATTACTGTATACATAAGATAAACACACATAAACGTTATATTAAACAATCGTGAGGAAAAGGTAATGAGAACATATCTGCACAACTATGTTTATCTTTATCTGTATATCTTGTCTAATAAAGTCACAAATATTCAATAATAATAATTCGCAGGAAATTTCACTGTCTGTAGTGAAAATAGAATGTACTTTGTTATGCTTTCGAGTGGCTTTCACAGTCTTTTCCATTTTACAGTGGAGTGGCTACACGGCGAAGAACACGGCTACACGGCACGCCTCTTCCGGTTCAGTCTGTAAACAGTGATCTCATCCCTAATCTTGCTCCGTCTGTCTTTAGTAGAATCTCACAGCATGTGCGGCGCGCTGTCTTCAGAGAAATGACCGTGAAAACAAATGTATTTTTCTCGTTACCTTACCATCCGCCCGCTCTTTTGACATAATGACGAGTAGATGGGGGTCACTGAGTTAGCCTGGAGCATGCTAGCATGCTAATTAGCCTGTAAAGGGGGCATACAAGCAGCTGCCTGGTGCAAGCTCTGTTAAAGCTGCTTTAAAGTGTTTTTCACCGGGTTTTCTGCTTGGGGAATAATGGAAGGAGTGCTTTACAAATGGACAAACTATATGACAGGTAAAAGCGAATGGCACTGTGGACACTTGAGTTGCAGTCACACAGGACACTGCAAATATGCACAAGATGTACTCAGTGTGTATGATTATGTCTGTATACGATAGAGAGCTGCTAATATATGCAACTTTGTTATATTGCGTTTTTTTTAATTGCTTCTTTTCTTATACGCTGTGTCTTTAAGGTGTTTTTGAATGTCAAAGCTCCATGTTAAGTTATAGTAGCCTAATATACCAAATATGTCATTTGTCAATTTTCTTTTCCTGTCATGTGATGGTATGATACCTGATTGTATGGAGTAACAAGACTAGTCATAAATCTCAAGTTTAGAATATTCAGAAATGCCATGTTTTGTTTGATTTAAATGTGTTTTTTTAATCTGATAATAATGTTTTATGAAAGGATGGCAGCCAAGGTGGTTTGTGCTGGACAATGGCATTATTTCATACTATGATTCAGAAGATGACGTGTGCAAAGGCAGCAAAGGCAGTATTAAGATGTCAGTATGTGAAATTAAAGGTGAGATGATTGTGTATCTTATCAGCAAAATCTTCCTTCTATTCCTTACGAGAAAATAAACTGGTTATTCTTATGTTTTTACTTTTTACATTTTTTTACTTCCTCATGTTTGCTCCAGTTCACCCAACGGACAACACCCGTCTGGAGCTGATCATACCAGGGGAGCAGCATTTTTACGTGAAGGCTGTAAATGCAGCGGAGAGGCAGAAGTGGCTGGTGGCTCTGGGGAGCTCCAAAGCTGGACTCATTGACACTAGAACCAAAAAAGAAAGGGGTAGGCTTCCCTGAACATTTTCTCATCTTTTTATATCATTATCTTTTATTATTCCCTCATGCCTTCTCATAGCAAAAGACTCAACTCACAATAAATGATTGGTACCACTTTATAATAATTAAAATAAACCAACGTTTTCATGTTCATGAATAATATATATTTTTAAATATTTGGTTAAAAAACGTTATTACATTTTAATGTGGAATATGTTGTCATTTACTTCTATAATTATAATAACAGTTATTTTATCAGACTTTAATCATACTAATAAATAAAACATGATTAAAATAAATAATGACAGCAATGATAATAATTACTATTAATTTTATAAATATTGTATATAAAATAATTATTAAATGCCCAAAATAATAATTAACATTGTTTTATTATTATTATGATTATGATTTATGAAATGAATATTAGATAAATCTTAGCTAATTTATACATACAATATATACACTATAAGTTAAATTCACTCATATTTCTTACAAATATTGTATCATCATTATATTTTTTTAATATAATGGTATTCTGACATAGTGATTTGAATAATTAGAATACATTTTACTTGATATAGATATATATATATATCTATGTGTGTGTGTGTGTGTGTGTATACTGTTATACTGTATATACTGTTATTTTAGATGCAATTAATTGTTTTGGCAGTACTAAAGCCCAATTTATACTTCTGCGTGTAGCGCGCGTACCCTGACGTACACCTCTCCAAAAATGTAACAACGCGTCAATTCTGCGCGTACTGCAAGCGCTGTGATTGGTCTGCTAGAGCCGCTTCCCAGGTTTCACATGCTCCCTCTGCATGTGTAATTACGCGTCAAAGCGTGATTACACAGAAGTATAAATGAAAACCAACCCGTAGTCTATAGCGTAGAGGCTCTGGCGTAGGTCCGAAGCAGAAGTATAAATCAGCCTTAATACACACACACATTCAGATCAGAGACAAAAGACAAAATTAATGTTTCCTAGTTGAACACCAGTAATCCCGACTGCTAAGCAATAAGAAGGGCCATTAACAGTTGCACTTCCTCTCCTAATGGGTTTTTGCAGATTTAACAGAAACCACAGAATCACTGAAAACCAAGATGTCGGAGCTGCGTCTGTACTGTGACTTACTAATGCAGCAGGTGCACACTATTCAGGAGTCTGTGGAACAGGAAGGAGAATCTACTGTGGCCAGCACTGAGGTTAGACACTCACTCAGCTGTTTTTTCATTCGAACCACAGTAATCACAGCAATTATTGCAGATAGGGGGATCTGATATAAAAAAAGGTTATCATAGAAATCTAGTCTTTTAAACCAAACGGTTGTATTTTCTGCTATATTTCCCAGACAAGGAATGAGGCATCCTCATTACTGAGTGCCACCTGTGAAACCTTCATCAAAACACTGGAAGAATGTATGAAAATCGCCAATTCCAAGTTCCAGACTGACATGTTGCAATCCAGTCCATCTGATTCCATAATGTCCCCTGTGTCCCCCTCTCCCGTCCAGATGTCTCGGGTAAAGACACAAGCACAAACCACATACAGTTTACCTTCATTTTATCAGTTAAAGTGCAGTAAGCAATTTCTGAGAATCATTGTTGAACACTGTTCATATTTGAAATCAACCTAAACAAACACACACCTCCCTTCATTTCTCTGCCCCCAAAATGCACAAACACGCAATGCAAGAGTGGATGTCTCTTTATCATAGCTGAAGCGAAGTACAATAAAGCTTTGCGAAAAATAAAGCAAAGATGGCCAACAAAAAATAAACATACAGTACACGAGTATATACAAGCAATAGTTTGTTGTTAGTCGACAGCAGCACACAAAACTCAAAACCAATGTTACTCACGTATGGAGCAGAAATAACACAACCTCGGTGTCCGCTTTCCACTTAGGTCTCTCCAGTGCTGGAAAGCTTTTCTAATATTAACGCAGGTCCTAAAGCTCTTGCCTGATCATGACCCTTCTTTTCCCAGTGATATTCTTATGAGCTTTTCTCTTTTGTAATGTCTCTCAGCCATCTCTCCTTTTACAGTCTCCCTTCAAATCTCCCTCTTGTAGTAGTAGTAAAATCTTTATTTGTCCCTTTACAGGGCAATTTAAGTAGCTTCAACCTCACAAACATTCAAATTTTTATAAAACCGAAAACAGCAAAACATCACAAAACCTTTACGAAAAAACATCACAAACCCCGGGCATTTATAATAATTCTTCATATAGCTACTATTTAAAATTCACGGTACCTTTATCTTTGTTTCAAATAAGTAACTGCGTTTGAAACAAAAGACCTAGAAAATGGAACGGTCCTCCACTTGGGCACTCTATATCGCTTTCCTGAGGGAAGCAATTCAAATTCTAAAAACAAAATGTGGGATGTATCCTCTAGGATAGTCAAAGACTTCTTAAGAACATTTCTCTCACACAGAGCAGACAAACTCTCGCGCTCACTCTCTCTCCTCCCCCATCATGAGTGAACACGCCCCCTACTGCTGATTGGCTACAAGTCTGTTGTGGTGCTCGGTCCTATCCACTTTCCACAGCATTTTCAGAAATTGCTTACTGTGCCTTTAAATTAAGCACATTTTCTCATATAATTAAATCTTTGCCTATTTAATAATTGATATTTTTTCACATTAATGTAATGAAAATATGTTTTGCATCACAGTAATGAGAACTGGAAGGAAATATGCCTTAACTAAATGGAAAATTTATGGAAAATAAATTACTAAATTTTAAATTTTGGGGTGAAATATGACTTGGGCATATGCTTTTCTCACCCATAGTATTAGTATTATTTATATATTATAGCATTTATCAATCATTTGAATTTATCATGTATTGTTATTTATATATATATATATATATATATATTCTATTAACTTTAATTTATTTTATTTTTTGTAATTTTTGTACTTCAGCTTATTTTATTTCAGCTAGTTGGCACGATAATGTTTCTAGTTTTCGTTTTTCATGTAATATTTGTATATTATTTTATTTCAGTTAATGAAATAGTTTTGGTTAGTCCGTTTTAGTTAACCATAACACCACTGGTCTGGCATGTGATCGTTCATAAATTTGAAGTCTAACATTTTTTTTATTCTTATTGTGTAGATGAAGCGGTCGATCAGCCATCCCGGCACCTACAATTATGAAAGGTACACAATGTTTACAAAACACACAGACTTCTTGTTTTCAGTCCAGACAGCTTTCTGAGTGGCTATAAATGCAGGTGCTGTTTTCCTTCAAGGTCGAGCTTGCCAAAAGAGTGCATGGCATTGCAGAAGTCCACCCAGAGGCGGACGCGGACATGCTCCGATACAGAAGCTCACAGCGACAGAGGGGCCGAGGATATGGAGCGTGAGTCTCACACACACACACACGCACACAGATCAGATTCAAGGTCTGAGTCACCTAAATGTTTAGCTTGCTCCAAATTTTGTTGCTTAATAAATTATTATTGTTGTGGCCCTAAAAAAAATCTGCAGTAACATAAACAAAAGTGATGACTTCACCTCTTGTGTTTTTCACAGGCTTGATGTTTCACAGAGCCAACATCAATGGTGACTCCACTCCGAGTATCCCTGAAGAGGTTGGAACGAGCACAAAGTTCCTGTCGGAAACTGACACTCCGGAATCTGACCTTTCCCTCTGAACCATGCGAGACAGATTATGAGATGGGGAATAAAAGGAAAACACGTACTGCTATGCAGTCAAAGATTGCAGCATTGTATAGAGGGATTTTACTTCTAGTGTTGTATTTCTTGATGATGAAGAATTCGGCGGCACTTTATAAAAACAGATGATGAAGAAAACAGTCTGATTTGAATGTTTATACTCTTCCAGGTATTTTAAGAAATTCGTTTGCCTTGATGCTAAGATGTTTTTCCTTTTTTTGTGATACATAATTATTACTGTATCCCTTCAGTGAAGAGTTGAAGATGTTTGTACTGGATTTTTAACGTGTTGTGCAGTTGCCTTTGTTAAATGGGAACCTTGCTGAAAAGGTTTTTGTTACTGTGCCAAGGGGTTGTGCGTACGTGCTCACATTAACTTCAAAGATTTGTTTTTTTTTATTCACTCGGCATGCAGTGTTGTTCATTCGTTTATGATGCAGAATACATTTATTTATTTTTGTATGTCACTAGAGTCTCCCCCTCCCCCCCCCCCCCCCCAAAAACATTTTTTGGCCTTAATTCTTCACATGGAGGAATTTGATCTATTAATTATTGTAATGTTTGGTAAAATTATTAAAAAGATTTAGCAAGATTATTAATTATTTTATCTCCAAAAATATAAATGGGTCTGGTTACACTTTACAATAAGGTCCCATTAGTTAACGTTAAAGCATTAACTAACAATGAGCAATACATATGTTACAGTATTTATTATTCTTTGTTGATGTTAGTTAATACAAAATACAGCTGTTCATTGTTAGTTCATGTTAGCTCAGGTCCATTAAATAATATTAACAGATACCACTTTTTATTTAAACATTGTAAATGTCGAAATTAACAAACTATAATTAATGTGTCTTTTTTCACTGTTCATGTTAATTAATGCAGTTGATCAATGTTAACAAATGGTACCTAATTGTAAAGTGGATTTCATAAGTATGAATTGTTGTTTTTTAAAATATTATCTGTAATCATGTTTTCCTCAAACACAGAGGCAAATAGAATTAATAATACATAAGAAACATTTTCATGCAGTCATGTTTTTATTTGAGAGAAAAAGAGAGATCACATGGTGTTGAATGACATTGAATAATTAGTTCCCATGTTACCTAACAGACGGCAGATCCCTGTACAGCAGCAGTATGTTTATCTACCTCTGGTCATCTGTGTTTGCCATCTGATTTCCACATGAAAACAGTCTATAATAAGTGATTAATTTCTCCAGAGGGAGATTAGCTTTCTCAGCGGAGAGGTTCTACTGCCGGCCATCACCAGCGGGCAGCCAGCAGGTGCAAATGAGCACTGGGAATCAGCATGAAGACTTGCTTTTCCCAAATGATAAATCTGTATCAACAAAGCAGAAATCCCCTGCTGTTTCTTGAAGAGTTGTGAAAAACAGTCATTATAAACTACACTACAGAGCATGTGGTACTGCCTGTTTTGGGTTACGGCTGTTAATTTGTGGCGCTGGGCCCTCTGAACGGCAGGCTTGAAATTCAATCTTCTTAAAACTTGGTGATATTGGACTAAAGTATCGAGCAGAACTTAGTATTAATGCTGTCTGAATGAAGACCATTGTGTAGATGTTTAAAGTCAGTGGGGATGTCGTACGCTGGTGTGACATCGAACTGAATTAAATGATCAGGGGAGATTTGACTGGATCCTGACTGGAGAGATGATGATGCATGACTTTTTTCACTCTCAACCTTTTCCTCCATTTTTTTGTCCTCTTTCTGCACATAATTTGCATCTTCATGGCTTTCCTCTGTGCAAATGACAGTTTGAACAAAAGCATGCATGTAAATACACTGCTTAAATATTAAGCAGCACAACTGTTTTCAACATTGATAATAATAAGAAATGTTTCTGAGCAGCAAATCAGCATATTAGAATGATTTCTGAAGGATCATGTGACACTGAAGACTGGAGTAATGATGCTGAAAATTCAGCTTTGCATCACATGAATAAATTGCATTTTAAAATATATTCAAATCGAAAACAGTTAGTTGAAATCGTAATAATATTTCACAATATTACTGTTTTTACTATATCTTTAATTAAATAAATGCAGCCTTGGTGAATCTTTTGAACAATATTTTGCAATATGTAACTGGGTCTTCTCCACCAAAAGGCCTTAAAAAGACTTCTGTGATGAGTTAATGTACTGTAATATTAAAAATATATTTTAAAAAAACCCAGGTCTTAGACTAACCCTAACCCTAAAATCGGGCAGGATGATTGGAACGTGTCGAAATGAACAACATGTCCTACTTTAGTGAATGGAAGGCCAATGGGTCAAAAGAAGGTGAAACAAAGCCATTACTGAGGTCAAATAACTCCAATAAAAACATATGTTATGTTAGTTTTGACAGTTTCCTCACCCTTCGAGTCATCTGTCACGACCTCTGTGTCTTCCTGGTACACGCACGTCTCTCCGTCGACCAAACCCATGATCTGTTCATCACTCTTTTGGAGGTTCTTCAGCAGGAAGTATGTTCTCATCAGCCCTTTGCCTTTCACCTCGATCTCACCCCTCTCAGCGATCTCAAAGATTCCTTTGTCCTTTAACACACTGTGGTGGACAAGAAGTGATGTTCTGTTTAGTGCTTTTCTTGGATCTGGATTCCAGTGGCTACACACACAGAAGGCCTCAGTGCTGTTGTGATTGAACTTATCAAGACCTCACATGTCTCTTATGCTCACCAAGGCTGCATTTATTTGATAAAAAAATACAGTAAAAACAGTAATATTGTGAAATATAATTACAATTTAAAATAACTCATTTATATTTTAATATAGTGTCAAATGTAATTTATTCTAGTGACGGCAAAGCTGAATTTTCAGCATCATTACTCGAGCCTTCAGTGTCACGTGATCCTTCAGAAATTGATTTGCTGCTCAAGAAACATTTTATATTATTATTAATGTTCCAAACAGTTGTGCTGCTAATATTTGTTTTGGAAACCATTTTTTTCAAGGTTCTTTGATGAATAGAAAGTGTATGTGAAATATTTTGTAATATTGTAAATGTCTTTACTGTTAAATTGAATTAAGTAAAGTTACATTTAGGCCATTTGACAATAGGAATCTAAACCCATTCAAAATCTAGCATTCACCTGTATGTGATGGGGCTCACGTGTATGTGATCAGGGACTCCGTGGCTCTCCATCCGAGAGGCTGTATTGACAGTGTCTCCAAACAAGCAGTACCGTGGCATCTTATCACCTACAACACCAGCCAAAACTGGACCGGTGTGCAGGCCAACTCGGATCTAGATTGACAAATCAATTAATTAAACAAATTACAAATTGAGCTTCTGTTTACATAGAGCCGACTGTTTAAACACACGCATACCTGTATGGGCTGTCCTGTGATAGGGCTAGTCACCTCCCTTGCAGCAATTCTCATACCGAGGGCAAAGTTTGCCACCCGCTCCGCATGTGTTTCTGTAGGAAT
Organism: Rhinichthys klamathensis goyatoka; assembly: GCF_029890125.1. Taxonomy (NCBI): domain Eukaryota; kingdom Metazoa; phylum Chordata; class Actinopteri; order Cypriniformes; family Leuciscidae; genus Rhinichthys; species Rhinichthys klamathensis. Next base: position 250,342 of record NW_026606624.1, read on the forward strand.
GGGCACACCGCCAACCACCATGTAAGCATCACCTATCGTCTCTACCTGTTGTGAGACAGTTTAATTTTGGTAAATGTTTTATTTCATTTTTTTCTCTTTGATTTATTGTAAGTGAATTATCCAATACATTTTGAAGGTTTTCCTTATAATTAATGTATAAATAATAATGTAATTTATATAAATAAAATATATATTAAATATATTAAAGTATAAAATAAAGTAATATCATTATAAAATATATTAATTACTATAATAAAATAATATAGAATTTAATAAATATATAAAATATAATCAAGTCACAACATAAATATTTAGTGACTTGCTTTATATAAATAAAAAATATATTATATTAAATATAAAATAAAATAATATCATTAAATGATATTAAATATTACAAAATATATAATTTAACATATGAATTTAATATATAATCAAATAAAACTATGTTGAATTTCTGTGTGGATAGATGGATAGATAGATAGTAAATAATTGGAACAACCAATCCCACACAAACCTTATAGACAGTATGAATGTTTGTAAGACGATCAAATCTGGAATACATTGCGTTGAGCATGTTGACTATCTGAATGGGTTCGCAGGCTGCGCAGATGTTAGTGAAGGTGACCACATCACTGAATAGGATGGTGCACACTTTGAATTCACCTGAAAGATTAACAGAAAGAGTCTGATCCATGTAAAGAAAGGAAAATGACAAGTATAAGAGTGTTCTGTAGGGTGTTCCTTGGTTACTTCACCTGCCTCTACTCTTTTGCCCTCTTTAAGCTGGTTGGCAACGTGTGTCGGCAGCATGGCATAAAGGAGCTTCTCTGATTTTTGCTTCTCGATCTCTAAGTGGCGTGAGAGGATTCTTAACTCCTCCTTCTTCCTCTCTAGCTGATTGGAGAGCTCGATCTCTGCCAGCCTCTGCTGGTTGAGCAGGATCAGATCTCGCGTGGTGTCGTGCTGGGCGATGTCTGCCAGGTGAAGACCCCTTTCCTCCAGTTCTTGCAGGCTTCGTAGCTTAGGAGAGCATAGATAGATCATGCAGTTCAGGGACTCCATCCACATCATCTGTCCTAAAACACACACACACATGCAAATTAATCATCAACCAATATGATATATGCAAAACGTTTGCGACATGACAAAGATAATTTTACTCAACAAATTGTCCACTAACAAGGCTGTTGGAAAATTTCAGAAGTAACAAAGGAACTTGACTAAACCACTTTTCTAAATTAGAATCGGTCTTCGCACATTTATAATAGCACAATTATCTAGTGTAATAAATCTCTGTGGATAAAATACCTCGCAGTTTGAGCGTGACCTGGTTTTGCTGGATCTCTGGTAACATTTCTCTCCTGGTCTTCAGCACAAACTGGCTGTTGATGAACTTTTTGATGCTCTGGATGTTGCAGGTGACCTCTGGGTGAACAATGGTGAAGTATTCATCCAGACGGATACCTGAGGTCTGCAGTCCGGGAACAAACTTCTGAATGTTGACACCTGTGTGCTTCACCACCAGCTAAAACGAAAAAGAAAAGGTTCAAACGGTTCAAAATGATTCAATGGGTTTAACATTTGACTTGTTAATAAAAAAAAAAAATGCAGAGTTAGGGCCGGTTCACACAGAACGTATTTTTGCTGTTAAAAACACGAGGTGCAGGTCAGTGGAACGAAAAAAGTGTTAAAAGTTGAACTTATTTTAACTTGAGAGTTGCGTGTTTGCACGTCATGCACGAGATGCTGCAAAAGAAGCGAGACGCAAGTGCAACGGTTAAAGACGCCCGTTTAGCACGTGTTAACTTGGAAAAACAATGGGAAAGTATTGCAGTGGAATGGAAAAATGCATTCTGTCAGAACTGGCCCTTATACTTCCTTACGTTTTGATCAAAAACGATGTGAAAGGGAAAAGCATTACAGAAGGCTTGCTCGTCAATCCACAGTCTTTTTGGGTAGCTGGGTGTGAAGGATTGCCGCAGATTGCCTTAAGAAAGATACAAATTTAAAACCATTCATTCATGTAATATTTGAAAAACATACCAAATCAGGAAAAAAAATATTTGTTATAGTGGGGTCCAACAAAATGTATTTAAAAAAAAATAGTTTTATTAATATTTAATAGCTTTTATTGTTATATTTTTAGTTTTCATGTTCATTTTAGTAAAATTTTTAGTCATGTCATTATGTGCTTGTCATTTTATTTTATTTTAAATATTGCTATGTAGGTTTAATATATTTCCATTTCGGTTTTTGTCATATTTATTTTTTATTTTCAACGTTTAAAATTTTGGTTTAGTTAATTTTTTTTTAATAAACTAATATTTATATAATATAACTATATTTATATTTTATTTTAGTTCAGATTTATTTCAATTACATTCCCCTAACGTAATCCACAAATGTTCTCCTAATGTTATATTCTAACGTAGGGGTGCAAAAATATCATATCAGGTTTTTTTTTTCAGGAAAATCACGATTCACGATTTTATCACGATTCTTTTTCATGTTGGGTTTACTATTTTACAAGTGACTGAGCATTACAGCCAGACCAATGTGCCCGTGTCCCTGCAGGAGTCCGTGCTGGTGTGTCGTGCCGGTGTCCACGCCTGTCCTAGTGTCCGTACCGGTGCCGGTCTCCATGTCCGTACCGGTGTTGGTGTGTCCGTGCCGGTGTGCCCATGTTGGGGTGCTCGTGCCGGTGTCCGTGTTGGTAGCAGTGTCCATGCCGGTGTCTGTGCTGGTGTCCGTGCCGGTGTGTCCGTGTTAGTGCCGGTGTCCGTGCCAGTGTCCGTGTCGGTGTCCATGCCGGTGTCCGTGCCAGTGTCCGTGCCGGGGTCCATGCTGGTGTCTGTGCTGGTGTCCGTGCCGGTGTGTCCGTGCCAGTGTTGGTGTGTCCGTGTCTGTGCTGGTGCCCATGTCCGTGCCGTTGTTGGTGTGTCCGTTTCGGTGCCGGTGTCCGTATTCGAGCCGGTCTCGGTACTGGTGTCTGTGTCGGTGCCAGTGTCTGTATTTGAGCCAGTGCCGGTGTCGGTACTGGTGTCCGTGCCGGTGTGTCCGTGTCGGTATGTTCATATTGGTGTGTCCGTGCCGTTGTCCGTGCCGGTGTGGATGTGTCCTTGGCGGTGTTGGTGTGTCTTGTCGGTGCCGTTGTGTCCGTGTCGGTGTGTCCATGTTGGTGTGTCTGTGTCTGTGTCGGTGTCGGTGGCTGTAATGCTCAGTCACTTGCAAACTAGTAAAAAGAAACTGAAACGTGTGATTGGTTATAATGCTCAATGCTACATAACAAAATCTGACAGAATGCCGCAATCGGATAGATCGAATGAACGTTAAAGGTCCCGTTCTTCGCGATTCCATTTTTCAAACTTTAGTTAGTGTGTAATGTTGCTGTTAGAGCATAAATAATACCTGTAAAATTATAAAGCTCAAAGTTCAATGCCTAGCGAGATATTTTATTAAACAGAAGTCCCCTTTCAAAGCATAAAGCGAACGGCCGGTTTGGACTACATTCCTCTACTTCCTTTTTTAATGACGTAACTAGAACAGTTTTTTGACTAATCTCCGCCCGCAGGAATACACAAAAAAAGGGGGCGTGGTCTTGTTGCGCTCCCACGGAGAAGAAGCACTTCAGCTGCGCATGCATCTCCAATTTATGGTAAGAGGCGTGACCTTTCCGGGCACGTGCGATAAGCTGCTGTCGAATCACAACACAGGAACCGCTGGCACAATCAGAATTCGTTACGTATTTCTGAAGGAGGGACAACAAGGAAGTCATCGGGCCGTTTTTTTGGACAGTGAGAACGAATCGGTTACCTAACGTAACCTCGGTTCTCTCTAGATGAGGGAACGAGTATTGCTTAAGCTAGCTTACGCTATGGGAAAGATTAATCTTTTCTGAGAAATTGAAGCCAAAACATTATCCTATAATTTTGTATCCATTGTCAACGCAGTTCAGCTGCAGCAGACCATGAGCGGGCTAGCTAGCAGCTCATTGGTTCGCTCACAGAGAACTGCTTAAGCCTATGAGGAGACGGGAATGAACTCTCGGCCAATGAGAGTCTGACATGCTCTCATTACATCAGAGCCCGCCGAAACGGGCGTGGTCAGAGAGTATATTACTGGCGTCCTAGGCTGTAAACTCTGGTTTTCATAGAATGAAGCGAGAACGCTAGTAGCACAAGCACGGCCAGAAACGCAATACTCGTTCCCTCATCTAGAGAGAACCGAGGTTACGTTAGGTAACCGATTCGTTCTCTTACTAGAGGTTCTCTCGTATTGCGTAAGCTAGCTTACGCTACGGGAACACCTGGTCAACGCTGTGCGTGCTAAGCATCCACTATGAGTGCCAGGGGAGATCCCAGGGAACCCTTATGAGTGGGAATAAATATATGTACATGTGACAAAGGCCAGCAGAGCGGGCCGGAGATTGTGTAGTACATAAGCACATGATAGAGAGGGACAGAGCGAAACCGGTCTGTGTGAATAACTCCCTATAGTGCAGCTCAACCAGAAGAGCTGTAACATACTAGACTGCTAGTAGTTTAGCCTGCAAGGCGGGAACTTCCAGATTGTAAAATCTGACAAAGGTGGAGGGGGAAGCCCATCCCGCTGCCACACAAATGTCATGAATGGAAATTCCGCTGGACCATACCCACGATGAGGCCATGCCTCTAGTGGAATGAGCCCTGATGCCCAGAGGGCATGGCAGGTCTTTAGATGCGTATGCGGCTGCAATGGCATCAACTATCCATCTGGATAGAGTCTGTTTCGAGGCGACCAACCCCTTGGTGCGCCCACCGAATGAAACAAAAAGCTGCTCGGATCGTCTGACCGGTGCAGTGCGAGTAATGTATAATCTCAGGGCCCTGACCGGACACAGGAGATTAGAGTCAGATTCGCTATCGGATGCAGGCAGAGCCGATAGGGAAATAACTTGTGCCCTGAACGGGGTACCAATCGCTTTTGGGACATAACCATGTCTAGGTTTGAGAACGACTAAGGAGTCATTGGGCCCAAACTCGAGACAGGAAGCGCTAATGGACAGCGCGTGAAGGTCTCCCACATGTTTTACTGACGCGAGCGCGAGCAGAAAAACTGTTTTGAGCGAAAGGTATTTGAGGTCCACGGTGTTTAGCGGTTCGAATGGGGGGGCTTTCATAGCTTCGAGAACTATGGAAAGGTCCCAAATCAGCACCGAAGGGGGGCGTGGGGGATTCATCCTTCTAGCTCCCCTGAGGAAGCGGATGACCAAGCCATCTTTGCCCAGTGACTGGCCGCGCCGGGGTTCAACGAACGCTGCGACGGCTGCCACATACACCTTGAGAGTGGACGGGGACCTGCCCTTGTCCAACATCTCTTGGAGAAAAACTAGCAAGGAAGGAACCTCGCATGACCGTGGGTCCAAGTTTCTGTCAGTGCACCATTTAGAGAACACAGACCATTTAGACGCATAGAGCCTTCTAGTAGAAGCTGCTCTAGCCTGCATGGTCGTGTTTAACACTCCCTCTGGCAAAGCAACGGGTAGTTGTTGATCACCCACGCATGTAGCGCCCAGCGCTCTGGGTGGGGATGCCAGATCGTGCCGCGAGCTTGAGAGAGGAGATCTGCTCTGACTGGAATGGGCCACGGGTCTGACCCTCCCAACGCGGGGCTATTAGGAGCACCGAGTGGTGTGTTTCCCTGATTCTCTGAAGCACCTGTGGTAGCAGAGAAACCGGAGGGAATGCATAAAGCGGGCGGCTGGGCCAGGTCTGGGCTAGCGTGTCCTCGCTCTTTGAGAAAAATATTTTTTTCCCGGGGGGAATGGTGTTCCTGGACAGACTGTCTGGACCGTCGTTCAGATGGCCTGGCACGTGCGTCGCTCTGAGCGAGAGCAGGTGACACTGAGACCAAACTAAGATGCGTTCTGTCAGCCGGAAGAGATTCCTGGATCTGACTCCGCCCTGACGGTTTAGATAGGAGACCACGGCTATATTGTCCGAACGGATCAGCACGTGGTGACCGTGAATGCGCGGAAGAAAGCGCGCGAGCGCGTTCTCGACCGCCAGCATCTCCAAACAGTTTATGTGGAGGAGACTCTCCTGAGCTGACCAGGGGCCGAAGGCCGGTGAGCCCTCGCAGACCGCACCCCAACCCGTGTTGGATGCGTCTGTCGAGATGACTTTTCGGCGAGAAAGGGTCCCCATGGAAACGCCCCGCTGAAACCATTCTGCCACAGTCCATGGCTGCAGAGCTGTGATACAGGTCTGCGTTACTTTTATCAGCTGGCGGCCCGTGGTCCACGCACGGTGAGACACACGGCTCTTCAACCAGAGCTGAAGCGGGCGCATGCGCAGTAACCCCAGCTGGAGCACCGCGGAGGCTGAGGCCATGTAACCCAACGCCTTCTGAAAAGTTTTCAGAGGTGTGAGTCTGTTCATCTGAAAAGATGCGGCGAGATGCTGAATAGGCCGAACGGGAGGACGGTGTATTGATAAACCTGGCCCTCGAAGGCGAAACGTAAGAATGGCCTGTGAAGGGGATTTATCTGAATCTGAAAGTAAGCATCTTTCAGATCTAGTGAAATGAACCAGTCCCCCTGGCGCACATGCGCGAGGAGTTTTCTGATAGTGAGCATTTTGAACGGTCTTTTCATGAGAACTTTGTTCAGAACTCTGAGGTCTAAGATTGGTCTGAGGCCGCCGTCTTTCTTGGGAATAACGCCGTAAAACCCCGACTCGCTCATAGACAGAGGAACTCTCTCTATAGCCCTTTTGCACAATAGCTTTGCTATCTCTGAACGGAGCAGCGTCACTGCTTCTGGGTTCACAATAGTTTCTAGCCGCGCTCGAAAACGTGGAGGGCGGCGGTGAAACTGTAAGCGATAGCCTAGCCTTATTGTGTTTACCACCCACTGGGAAATTCCCGGAAGACCTTCCCACGCTTTGAAGCGTAACGCTAGAGGGTGAATGGCTATATGGTCCCCGTCGCTGCACATAGCGGGCTGCGTGAGCGCGCTCATAGTGTTTATAACAGCGGGACTTACACTCGGAGAGGAGTTTATGGGCTGTGTAACAGAGTGAGCAGAGGTGGGACGCGCACACGGGCTCGTGGGCGCGCTTATGCACTCTATAACTCGAGCGGGTTGAAACCGCTTTATGAGAGTGGACTCTGTGTGAGACACGGGAACTGAAGTGCTTTTGTGTATGAGTGAACACAGTGTTGTGGGCACATTTTCTACACAGGAGGCTTTTATGCTCTTTATGAGATTTCTCTGGGTCGCCGTAAAAACGGCCTTTGTGCTCATGCAAGCGGGAAGGGAGACCGGCTTGGTAATGGCGGAGTACAATGATGTAGTAGCCGCGTGAGCGGGAACTAACAGAGGGCGAAACTTTGACGGCCGTCCGGCCGCGGCTGGGAGAGCGCCGTCTTTTTCTCAGCTGTGCTAGGCAGACTTGGAGTGATCGGGTTTCAGCGCGATCCTAGGCCGAGGCCCCCGAGGAGGCGGCGGTCTGTGGCGGCTGTCAGAGCGAGAACGAGGGCGGCCGCCCTGGCGTCACTGAAAAGTCTGACTGTGCTGAGCTGGGCGCTGGGGATGGGCTCTTGCAGGAGGCAGGTCACGTGAGCGGCCTGCAGAGGAGCTAGCGCGACGAGGCAGAAAGAGATTCATGGCCTGGGAGGCTTTCTGCACTTCGGAAAATCGGTCGACGATACCCGTGACAGCAGATCCGAAGAGGCCGGATGGAGAGAGCGGGGCGTTGAGAAAAGCGGCGCGCTCAGAATCTCCCATGTCGGCGAGTGTGAGCCTCAAATGTCTCTCAGACACACAAATGGCGGCCATGCATTTCCCCAGGGCTTGAGCAGCAGATTTTGTAGCACGAAGGGCAATGTCCGTGGCGCTCCTCAAATCCGCGACTGAAGGGGGATTTTTTCCGCTCTCGTCCGATTCACAAAGTATGTCACCCTGTAGTATCTGAGGGATGGACATGGAGTGAAGTGCAGAGGCTGCTTGGCCGGCGGCTGAGTAAGCGCGGGCGTGAAAGCTTGAAGTCGCTCTGCAGGCTTTAGAGGGGAGCACAGGTGATGAGCGCCATCTCGCGGAGGGCGGGCATAGATGTGCGGCGACTAGGTCCTCTACAGGGGGAATGGAGAGATAACCCTTCTCTGCGGCTCCGTCCACAACGCGAAGCGGGGTGGAAGAGTCGGAACGAGTTCTAGCAGAGAGCAGGGCGTTCCAGGACTTCGTGAGTTCCGCGTGCAGTTCAGGCAGGAAGGGCGCGGCCCGTTTAGTGGCGGGAGTCGAGCGCTGGCGGAAGTAGCTGCCGTCCATACGGTTGATGGTCTGCTCGGGGGGAGGGGACCAATCGAGCCCGAGGCGTTCGACGGCCTGTGAGAGCAGGCGCACTAATTCCTCGTCGATTCCAGCGCGGGTCCCGGAGGATTCTCGGGCCGAGGAGGCGTGAGAACCGGACCATTCCTCACTGTCTGAGGCGAGAAGCGACCATGTTTCCTTGATGTCCGCGGCGTCATCGGAGGCGACAGAGCGGCCACTCGGCGGCAACTGTATGTCCGGAAGCGGCGGAGAAGGAGAGCAGGAGGCGACAGGCTCCGGCGGGATGAACGCTTCTGGCTGGGGTTCCGGCGGCCTCTGAGAGCGGCGTTTCTTCTTCCGCGGCGAAGTCAGAGGCGGTGCGGAAGCAACTTTAGTGGCCTGAAGTCGAGCCCGCAGGGTCGACAACGGCATGTCTTTGCAGAGATCGCAGCCGCCATCGGCGAGGGCGAGCTCAGCGTGCTCCAATCCGAGGCAGAGAGCGCAGATGACGTGGAGGTCTCCATTCTCGAGGGGAGCGCGGCAAGAACCGCAGGAAGATTTACGAGACATCTTTAAAAAGACGCTCGGCTCTTTTAGATACAAAATGTACAGGAAGCTTTTTGTAAAAAGGATACAAATCCGTCGGATGGCGGTAGCTCGCAGGACGGCTGAAGGTGGCGAAGACGGCCGGCTTCCTCAGTCTCCCAGATGCTCGCTAGAGTTGCCTTTTCCACGACGGCGGCTTCTCTCAGGATTAGCAGATGCGTGTAGCCTCGCTGAAGAGATGAAAATCAGAGTTTACAGCCTAGGACGCCAGTAATATACTCTCTGGCCACGCCCGTTTCGGCGGGCTCTGACGTAATGAGAGCATGTCAGACTCTCATTGGCCGAGAGTTCATTCGCGTCTCCTCATAGGCTTAAGCAGTTCTCTGTGAGCGAACCAATGAGCTGCTAGCTAGCCAGCTCATGGTCTGCTGCAGCTGAACTGCGTTGACAATGGATACAAAATTATAGGATAATTTTTTGGCTTCAATTTCTCAGAAAAGATTAATCTTTCCCGTAGCGTAAGCTAGCTTACGCAATACGAGAGAACCTCTCGTAAGAGAACAGCGGTATACAGATAAGTAAATTGTGTGAAAAATACAGTGTTTTTTTACACACGAAACATGAACACATGTTATATTGCACACTGTAAACAAAATCAAAGCTTCAAAAAACCATGAAGAACGGGACCTTTTAAGTATTGTAGTTTTTTTTAACCAATTTTATCACTTAAATATACACTCACCGGCCACTTTATTAGGTACCCCATGCTAGTAACGGGTTGGACCCCCTTTTGCCTTCAGAACTGCCTCAATTCTTCGTGGCATAGATTCAACAAGGTGCTGGAAGCATTCCTCAGGGAGTTTGGTCCATATTGACATGATGGCATCACACAGTTGCCGCAGATTTGTCGGCTGCACATCCATGTTGCGAATCTCCCGTTCCACCACATCCCAAGGATGCTCTATTGGGTTGAGATCTGGTGACTGTGGAGGCCATTTTAGTACAGTGAACTCATTGTCATGTTCAAGAAACCAATTTGAAATGATTAGAGCTTTGTGACATGGTGGAAGTAGCCATCAGAGGATGGGTACATGGTGGCCATAAAGGGATGGACATGGTCAGAAACAATGCTCAGGTAGGCCGTGGCATTTAAACGATGCCCAATTGGCACTAAGGGGCCTAAAGTGTGCCAGGAAAACATCCCCCACACCATTACACCACCACCACCAGCCAGCACAGTGGTAACAAGGCATGATGGTTCCATGTTCTCATTCTGTTTACGCCAAATTCTGACTCTAACATCTGAATGTCTCAACAGAAATCGAGACTCATCAGACCAGGCAACATTTTTCCAGTCTTCAACTGTTCAATTTTGGTGAGCTCTTGCAAATTGTAGCCTCTTTTTCCTATTTGTAGTGGAGATGAGTGGTACCCGGTGGAGTCTTCTGCTGTTGTAGCCCATCCGCCTCAAGGTTGTGGGTGCCATGGCTTCACAAATGCTTTGCTGCATACCTCGGTTGTAACGAGTGGTTTTTTCAGTCACTGTTGCCCTTCTATCAGCTCGAACCAGTCTGGCCATTCTCCTCTGACCTCTGGCATCAACAAGGCATTTCCGCCCACAGAACTGCCGCTCACTGGATGTTTTTTCTTTTTCGGACCATTCTCTGTAAACCCTAGAGATGGTTGTGCGTGAAAATCCCAGTAGATTAGCAGTTTCTGAAATACTCAGACCAGCCCTTCTGGCACCAACAATCATGCCACGTTCAAAGTCACTCAAATCAACTTTCTTCCCCATACTGATGCTCGGGTTGAACTGCAGGAGATTGTCTTGACCATGTCTACATGCCTAAATGCACTGAGGTGCCGCCATGTGATTGGCTGCTTAGAAATTAAGTGTTAAAGAGCAGTTGGACAGGTGTACCTAATAAAGTGGCCGGTGAGTGTATATTCTATTATATAAATATTTTGAAACAAATTTCCATGACTTTTCCAAAACATTCTGGGTTTATTTATTTTTCCAAAACTTTTCCAGGCCTGGAAATTGCTATTTTAAAATTCCATGACTTTTCCAGGGTTTTCATCACCGTACGGACGAACCTTTGATTTCCCCCCTAAAACCTTTAAAACGTTAATTAAAACACAGAAAAATTAAGCTAGTTATTTTGAACAGTTTTCTTGTAATTAATAATTCAATGGTGCTGTATAGTGCCAAAAGCAAAAACAGTAGTTAGTGTGACTGAATATCTTTCAAACCTTGGCCCAACATGACAATGCTCCTCACAATCTCCCATGGAGATCGTTTCCTTGGACACAGCTGCATGTTGGCATACCTGGCCTTCATCCTTTTGATTGTCTCCTCCTTGTTCTGTTGATATAGCAGTTGTCATGGTTACATACTTTCAAACATGTTACTTATGATTTCAAAATTACAAAGACAGCAGACAATTGAGAGTCCAGACCTACTTAAACATTCATGATGTTTCTGAAACTGATTTAAGTGTCTGATCTTTGAGCAGGTTAGACTACTTGAAATGTTAACACTCCTTTATTGTGTTAAACATGATAGTGCCAAAGCAATTGATATGCACTTTGAAAAAGAACACTTTAAAAAAAAAAAGCATTCAACATCATAGAGAGATGTTCAAATATAATATGCAAGAAAAAACACACAACAGTTCCATATTTTCTGCAATGTCTTCCTGGACTTACACACCTCTTTCTCTGTTTGTATTTCCTCTTCACTGCCTATCTGAGCCTTTCTTTTGGCCACCTTTTCCTTCTGTACCATGTGGAAAACCACATGTTCCTTCTTTCCAGTGCGCTCATCTTCTTCTGATTGGTTCAGAATGGTCATCGTAACCTCACTGTCAAAGAAATCCTTCGCCACAGCCTCAATAATACCTGGCCAACAATTATAAATACAACATGAAAAAAAAAGAAAAAGTACTTGATAAAATGTGCTTATGATCACAAAGAAAATTATTTTATAGTCGCATATAAAAAAATATATTTTTTTTAATATATGTTCTAAAAAGAGCAGATTAAAGAAACATATTTTCACATTGAAAATATAGCTATTTAGTGTACAACCTAAATGCCAAAATATATTACAAAATGTACACAAAATTTTGCCTCAGGAGGCATTTTAAAACACGTTTTTGGACTAAATTCAAAGATTTAAAATATGTTTTGGACTATTTAAATATATTTAGATATTAATAAATATGATTTCTTTTTCAAAAAAAAGAAAAAAAAAAGAAACATAAGTAACTAAAATGTATTGAAATATATGTATGCATATTTTTTCACATCTACATTAACAAAATATTTTGGCAATCCATGTAGGCTATCTAAAAATATACATTTAGCTGTATGGGGTTTCTGATAGCTTTATGCCTTTCATGTTTAAACTCTCACCTGGCACAATATGATAAAGTCCTTTCCTGTCTGAGTAATAGTGAAGAAGAATTCGGCCATCATCCATCCGCTCCACGCGAAAGGACGGAGCATTCATGGCCTAAGTAGAGTTACAAACCATAATAAGTTCATAGTTTTTATTTCATATGTTCTCAAACATTTGTACAAACAAAACACTGAGCCAACATCAAATGTCATTGTAAAAACATTTGCAAAGGAAGTAGGCCTATAATAAGTGAACTGAGATTACATTTGGACTGAGATTCGTAATTTTTGTAATAGCTGTCACCCCCCTTTTTGAGAATGCGGAATATATCTATTTCCAAGATATATTCAAAGCCATATATCTAACCAAGTTGTGTTCCAAATTTGAAGTTGATATCACAAAAATTGAAGTTCCCATGATATTTTGTTTAGGCGTAGTGCCAAAAATAGCCACCGGGTGCCATACATTAGAGGGGAGTTGAATTTAGTTGTATACATTCTGCCTTAACAAATTAATAATTTTCTGTCCAAATCAATTCTGTCACAAAATTTGGAACCTTGAGACTTAGACCTTTCTGACAATATGTGTTTTGTCAAGATTAGAAAAGGTTTTGATCATAAATTATGGAATATAATAATGCCCAAAAGGAGAGGAGCCTGATAAAATAATTTAGAGTACCGTTTCTATGGTAACGCAACATTTAATTTCAAAACGATTTTCACCGGATGAATTCTGAGTTTGTAAGCTTTCAAATGATACCTAATTTATGATGATTACTAAAATATGTGATGTAATAAAAAAAGGCGATAAAAAAGATAATATTATATTTTAGAAGATAATATAATATTATAATTTTTTATTGAAAAAAAACTAGATTATATGTTTTATTATGAACTTTTAGCATGAAAACCAAAGTTTCAATTATTAAAGGTGTGTGCATCAACTTTTTGTGACAAAGGTCAGAACTCCTGTTATGATGCAGATTTTTTTGAGGTGCAATCTTGTCAAAAATTCATCGGTTACTCTTCCTACATAATTTGTAGCAAAAAAAAAGCAGTCAAATATCTATTTAGGAGTCTTAGACCTTTCCAACCATATATAGTTTGTCATAATTAGATTAGGATTTAATAGTAATATAGCAAAGTAAAGGCGTCCCGTTTACGGGACGGTGACAGTTAACTGTATGATTCACATAGAACGTGTTTTTGAGTTCCACTGCTCTGCATTTTTAATGTTTTTCTTTTGTCTCGCACATGACACGACATTCTAAAAACGAAGTTCAACTTTTTTTAAATGTGTCTCTAGAACTTTTTTTCTGTACATTGACCTGCATCTCATGTTTTTGCTCTTAAAAGTTTTGAGTTTTGAGAAGCATTGAGTATTCTGACCTCATAAGACAATGCCAAATAACTGTGTAGAGCATCAAGATTTTCAATGAACTCCAGCAGGTTTCCACCGAGAGTTCGCAGCATAGTGTCATATCCCGACATCTTACAAAAGCTGAAAAAGTATTCTCCAAACAGCTTCAAAACCACCTCGGAGGAGACATCTAAGAAAAATCAAACAGAACTTACATTCAGGCAGCAGTTTAATTTCCTTTTCAATTGCGTCTAGGTTATTGTGAGACCAGTTGAGTGGAGTTCAGTGTGACCCACTCAGAGATTCACACCTGTCCTTGTCCACTTACTCTCAGGAACATATTGGAGGACAGGTTATAGGACATCAACCATCATGATGCCCAGTGGGCTGTTCTCAGTAGGGACATAGTTAGCACTCTCTCAGACACTTGACCAATGTCTGCAAGTCCCCAAGGACATTGTGAAAACAAGGCAATTGTGAGGCTTTCACGGTCTACTCGCTCTTTCTTTCTATATTCTTTTCTCAAAAATGTATAAACAGACAGACATTTAAAAGTGGATCCAAACAAAAACTGGCCTTTTAAAGAAGTGAAACATTCTGGTGAGTCAGACAAAGTCCCTAACCAGCTTTTGAAAGTAGGTTCCTTAGCTGACATATGCATAGACAAACATAAATGCAAATAAACACAAATACATATAGATATATAGAACACTATCATTCTAAGATTCTTAATACAAAATGATGCTCACCCAGCATTTTACAAGCCTCTTGCACTAAACGAAGAGTGATGAGATCGTCGTAGATTTCATAGGTCATAAACGTCTCCTGGACCCCGGCCATTAATCTAGGAAAGATTTTGTTTAGTTGAAACAAACTACAAATCTCTCCATGATTTCTTTACACATTACATGTGTTGTAACAGACCTCAATTTCTCCCATGTTTCTTCTCCAAACCTTTCAATGACCAGTGACTTCAGACAAGTATTGATAAAGCCGTACTGTGAGACAAACACACCGTTAATTGAAAGCTGCTGGAATACTGTACATTATGTGGTATACTAGCGAAAGCTATACAAAAATGTTTAAAAATGTTTTACTTACCATTTCTCCAAACCACAAACAAACTGTTGTAATCCCAAACTTGTAGACTCTATACTCTCTCCACACTGAGCAGAAGGAGATGCTCTTTAAATTATGGTGTGTCGATTATGTAGACTCATGCAGACACTCCCACTCAACCATACTCTTACATAGATGAATGCATGCCCACATACACACATCTGATGATAAGGAAATCACTGCTCACTCAACTGTGAACAGGGATGCATTTTAAAGAGAATGTTTCACTTTGCAATTAATATATTATTATCACATTGGAAACTCTAACCTGTTACATTTGTAGACAGGCCTAGGCTTATACCATATTCAAGTGCATATTATGCTTTTTCGAATATTCCCTTTCATGCAGTGTGTAAAAGCTGTCTGTGAATGTAAACGGTCTGCAAAGTTGTAAAGTAGAAAGTGCACAATAAAGTTATTGTCTCTCAAATGAAAGAATCAACTAATCGAACTACCTAAATGAGTAGTCTGGAATTCCAGTCTCACTTCCGTGACCTGCATACGTAAAGCGGGAACGCATTTGCATAATGCCCACCTATGGTCTTCATTGCGCTGCCCGCGAACAACGTCTACTTTGACCCAACCTCAAACACTGTAGCTGGTTGGTGTTTTGGTCATGTCGAGAAGACGCTGTTTTCTGCTCTGCAAAAGCAAAAGCAAATTCCAACTTCCAAAGGATGAGGATGTGAAGAGTCAGTGGTTAAAATTACCACAGCGGTACAACAGCCTTTTGATGATTGCTTCTCAAATCTCCATAAGGTCTAAATGGGATTTACAAAATGCTTATCCATTAAAGATGGAACTTTATTTGGACCAACTTCCAAGAATCACAACCTGCATGTAAGTATGATTAATTATTGATCTATTTTCTACCAGGTGTTCAAAATACGTAGTTTGTGTTTTATATTGTGTAGGTCTCCGGCTAACTTGCTAATTCGTGTTATTACTGTCTTACTGAAATAGTTATGCTGTGGGCCCAATATTAACAAAAATTGTGTCCATTGATGCAGACTGTCTGTTGTTCTTACTCATTTGAATAATGATAAAGGATGGAGCAAGATTTGTTTTACAAACTTTAATGTTACATCAGTCATTCACGTTAGTGCATGGGTCACGTATGATACAGTTAAAGTTATGCTGATGGTGAGGAATTACAAATTACAATTGCAACGTCTCATATTGTACCTCAAAATCATATCGCTTAGTCCTGCTCAAGTCGTCCTTGCGATGGAGGTTTGGGTTGAATAACTAGTTCTTCCAATGTTTCATCATCGGACTCACCCTCGGATTGATATGGTAAAATCAACGCCATCGTTGCTGTCTTTACAGTTTGTACAATCTCTGAGCTTTAGGAAGCATCCGGAGCTAAAGTTCAGTTATGGTGATGTGCATTTCGACACACACTGGCAGAAAAATCACAACAGACTCACTGGGCCATCACCAATCAGAGCAGAGCAGGCTCGCGAAAAGGAGGGATTAATAGAGACTGAATCTTCGGACAATCGTTTGAGAATCATTGAAAAATGGAGTGATGTGCAATATATATTATGTGAAAATTAAAGTTTTTTTTTTTTTTGCATGTATAGGATATCTGCTGTGGGAGACATCCAAAACAAAATTAGCAACCTTTAAAATAGCATAATAGGGGCATTTTGAGCGTTTCAATAGATCAATGATGCTTGATTCTCTCTTCTTTTTTCCCCTTCTTTTTTTGGAGGGAAATCATGAACTGTCTTAACCCTAGTCCTAGGTGTTGTTGCACAAGCTTAGAAATGCTTTCTCTTTCACTTTAATCTCCACCAATTGAAAACTTTGTTTTTGATGGAAAGTACAGTGCATAACCAGTCTTATAATCAAGAGTGAAACACTTAAGACTATATTTGGGGAAAATCTATAGTTACACTGCCGTCCCTGACACCTTAACCCACCCTAAACCTTACCAAACTTGTACCTTATATACCTGTATCCCACCTCAATAGCAGAAAAAGAGTTTTGCAATACAATATGAACACAAAAAATGCATTGTACATTTTTTTTTTTTATGTAGGCCTAGGAGTCCGACACACATTATGAAAGTGTGACCCGATTATGTTCTATTTAATAGTGTACGGATGTCTGTGTGCAATTTGTCATAAGAAATGGTGTAACAGATTCCATAAGTGCACTAAAAGTTATCAAAATGGGTTTTATTATTTTAATTATATTTTGATATGAAGGATATGCATTAATATTTATCTCCGCTATATTTGTTCATTTTTATTTAACTCTCTCCAACTCACAGAACCAATCAAATTAGCCTATTTTTTTATTTTTGCCTAGAAAAAAAAAAATCAGAAATAGCAGCACCTGATCATGATATGCCAAACATGCGTTTACCTGAAATGTCCCAGTAGCCTTTAGGCTATTTGTCAATAGAATGTCACCATACATACAAGTTTCTGTTATAGCCTACTTTTTCATTATATCAGAATAATAGTATATAGCATGTGTTTAAGTTCAAATTTTCCATCTTGGAAATGAGGAGGATACGTTAGAAAAATCTGAAATAGGGCCTATTGGAAGTTCAGGGAAACTTTCGTGGAAACTCTGGTAAAAACTCCCCATGCAGGTGGATGTAATAAAAGCCGCTGGCAGTTCTTGAATCTCAGTTGCTACACTGTTGCAAGTCTGGGCATATCCTTGAGAAAGTACCGTAAGAAGACACCTTGGGTCAGTTGTAAGTGTTTACTGAAGACCTTTGGACTCCCTCTTTTATATTTGATGGTTAATTGCGTAGGGAATCTACCTTCAGGTGCAATAAAATCTAGTTTAAAAGCTGCGTTTGCTGACGCTTCCGTCGCATTGACAGCAGACGAGGCGAAATCAATCAGACAAAATCAAGGTAAGATTTGATTATTTTTTCAGCTTCTGTCCCTTTTTTCTTTTTGCAAACAGTGAATGCGTCTTCCAAATGCAAAGTCCTTAAAGTAGGTCAGACTTTGAATCAGGCAAAATTAGACCCAGTGAGATGCCTATTTCTGGCATCATAGGCTATAGCTCCCGAGAATCTTAGATTAATCGCTAATGATAGGCCTTGTCCATTTCGGTTAAAATCATAGATTATATATCATAAATTAGTCATGGTTATGAAAAAGCTGTCTGAGGATGAGCTGGTTTTACTGGCGCAGAGAGAACAGTTGTTTATTCAGTTTTTAAACATAAATTATTGGCTGAATGTTTTTAAACTGAATAAACAACTGTTCTGGCTGTGTCTGTAATTCAGTGGTGATTGAATATTCCTTTCATTCAGGTGTATTTTTTAAAAACGGTGATCGTGGTGTCACATGTAAACTGTTCCTTTTCTCTGCGCATTTCACGGTAGTCCAATCATTGTCTTGAGATTTTTTTTTTAAACTCATGTTATAAAGATTGTTTGTGATGGTGTTCCGTATTCCCCCGCCCCGATTGCCAGTCATAATAATAGATACGAGCAATTATACTTTTTTAGTGTATAGCCTGCATATCTTCAAATAGACAAAATGTCTTGACAATTGAATACAGATGTCTCACATATGCTACCCAGTGGTTAAAAGTCTGCAAATAACTGATTATTATTATTTGTTTTATGTTATTAATATTTCAAGCTTCCATGGATAAATCATTTTCAGGGAAAACATACAGAGATTAGTATAAAATTGAAAAACAGAAAAAAGTTACAAAATATTTGCTGATAAATTATGATATTGTAAGCCTATATGATGAAGAAAGGACCGCATCCGACTTGAAATTTCAAACTAATGGAGTAGGCTACATATCTTGCTGTACAAGCAGTAAGCGAATATAAAAAAAATTATTTCAATTTTATTCTTTCCTTAGATGTTTTGTGAAACTACTCTGTGGAGCATAGAATGCGACAAACATCTTCAAACAACCAGGGATCCGATATGCCTGATGGAAATCTCATCGGGGAGATCTGTTTCCATTGAGGACGTGAGTGGAGAAGGATGGATATCTGAACAAAAGACGCCATCCAAACAGAATCACAGGATCATCAGTAAACCACAAACGACAACCAAGAGCCGAATCTTTCACTCTGAAAAATTCTGGACATTCCTCCAGTTAAAGATATCCACACTAGCATGATGAGGACAAGTGACCCTGATGTGTCAAAAAGACTTCTAAAAAGGACTTGCACATTGAACATATTAATGTATCATATAGTAAGCATTTGTATACTTTTATTTAGTAGTAAAGAAAATTAAATGTGAATTCTATTTATTAAGGATAAATTGGATGCTTGTTTCTTTTGGCACATTGTTGCACGTAATGTCAGGCATCTGCTGTTGCTTTGAATTTCAACCAGAGGGCAGCGATGAGTCACTGGCTCTGTAATGAAACGTGTTGACCAAGTGGCACTTTGTAGCATATTACTGTAGGCTGAGATGGTCAGATCTGACTATTTTGCACAGGAATTTAACAAATACAATATTAAGTAAACATCAATCAAAGCTAAAGTTCAGCTAAATTTTTAATTGTTCCTCCTGCTTTAAAAAAATAACTAAACATATGATTATGTAGTCATGCATTTTCTTACATGTCACTTTAAGGGCTTTATAATGAATGTTTGAGCCAGGTTTAAAATGCAACAATTTTATGAAAGATGTGATTTCTCTATTTGCATTGTTTATGTTTACAGCTAAATTGAAAATCCACTATTAAAGTGGCTTTCAAGATGTGTGTATTTGAATATAATGCATATATTATGGTTTATAGTTTATTAATAAAATATGTTCCAATTGCAGCTTGCTATCTCTTTGTTCGAAAGACAAATAGACAAACAAAGGTCAAACAAATAACCTGTATGAACAAAGTATAAAAACAGGGTTCACAATGTTTCATAAATATAAATGAAAATACGTTATTGATTAGAATTCACACATCAAGGATGGCAGGAAAAAATATGGCAGATCATTAAAAAGGGATTGAGGATGCCAGATTCAATTCATAAGGGAATTGTTTGTTCGGCCCAAGGATTCGGGATACAAAGTGCCCCCTCTGATCATTCGCATTGAGGCCTTGAAAGAGCTCAGATTTGAACACAAACACGCTCTGGCATGATCTAATTAGTCTATTTTCAAAACCTGGATGTCACTTTCAACTTATCTTGTCCTCATTAAATCAAATAATGGCAGAAAAATAACCGAAACAGTAATCACAGCTGACCTCACACTCGTCTGCCTTTACATCTCTTCTGCAGGCCTGAAAACGCAAAGTTTTGAAAATGGGTTTAAACTTTTTGGTTTTACACGACAATGTAGGGCCTACTAAAAACAGAAAAGCTTTTTCCGTGTTTACTGGTCCAAGTCAAATCCAAACCCAAGTTAACCAGCAAAAATTGTACTGGCATTTAGTCTTCTAACAAAACGTTTAATTGCAATGAAAACTGTAACAAGCATTTTTGAACACGTCACTTCAAACAAACATGCCGTGCATGCAATGAAATGTGACAACAACAGCAAGCAACACCTGTGACAACATGTTTTGACTCACCGAAGGCTTTTGAAGGTTGAACGTCCATTGGAGGCAGTGAGTCCCGTTGGGATATTGATAGTCAAGCACAAAAGTCCAGCCTTGATCCCAAAGGAATACTTACAATCTCCTTTGAACTCCATTGGCAATCCAGTGAGACAACAAAGACCAAAGACATGAAGCAATGAAGGTTGTTGAGAAAATAATTCAAAGAGGAAACGTTTGAGCCTTTAACGTGACCCAACAGCCTGTATCTGGCAAAAAAAAATCCCAAGTGTCTTTTATAGGTTCATAAAGTCATTTCCGAGACATAAGGTGATATTAACACAAAGGTGAGGAGAGCAAGGACTGAAGACCTCAAATCAAACCGAAGGACATCCTTTTCATTCTTCTCATTACAACCGTGTTTTCTTTCTCTCCTCCATCAAACTGAGCCTTGGACACACCTGAAAGGAGAAACACACTCATTAAAAGGTTTTTCCCTTAAACTGTCAATTTTCTGTGTTTGCCAGGTCCGTCTAGAATGCGTTTGTCCTAAGGGATGTAAGTATGTTCAAGGCTAGGTGTATAGAAGCACATTCTTCAAAGAGACTTAAATCAAAACTCTCACTATATTTATTTTCATGCCTTCGTTTTTATGAGAGACTGAAAGAGAGAGAATATGAATATAGAAAAAGCCTTTGAATAAAGGCCTATAGTGCACACTATGTAATATCAGATCAGTTAATCATGTTACTGTACGCTACAAAGCTCCCCCTCTGCCAGCGCCCAGCCTTGACCTTGTCTGTCCTTATTCACATCCTCAGTTCAGCAAATGAGTTTTATTACAGGTGACAGCTCAGATTCATGCTTCCAAGATACAGGCAGAGACAAAAACGGAGAGACTATGTCTGCCGAAGCTCATGGTTGGGCTTGTGCTCCGTCGGTCGGAAGGAGATGCACACTCAAAAAAAAAAAAAAAAAAAATTGCTTGTTTGTCTGACTCTAATGTAATAAAATTATGACACATCTCCACACAGTTTAATAGATTGATTTGATGTAGTTGTACTGATATGTAAAATCCATCTTAATTCAGTGAGCTCACACATGAAACAGACTCTATGTAAATGAAATCAAAATTGACTGCATTTAGTTTCTTAATACTTATGCACGATCGGGCATTTAAATGAATGTGAATGCTATATGGATAGCTTTCTCCAGTTTTTTTTGGCTCTTTGATTGCAAATGCTGTTTAGATGTTCATTAAGATTTCAGCAGAAGCATTATTTGGGCCTCAATACAAGTTAAGCTCCATTGACAGCTTTTGTGACATAATGTTGATGACCAAGTTATGGTGAGGCACTTATAATGAAAGTGAATGTGGCCAAATTTTTTTAGGATTTTTAAAGCAGCTCTGTAAGATTTTTTTGAAATTTTTTATATTTTTATTCAGCAAGGATGCATTACATTTATTGAAATTTTTATCCTTTAAAGCTGCAGTAGGGAGTTTTGAGAAAACATTGACTTAGCCTGAAAATTGAGATGGTCCTCACTGCAGAACACGAAATCCAGGGGGAGGAGTTGGATCCAGATCCAACTCCTTCCACCTTACATATACCTAAACCCACCCATCTCCGCCCCCTGATCCTACCCATCTCCACCCCCCTGATCCCTAACCCCACCCCTAATCCTACCCATCTCCACCCCTGAGATCTGGATCCAACTTCGCCCCCTGGATCTCGTGTACTGCAATGAGGTGCTACTGTGAAAATTTGAACAAGCACAACTTACAGGTCCCACCCCCTTGCTCTCTGCTGCGCTACAGCCCTCCCTCCAAAGCTCCTCCCCCACAGCGGAGCCATGCAGTGAACGCGCAGGCTAGTAAGCAGGGCCACCGATGACGGCGGATAAAGAGTTATGGCACATTCACTAGTAGGGACGAAACATCAACAATATGCTTTACATTGACTAAGGCCAGAGACAATTTATATAGAGACATGCCACTTCCTCAATCCTCAATACAACTATATAGGGAAAACCCGTAATGCCAAAGATGGCGGTTGTATGCACATGCCCCGCCCCTCCCGCTGGAAAGCCAATCGTCTGCTTTTAACAGTCAAGCCGGGAAACATGTAAGCCTATCGTCTGGTTCCACTGACGCATGCGCACAGTTGAGGTTTGCGACAGCGGAGACGAGAACCCTTGCGCATGCGTAGTAAACGTATAACCTGTGGGAAAAAAGGCCTTCCCCTTAAGTGTCACCGGCCCACCGGTGGGCCCAAATCCATTACATTTTTAAAACAGTAATATCCTATACTAAACCTAAACTAATCTTGACAAACTATATATCATTTGAAAGCTTACAATCTCTAGTTTCCATATTTGGTGATTGATTTTCAAAATATATTACAGAGGAGCCGTAATTTATCAATTTGCAACAAGAATATTTTCATACTCCTAAGGCGTGTTTAGACCTTTATTTTGAAATAGTGATGAACATGAAAAATCATGAAAAAAGGGTAGAAACCTCAGTTTGTTTTCATGCCAAGAGTTCAAAAGATAGCATCCATTCAATTATTTTAGAAAAAAAGGTCTGATTTGTTTTTTTAAATTTAAAGAAAAAAATGATAGATTCACCATTTTTTGCAGGAAGCTATAACGCACATGCGTGTTCTTTTTATGTGTTTCTTAGAGGTTCAATTCATATCAAAATCTGCCAAACTTCTCATATTACTTTTGAATAGGATGTCTACTTCATAAATTGTATGAAAATTGTGGAAATAATGGTTCAGATCACTCAAAACACATATGGAAATGGAGGCGCCCTTATATGGGCAGTAATGGAGTCTGGTTGTCATCTAGTGAAAACGTTTGGTACTGCGCCCAAACAAAATCTCACTGAAAGCTCATTTTTTGAGATATCAACCTAAAATTTGAAACACAACTTGTTCAGATTTTTGGCTTTAATTTTTTTTTGTGCAGTTTTAGAGTTGCCCAGGTTTTGAAAATATATATTTTATATAAAATATGAATAATTACATATTTTACATTGTACATTTTCATAAACTCAAACTTCTATAACTTTTTTTTCTGTTTCACTTTCTCAATTTATTTCACTTCTACAAAAATCTGCTAAATGTCTTCTTTAAAACAAGACCAATCTTACGTCTATATTTCAAAGCATTCTTGAATTACAACCATTCAAGTTCGAAATGTGCATTTTCATGTATATTCAAAAAAAAGGGGGTGACACTTAAGGGGTTAAACCTTATTTTGGGGCAAAGTCATCAAATTTTTCAGCGATTTTTATCATATTTTACTGCTGTTTCTAAACAAGCAGTTTTTATGTCCTGGTGACCAGTGAAAGTGCAGTTCTGACTCTCTGCCCATTCATTTAGATAGGAGCCTGGTCTTGTTAGTCCGAAATAGCTGCCCGGAGGCGTTGCCAAGATGGCGGCCGAGTGGCATGACTTGCCTAAAAGGACTTTGCTAAGGCCTACCCATATTGTGATTACAAACTTGGTCCTCAAATCATTACGTATTTTGCAATACATGTAATGTAACTTTATAACGTTGCACCCTTTCCATAAGTTAAAAATAGTTAGTAAGATAATATAACGGTAACTAACGTAACATATATAATATAATTCAAGTAATTATTTTAGCGATATGTAGGCCTAATGCTAGATAAGGTTTGCTAGTACAAATGCTAGATAAGGTTTGCTAGGAGGCGGGAACCGGCAAACGTTCAACAAGTTTAATAATAAATAAACAAATACAAAATGAAAGTATAAGCCAGCAGCCCCTCACGGACGACTTGGCACACAAAACAGAACATAAAATCACAACGTAAAATCAGGCCTGTTCGTCTCTCGATCTTCACTGTCGTCGCTCCTCCTTTATGCTTCCGCTCCTCCGTGAGAGATGGGAGACCGGTGCGACTCACAGGTGTCGTTCATTATCACTCACGCCACCGGCCTCGCGCCGCTCTCACGTCCCTCGGCCTGGTCCTGCTCGCCACAACATTATTTCAGCAACATGACAAGCCAGTGAATTAGCAGGTTTATCGTCATCGGTCTTTTTCCCTTTACATGTCTTTGATTTATGAGCAGGTGCCACTCGAGAAATTAGCAGTTTAAGTTGTTTCTCCGCCATTAACACAGCTGTCTTGAGTTTGAACGACGGTACGCGCTGTGCAAGAGAGGGGTGTGATCAGCGCGTACACGAGCGTGATTGACACTGCTAAGACATTCCTCCTGGCTCTGATTGGTTGTTTCTGACCGGGAGCGGTGTATTTCTGCAAATGGCAATAGGACCACTGGGAGGAGCCAGAGCCTGATTTTTTTCACAGATTATCTGTCTCAAATTCTACTGTCAGGACATAATGACAGTTTTAACAAATATGTTAAAAAAAAAATTATTACAAAAGTTACTTACAGCAGCTTTAATCCTGAGATTTAAAAAAAAAAGTATCATATTTTCCATATAAATGTTAGGCAGCACATGTGCACATACAAAATATAAAGACAGCGTGTTTCTGTTTAATTATACAGTTTACATAGATGTTTCTGCAGCAGCCTTGGACCACCCTTTTATTTGTAATTACATCAGCAGAAGACACAGCACGCAAGCAAAGAAAAAAAAACTGTGGCTTAGATTATCCTGCCAGCTGACATTGAGAAGTGCAAGAACAAAGCACACACTTTCTTAGTCAATGAGGACTTCAAGGCTCTCTCTGCTACCTAGTGTTTGACCTTCACTACGCAGAGAGGCCTTGAGACAAAGGATCATTCAGATCTCACTGTAAAATACATCTAGATCGAATGTACAAAACTTCAAAATGAGTCCCTGCACTTTGGTGAAGGAGAAAGTGCTTTTTACCTTTTTCGACTGATTATACTTTGGTTTTGTGCAGGTGAATATCTGAAAATGATATGGTGCCATTTGTGTGAGATTTTAAAAAAATCACCTCTGTAGATTATGGATTTGCAATATGATATCATTTGGTAAATTGCATGTCCCCATTTATCAGCTTTTATATTTAACCCTTAAATGCATGAATGTTTCGCTAATCATTATTACATATTCGTGTCTTTATCTAACATCCCAAATCTACACTGAACAAAATTATAAACGCAACACTTTTGTTTTTGCCACCATTTTTCATGAACTGAACTCAAAGATCTAAGACTTTTTCTATGTACACAAAAGGCCAATTTCTCTCAAATATTGTTCACAAATCTGTCTAAGGCCTTGTCCACACGGACACGGGTATTTTTATAACCAGAGTTTTTCCTACAGCGTTTAAAAAAAAATCCCGTCCACACATGCTCGGCCTCCGTCTACGTGAAAACGCAAAAACACGTATCAAGCGCGGTCAAGAGCATGCCACGCCAGCAGGCGGCGATATAAACCTTAACCGTAAAGCCACGTTGGCCAATCAGAAGCGCAAATCTGACGTCAAACACAGCGGATAACGGCGCACACTCTGACGTCGCAAGGCAAAAACCCCGGTTTCACTGTCTACACGACAACACTGTAACCGGCGTTTCTGAAAATCCTCACCCTGGCAGGGGTTTTCAAAAATGTTCGGTTTCAGTGCGTTTTCGTGTGGACGAACGGCCGCACCGCGTAAAAAAAGTCACGGTTATAAAAATACCCGTGTCCGTGTGGACAGGGCCTAAATCTGTGTTAGTAAGCACTTCTCCTTTGCCGAGATAATCCATCCACCTCACAGGTGTGGCATATCAAGATGCTGATTAGACAGCATGATTATTGCACAGGTGTGCCTTAGGCTGGCCACAATAAAAGGCCACTCTAAAATGTGCAGTTTTATCACAAAGCACAATGCCACAGATGTCATAAGTTTTGAGGGAGCGATTGGCATGCTAACTGCAGGAATGTCCACCAGAGCTGTTGCCCATGAATTGAATGTTCATTTCTCTACCATAAGCCGTCTCCAAAGGCGTTTCAGAGAATTTTGCAGTACATCCAACCGACCTCACAACCGCAGACCACGTGTAAACACCAGCAGGACCTCCACATCCAGCATCTTTACCTCCAAGATCGTCTGAGACCAGCCACCCGGACAGCTGCTGCAACAATCGGTTTGCATAACCAAAGAATTTCTGCACAAACTGTCAGAAACCGTCTCAGGGAAGCTCATCTGCATGCTCGTCGTCCTCATTGGGGTCTCTCGACCTGACTGCAGTTCGCCGTCGTAACCGACTTGAGTGGGCAAATGCTCACATTCGATGGCACTTTGGAGAGGTGTTCTCTTTACGGATGAATCCCGGTTTTCACTGTACAGGGCAAATGGCAGAAAGCGTGTATGGCGTCGTGTGGGTGAGCGGTTTGCTGATGTCAATGTTGTGGCCAGCATACTCAGCATACATGGCCAGCATACTCACCGGACATGTCACCCATTGAGCATGTTTGGGATGCTCTGGAACGGCGTTTACGACAGACTGATCCAGGACCTGCCAATATCCAGCAACTTCACACAGCCATCGAAGAGGAGTGGACCAACGTTCCACAGGCCACAATCAACAACCTGACCCCCCCCCATACAGTAAAACTGCACATTTTAGAGTGGCCTTTTATTGTGGCCAGCCTAAGGCACACCTGTGCAATAATTATGCTGTCTAATCAGCATCTTGATATACCACACCTGTGAGGTGGATGGATTATCTCGGCAAAGGAGAAGTTTTAACACAGATTTAGCAGATTTGTGAACAATATTTGAGAGAAATAAGCATTTTGTGTACATAGAAAATGTCTTTGATCTTTGAGTTCAGCTCATAAAAAATGGGGGCAAAAACAAAAGTGTTGCGTTTATAATTTTGTTCAGTGTATATCTTAACTTTCAATGGCTAAAAAAAGGTTTAGCCATTGAAAAATGTATATTTTTATGTTGACTGTCCATAAATCGGAATATTGGGGAGGAAAAAATCTTGAAAGTTCAACCATAAAAAAAAAAAAAAAAAAAAATATTGAGTCTTTCCTGAAAATTATCCTTTTATATATAATAAATCAACCATTGCCAACACTAAAGTTCACACTTCAAGTGCCTTTCATTCACATTGACTGGACACCCTAACAAATACAGCTATAAAATAAATCATAGTGTTTCAATACATCACCGGGTTTCTATTCTTCCTCTCCACAGCAGCATAACTGCACCAATAATTTAGGCTTTACACAAACATGACCCTGTTTTACTCACCTGTGAAGGCAACGCATACATGCCCAGTTTAAACAAGTCTTACAAAAGGTGATGAAAGGGTCATATATCATAGAGAGAGAGGCATTCATCTCTCTGCAAATAGTCCGCCCCCTCCTCCTCTCTCAATTATAACCCTGCAGAACATAAATTAATATGTAAAATTGTTGGACCGTGGTGGCAGAGTTGCAGCAGCTAAGGCCACAGATATCAATCTCCAGCAGGCAGAGCGGACCGCACTGACAGATTCTCCTCCCGCAGAGATGGCTCTGTGATTGAGAGGCACACAGCCAGATGAACTGTGGGTAACCTGGCTCACCTACAGTATACCTGAGAACAAGGGAGCAGAAAGACAGAGGATACAGAGCAGATTAAAGACAGTGAGGAGAAAGAGCTTTAACTAAAGGCAGACTGAGATCTGTATCAGTGAAGTCATTTGTTTGGCATTATGCAGCTAATGTCATTTTTCATGCTCCGTAAACAGTATTATTTTTTTTTTTTTATAGAATAGAGCAAACATTTTACAATGTTTTATTAAACAATCAACGTTTCATTTCAACTTCAACAGTTAAAGTCAATCATTTTATATCCCTTTAAAGCACTAAATTCTGAATGTTGCCATTGAGTGAATAATATGTAATCATGTAATCAATAAAAAGGTAACTGTAGTGTGATTATGAGTATTTTAAAAATGTCATATAATCTAATTAAGTACGTCATTTTTTAATCTGATTACGTAATCCAGATTACATGTAATCAGTTATTACCCAGGTCTGAGTACTCTGCAGTTTTAAGGAGAAAATACTCAGCAATGGTGTTGACTGAAGAACTTGCACACCACGTAGACATACAGTATAAATAACATTCAAATTAAAAACTTGATTTAGTTTGTCATTTATGTACCATTTCATTTAAAAACATTTGTCAACATCTGTCATCACTCGGGTAAAAGTTTGGAAACATTACTATTTTTTATGTTTTTGAAAGAAGTATGCTCATCAACCCTGCATTTATTTGATCAAAAATACAGAAAAACAGTAATATTGTGAAATATTATTATAAATTAAAATAATTGTTTTCTATTTTAATATACTTTCAAATATCATTTATTTCTGATGCGAAGCTGAATTTTCAGCATCATTACTCCAGTCTTCAGTGTCACATGACATGATCCTTCAGAAATCATTCTAATGATGAGCATAAGAGACTTATTTCAAAAACATTAAAAATAGTAATGTTTCCAAACTTTTGACTGGTACTGTATATACATGAAACTTAAATGGAAATATAAGTGAGTATCTCCTCTGTAACTTGTTTTGCCCCATGTCTAAATGATTTGTTGATTTTTGTCCTGGAATGACAAGAGAAATTATGCAGTTTGTACCTGTTGAATACATTTATTACCCAAGATGACTATTTTCCCAAATTTTGAAGTCAATAAGTGTCTGGTACGGTGAACTGAAAAGAGGCACATAGAAATTGTTTAGATATTCACATGCGCACACGAAACAGGTTTTTTACAACTGAGAAAACGAGAGTGAATTATTTGCATGGCCTTGGTGATGTGTCTTGTTTGTTTGTGTTGCCTAGCTTTTACTAATTAGGGTCGATTGGAGCCAGAAAATATGAGGAAAGCAAAGGACCTTTCCTGTTCTGAATGCTGTATTCATATGGAGGCATCATCTTTTTTATTTCTGTGAATTAATTAGTTCTCATTTAATTCTCATAATCTTTTCATAATTCAGCACTCAAACGAACAAAAAACTTACCAAATACCTCTTTTTTTCCTATATGAGCAATGAGCATGTAAGTGATATACTATTAAATTACAACTTTCACCATACTGTTTATCCTTTTTATGCATATCGAAGTTTACCATTTGTTATGATTATGTATATGTGTCTTTCATCATAATTTAGTTGTTTTTTTTAAGTCAACCATATACTTTAAACTGAATTAAATTCATTTTCAAAATGAAAAATTCTGTCATTTACCCTCATGTTGTTTCAAACCCGCATATGTTGTTTATTTTTGTCTGGAGTAAAAGAAGAAATTAGAAATATCTTAACACAGCTTTTTATACAGTTCACATTGATCAAGTGCCAAACAGGTCTCCTCTGATAACAAATCAAACAACTTACTGTATCAAATTTGATACACAAATTTCCAAGGCCTCATTATAAATAATCAAAAGTTTACAGAAAAACCTTTTGTTTACTTGATTATTCATAAATATTTTTTTTTTTAGAAAAAACATGTTAAAACGTGAGTATCAAATGTGATACATCAGGCTTTTGAGGAACGTTAATTTGTATTTCAATAGTCACTGTCTGTATTGCATTGCATTATATGTTTGACCCCCACAATAAAAACTACAGAGCTTTGATCATACAAATAAGACATATTATTGGGAGATATAGAGTAACAACTGATATCTATATGCATTTTATGCAAGTAGTCTACTATACTTTTATAAAGATATCATTGATTTAGATTGGCTATCAGAATTTCATGTTATTTTTGGCCATTTTAACATCATATTTTTGCTCAGTTTGAACCCCTGAATGTATTTTTTTGCCTTGATAATGAGCCATAAAAGCTTGATATAATATGCTCCTTAACAAAAAACACACCCTGTAAAAAATAATTAACAAAAATAATTGGAGTTAATACCAAGGAGATTGGTTCAATCAACAGAATCTCAAAAAACTATGTTATCTTACCACAGTAATTATCTAAGTTGATTTGACAAAAGTTGTGATAACAAATCATGAAAATAATTTTTTTTTAGAGCACATGCAAACTTTTGATTTATTTGAATTTTGAATTTTGTATAAAGGTTCAATAAACTGTTCTATTTCAAAACTGACTATTATTTCATGTCAAAGTTATTTCATGTCCAATTTCCGCCATTAGTGCCATTTAAATAACCATTTGCATGAATTATTGAGCGAATAATAATACCGTAGTATGCCTACAGGAGACTTGTAATACAAAACTTGTGTTCTACAAGTGTTAAATTATGTTCTTTCATTTTTTGGCTAAATACTGTTTGCCCTTGCCTGAAGGTGATGTGAAACAAGTTTTTGTACTTTCAGTTCATCAAGTGAATTATGTTTCCATTGTTGTATCTTCAGTTAGAAATACAATGCCAAGGCCAAGCTTTCAGTGCCTTAAACCGAGACCCAGAACAGCAGAAAAAGGATCAGATAATATTTTTTTTAAAGAGCCACACAAAAGCCAAAAGAAGGGCTTCACACTCGCCTAGGCATCCGGGTTGTGCTGAGGAAAAAAAGGTCCATTTGTTCAACTCCACCCATGTCCACACACTCACATACAAACACAACACATCACTCAACCCACGCAGTCCATGCACTAACCCTGATGGTCCATTAAAGGACGGAAGCCATCAGGCCAGGTCTTTAAGCCAGTGGACGTGTGGGTGCCGGCCCGAGTTGCGTTTGTGGTAGAGGGAGGGACCTGTGTGTTTGGCATCTGTTCCTTTATGTTCTGTGAACAGACCGACCTTGTGTTTGTATGCCTGTGTGCTGACCTTGAGCTAGGCTGAAACAGCAGACACTGCTGCTTCTGAACGACCCTGAAACCAGTGTGTGCGTAAGTGCGTGTGTGTATGTGTATGTGAGAAAGAAATAGAGAGAGAATAAGAGAAACATCAGAGCAGCTTTCAAGCTCCTAGCTTTCAGAGAAACATTTTCAATGTCTCAGGGTTGAGGTAAACTTCCAACAATCACACGGAGAGTAAACTGTTTCACATCTTTATCACACTGCAACCTTTATAGCACCACTACAATATACGCTTCTCAACTGGTGTGCCAAGACCTGAAACTGCGTAACATGTCTCTTCTGATGGGGTCATAAATGACAGGATCAAAAATATGATCATTAGGATAACATAATAAATAGGCTTATCAGCTTTTAAAAGGAAGGATAAAATGCTTTTCATGTTTTTTTGTTAGATGTCAATCTTTTTGTGAATTGTTAGGCCTGTGCAGTTCATGGTATTAAGGTCAATGATGACACTACTTTTTTGTCCCATCACTTAATTTATTCAGAAATATGTTAAATACATATCTTGATGTGTGAAGTTAAAAATGCAAAAAAGTAAAAACTGAGGGGGATACAAATAACCTGATATAAATAAAGAAAAAACTCATTAAACAAATGAAATTCTGAAAATATATACATAATTATTTAAACAACTGCTTGTATATATATATATATATACTGTATATATGTATATATATATATATATATATATCAGATTTATTCAAGGTGTGAGAAGGTTTTTTTTTATGAACCATGAATTTTTAAATACTATAAGTAACTTTGCAACTACATGAATACTAACTCTCATCTCATTAGAGTATTAGTAGACTGCCTGCTCAATATCTGCTAACACTTTATTTTGATGCTCCCCCAACAGACATTTGACTGACTATAAGCAACTTTGGTACATGTCAACCTATTTATCCCTAACCCTACCAGTCTGTTAATTCTTTACAAACACTCTAATGAGAGTTAGTCGACATGTAGGTGCAATGTTACTTAGTCAACAGAATGTGTTAAAGGGACCATCAAAATAAAGTGAACATAAACTCACATATAACATGAAACCAATTTTTTCTTTAAAATGGTATAAAAGTTTTTCACAATGTTATGAAACCAACGTGAATATAAACTAGCTTTTAACAAAAAAGAAAAAGAAAAAAAGATTTCCTTCCTTTTCTTTATTTTGGACACTCTTATACGTCTTCGACCCAATAAATAAAAAAAGAATACTTTTTTTTTAAATAGCCTACATATTTGACTTTTTTTTTGCATTGTTACTGTCTTTGTTCTGTACACCAGGTTGTTCATGTCGTTCTCATCACTTTTTAGATCTTTCCCTGAACATCCCTGTGATCATCTTATCTCTCCTCTTCTCGCATTACTCATGTGGTGTTCGGAAGCGCGGTGACTGACAGCGCTGACCTCTTATCGGTGTGGGTAAAGGAGGGGGCGACCGAGGTGCTACTGGTCTTTTTCACGGTCACTGCCCTCAAAACTAAAGCTCCTTTTGCACCTCGCAGATCGGTCAGCCAAGACAAACACAGTGAAGGGCTGCAGTTTATTTATTTGCTGATGGTAATGACAGTTTAACGGAAGGAGGCCAATGATCTGTTTGCTTTTCTTTTTAATGAGGTTGTATGGAGTTCTCCATCCAGAGGGAGAGGCATTAAAAAGTACCTGTATAGATCTGTACAATACATTTTTATTTCACAGTTGTATAAACAATTCAGACAACATCTTCCCGTTAACATACAGAATGCATTTTATGTTTTAAAACGCCCATTAAAAAAGAAGTTTATTCAATTAGTATACTATTATTGTGCAATTAGTATACTTCCTTTAAACTAAAAATAAGAAAGTATATTTTCAGTCTACTCTTTATGGACATCTCAGAAATATAATTAAAATTACACTTACTGTAAGCATAGTTGACTTATACTGACAGAAAAGTCTAAGTATATTTCGCCTACTTGTATTCAATATTTTGATTGAGTATTCTAAGCAGATTTGGCTAGTTGTGTTTTGTCTTTTGATTGAGTAGCCTATTAAATACTTTTCCCCCACACAATTTTACATAAAAATTACATGTTTTGGCATTACATACAATAGATTTGTTTGAAAATATTGATTTATAAAGAAAACAGATATGCTCCTAATTCTGGGTAGGCTATGTGAATTGTTGTGTTGTCCACTGGTATAGTATAGACATTTAATTCAAAACTACTTAAAGTACAGTTAAATGTATATTTTAAGTGAAAAAAAAAAAAAACTAAATATGAACATATACTTAAGTTTGAAATGTGCATTTTCATGTCTATTAAAAAAAGGGGGGTGGCACTTAAAGGGTTAAAGTGTAAAAATAACATATAAATAGTAAACAATAAGTAGGCCTATGATGTTGAGTTCACTTACAGAAAACTTACAATTAGTGTACTTGCAGTATAAAATTACTAAACTATTTTAGAAAACATCTTCATCAGTTTCACAACACACGTGTGCTCCAAATACTCATAACATAACCAAATACAGAAACGCTGCAAACGTTCACAACAAAACCAAATACAGAAACGCGCTGCAAACATTCACAACACAACCAAATACAGAAACGCGCTGCAAATAGCACAGACCACAACGGAAATGTTTCCAGGGGACCCCAATAAGTGACGAACCCGGTTGGGACGTGCTTACAGCTCAAAATCTACTTTATTTTATTTTATCTTATTATTATTATTATTTTTGCAAAACATACAGAGATGACATGCTGGAGATGTGATGAAAAGTGTGCCCGCTGAAAAGCACACGCCCCTACACATAAGCGCTGTTCACTCAGCATTACAAACACAAGACGCCTGGGCGGCCGGGTCCCTATCACACAGCGGCCCGTCCCCAGTTTTCATTCAACCCCTAGCTATGCAGGCCAAGGCCTGGGAGGCCATCCCCGGTATATCAGAATGGGTGTTGAACATAATAAAACAAGGCTACTCGCTACAGTTTGCTCGCAGACCTCCGCGCTTTTTAGCCGTGGTCGAGACGACAGTGAGAAGAGATGTGGCACACGAGTGTTAAACTACCTTGACGATTGGCTGATTATAGCCCAATCGGAGGCACAATTGATAACTCACAGATCCTGGCTCCTCAGCCATCTAGAATTCCTGGGTCTCAGGATCAATGCTTCCAAAAGCACACTGTCTCCCAGCCAGAGTATTTCTTTCCTGGGAACAGTGATAGACTCTATACAAATGAAAGCGCACCTTATGTCAGAGCGCGCCATCACCATTCAACACCTAGCGGCATCTTTCAGAGCAGGCGCTTATGCTCCTCTCAAGAGATTTCAGAGGATGTTGGGTCTTATGGCCTCAGCATCATCAGTACTCCAGCTTGGACTACTGCACATGCATCCTCTCCTGTGCTGACTAAAACCCTGTGTATCGACTCGATCTGGCCACTTACGTAGCCTCGTAGCGTAGCGTGGCGATTACGTAGCATGGCGATCTGGCCACTTACAAATCAGAGCGAGCCACGGCTGTATCAAGCCCTGGCTCCCTGGAAAGCACCCGACAGTCAGGAGTGAGTATGGGTGTGGTTTCAAAGAGAAAAGTAATCTCGACAGACACATCCAACCTAGGTTGGGGGGGGGGGGGGGGGGGGGGCCCTTTACAAGGGCAGGCCCATCTCTGGCCTATGGTCAAGTCCGGTGAGGCGCCTACATATAAACTGTCTAGAGATGAGAGCGGTTGCTCTATCACTGAAAGCTTTTCTCCCGTATCTGAAAGGCCACCACGTCCTGGTCCGGATGGACAACATGGCAGTGGTGTCCTCCATTAATCGCCAGGGCGGTCTCAGGTCAAACAACCTGCAACGGGAAAATCTGGCATCACAGTCCCGACTTGTGGGCCCTTCATGTATGGCCCCTCAACGGGTACCCGGGTGTCTCCCGGATAGGGTGCTAAAAACCATCACTGAAGCAAGAGCACCTTCGACTAGGCGCCTCTACGCTCAGAAATGGGTGGTACTCTCTGTCTGGTGCGCAGGACAGAGCCTGGACCCCTACTCGTGCGAAGTATCAAGTGTACTCGCCTTCTTGCAAGAGCTCTTGGACGTGGGTCGCAACCCCTCCATGCTCAGAGTGTATGTAGCGGCCATAACAGCATCTCATGGTCTTGTGGCCGGACAATCACTAGGACGAAACGACCTCGTTGTGCGCTTCCTTAAAGGAGCAAGGAGGCTAAACCCTCCGCGACCCCCCTCTGTGCCTATCTGGGACCTCTCCATGGTCCTGGAAGCAACGAAGGGTACCCCATTCGAGCCGCTTCGGTCTGCGGACCTGAAGCATGTTTCACTCAAAACCGCTCTCTTGCTGGCGCTCACTCCAGTCAAGAGAGTGGGCGATTTTCAAGCGCTATCAGTAAGCGCTTACTGCCTTGAGTTTGGGCCTAATGACTCCAGAGTCGTCCTTAAGCCAAGGCATGGTTATGTTCCTAAAGTGCTCTCGACTCCGTTCAGAGCACAGGTTATTTTGCTAGCAGCTCTTCCCTCGCCAGAGGACTTCAGGGCTCTGAGAGTTTATCTGGAGCGTTCTGCTCCATTCAGACAGTCGGAACAGCTCTTTGTATGCTTTGGTGGCCACACCAAGGGGCTCGCCGTCACAAAGCAGAGATTATCGCTCTGGATAGTGGACGCTATCGCACTGGCTTATGAGTCTAAGGTCCTTCATTCTTAGGCATCAAAGCTCATTCCACGAGAGGTATGAAGTCGTCATGGGCTTGGTCAAGTGGAATACCTATTGAAGATATCTGTGCAGCGGCCGGCTGGGCCTCGCCGTCCACATTTATGAGGTTTTATAACCTGGAAGTTCCCGCTTTACAAGCTATGGTTCTTTCAATATAAAAGTGCAAGCACAAACCCCCTAAGTCATAGGGCTCGATACATGTCTGGTCCCAGCTAAACTCGAACTACGGTTCTGTATATACACTCACCTAAAGGATTATTAGGAACACCATACTAATACTGTGTTTGACCCCCTTTCGCCTTCAGAACTGCCTTAATTCTACGTGGCATTGATTCAACAAGGTGCTGAAAGCATTCTTTAGAAATGTTGGCCCATATTGATAGGATAGCATCTTGCAGTTGATGGAGATTTGTGGGATGCACATCCAGGGCACGAAGCTTCCGTTCCACCACATCCCAAAGATGCTCTATTGGGTTGAGATCTGGTGACTGTGGGGGCCATTTTAGTACAGTGAACTCATTGCCATGTTCAAGAAATCAATTTGAAATGATTCGAGCTTTGTGACATGGTGCATTATCCTGCTGGAAGTAGCTATCAAAGGATGGGTACATGGTGGCCATAAAGGGATGGACATGGTCAGAAACAATGCTCAGGTAGGCCGTGTCATTTAAACGATGCCCAATTGGCACTAAGGGGCCTAAAGTGTGCTAAGAAAACATCCCCCACACCATTACACCACCACCACCAGCCTGCACAGTGGTAACAAGGCATGATGGATCCATGTTCTCATTCTGTTTACGCCAAATTCTGACTCTACCATCTGAATGTCTCAACAGAAATCGAGACTCATCAGATCGGGCAACATTTTTCCAGTCTTCAACTGTCCAATTTTGGTGAGCTCTTGCAAATTGTAGCCTCTTTTTCCTATTTGTAGTGGAGATGAGTGGTACCCGGTGGGGTTTTCTGCTGTTGTAGCCCATCCGCCTCAAGGTTGTGTGTGTTGTGGCTTCACAAATGCTTTGCTGCATACCTCGGTTGTACCGAGTGGTTATTTCAGTCAAAGTTGCTCTTCTATCAGCTTGAATCAGTCGGCCCATTCTCCTCTGACCTCTAGCATCAACGAGGCATTTTCGCCCACAGGACTGCGGCATACTGGATGTTTTTCCCTTTTCACACCATTCTTTGTAAACCCTAGAAAGGGTTGTTCGTGAAAATCCCAGTAACTGAACAGATTGTGAAATACTCAGACCGGCCCGTCTGGCACCAACAACCATGCCACGCTCAAAATTGCTTAAATCACCTTTCTTTCCCATTCTGACATTCAGTTTGGAGTTCAGGAGATTGTCTTGACCAGGACCACACCCCTAAATGCATTAAAGCAACTGCCATGTGATTGGTTGATTAGATAATTGCATTAAAGGGATAGTTCGGCCAAAAATGATATTTAACACATGCATTACTCACCCTCAAGCCGTTCGAGATGCATATGTCAATCTTTTTTCAGACGAACTTTTTTTCCGTTATTTTAGAAAATGTCTTAGACCCTTCAGTGGATATAATTTGAAGCAATGGGGTCCACCTCCTTCAAGTCCCAAAATGTGCATACATCCTTCACAAAAGTAATCCATCCGGCTCCAGGGGAATAAACGAAGGCCTTCTGAGGGTAATCCGTGCGGTTTTGTCGTAAAAATATACATATTTAAAACTTTATAAATGAAAATATCTGACTTCCGGCAACGATCGACGCGCGTTCACGGGTGATGGAAGTAGGCGTACGAGGTAGGACGTAGCGTAGGAACCGTCGTGACGTAGAACGAACACGCCTGCGCAGCCAGAGAGCAGAGCAAAACAACGTCTATGTCACGACGGTTCCTACGCTACGTCCTACCTCGTACGCCGACTTCCATCACCCGTGAACGAGCGTCGATCGTTGCCGGAAGTCAGATATTTTCATTTATAAAGTTTTAAATATGTATATTTTTACGACAAAACCGCACGGATTACCCTCAGAAGGCCTTCGTTTATCCCCCTGGAGCCGGATGGATTACTTTTGTGAAGGATGTATGCACATTTTGGGACTTGAAGGAGGTGGACCCCATTGCTTCACATAATATCCACTGAAGGGTCTAAGACATTTTCTAAAATAACGGAAAATGTGTTCGTCTGAAACAAGATTGACATATGCATCTCGAACGGCTTGAGGGTGAGTAATGCATGTGTTAAATATCATTTTTGGCCGAACTATCCCTTTAATG
Source organism: Rhinichthys klamathensis goyatoka (assembly GCF_029890125.1). Lineage (NCBI taxonomy): Eukaryota > Metazoa > Chordata > Actinopteri > Cypriniformes > Leuciscidae > Rhinichthys > Rhinichthys klamathensis. Next base: position 288,322 of record NW_026606624.1, read on the forward strand.
AGAAATTGAACAGGTGTTCCTAATAATCCTGTAGGTGAGTGTATATACATACATTATAAAGGACATGACCCTGTTTTAGGCCCATTCCTTGGTTCCCCATACGAAGCTCGCCAGGGGACTGGTTTCTATTAGGATTAATAAGTTTACTATTCTATGGGCCTCAGGCATCTTGCCTTGGGCTACAGTATGGAGCGAAGTTTAAGCACGCACTGCGTTTTGAAGGGGGTTCCCATAGCATAAGCTAGCCTTACGTAATACGAGAGACCTCTCGAAAGAGAACGTCTCGGTTACTAACGTAACCTCGGTTCCCTGAGATGAGGAAACAAGTATTGCGTAACCCACCGTGCTACTGTGCTTCGATCAGGGGATCGCTTCAGTCGATTAAACCTGAATTCCTTGGCTGAATGGGCGCTCATAAAGACATAAGCCACGCCCATTCTCGCCATAGCTTTGTGCAGTTGCCACAGCACAGCCAATGACCGCGCCAGTCGCTCATCTGTGTCTGCTTCGCAGCTGTACTGCGTTTTAAGAATTTGGCTTCAATATTCTCGAGAAAAGGAGTTTTTTCATAGCGTATGCTAGCCGTACGCAATTCTCGTTCCCTCATTTCAGAAAACCGAGGCTACGTTAGTAACCGAGACGTTATCTTTCGTTGCTCCCTTCACAAAGTGCGATCCAAACTGTACATAATGGCACACAAGTGCCCTGCTCACTTCAAAGTCCCCACTTCAAGGGCTCTGCCGTCTGCCCTTCGAAGGGAGTAGAAATGTTCAAGTGAACATAGAAAAAATCGAAGTAGATTTTTTAGTAGAAATCGAATTATTTCTAAAACGAATAAGAGTAGAACACTCTTATTATTCACGAGAAATAAGCACGTCCCAGCTAGGTTAATCACTTATTGGGGTCCCCTGGAAACATTTCCATTGTGGTCTGTGCTATTTGCAGCACGTTTCTGTATTTGGGTGGGTTGTGAACTTTTGCAGCACGTTTCTGTTTTCGGTTGTGTTATGAGTATTTGGAGCACAGATGTGTTGTGAAACTGATGAAGAGGTTTTCTTAATTTGCGGGTGTTTTTCTATTAAGTTGCAGTTCAGTATACTTCAGTTACAGCACGTTGAGCTCCCTCGGCCACCGAACTGACCACCTTAATTTATACCCCGTCTAAACTGACAAGGGAGTTCATTATTCCTGCATAGCAAACACACAGAATAATTTATACAGCTTGTCATTTTCACATGTTCACTGCTGTATGTCAAAGTGCCAGTTTACGCGGCCCTAATTATCATTAGTCAGTCTATAGGTGCACAACACATTATAGATTCAATGTTATAATTTGGTTAACAAGTATAGCCAAATTATTTGTGAACTATGCAGTTTTCCTTCCTGTGTCAAAGTATTACTTTAAAAACATGAAAACTGACATATTTAATGGCTTTTTCTCTTTTAGGCAATAGGCTGTAGTTTCGTCAGAGCTATGAACTAGTTTTTGCTAGTTGGTTACAAGTGTTATTAGGAGGAGGGACATTCTCTTTCTTGAAAGCATTTGATTTGTAAAAATCAACATAGTGCAGAATAAGTTATCAGTATTTTTGGTCTGTTCCTTGGAAGAGGAAAACTGAATAGTATATGTATGCAAATGCTAAAAGTGAACATGGGCAACATTTATGGCCTCAAAGCATGACACACATGGACTAAAAGCCACAAAACCTAAATTTTGATGTCATGGGATTTAAAAAAAATAATGTGATGTAAATATTTATCAGGTTATCTCTAAAGGTGTTGGATGAGTTTTGGCCCACTTATCTTTACACATTTCTTCAGTTCATTGATATTTGAGGGGGGTCGTTCATGCCACATATCAGTGGGTTTGAGGTTTGGACTTTGACATGGTCATTTGAAAACCTTCATTCTATTCTGTTCCAGCAATTGAGTTAATGTGCCTGTGCTCTTTTGGTTATTGACCTGTTGCATCGCACAATTGCTACTTCAGCTGTAGGTGACCTTTGTCTGTATAAAGATGAGATCATGGTCCAATTGAGGACTGAAGGTGACTGGATCCTCTGGCTGCAAAACAAGGCCAAATAATCACTCCTCCCCAAATGTGCTTGTTGGTTGACATGAGGTAATAGTGATTGTGTATTTAGTTTTGCCAAACATGCCATTTTGCATATTGACCAAACATCCCCAATGTCTTGATTATTCAAAGGCTACATTTTTTTATTTTTTTATTCTCACTGCTGAGTACTGGTTCAGAAATGACATTATAGAGTGCTGAAATCGTGACGTATGTGTCACGATGTGGGTTTGTGTCCTGTCATGTTCTTTGGTTCCCTGTCTTGTTCATTAGTTTTCCCAGGTGTTTCTAATTTTCCCACGCCCCCTTGTTATCCTGTTAGCTCGTTTGTACTTGATTATTTAAGCCCTGTTTCTTCCCTGTCTTTGTGAGTTGTTATATGTTTCAGGATTAACGTGAGTGTTGGTTTCCCAGTGTTAAGATTCTTGTTCCACGTTCTGAGTCTCTGTTTGAGTTTATAGTTTGTTTAAATAAAGCGTCTAAACTGCGTTTGGATCCAGCCTCCTATCTGCCTTCACCGCATCACGTTACAGAACAACTCACGCATCGTGATTCAGCAGCCATGCCTTTCTGGAGTCCAGACGTTCAGATTCTCTGTCTCCGTCAAGAGAATCGCGCCATCGAGGAATATGTCGCAGAATTCCTTGAACTGGCACATCTCGCGCAAATGAGCACCCAGTGCTTGTTGATCTTCTTCCGCAGGAGATTATCGGAACCACTCCGGTCTCTGATGCCCGAACCTGATCCGCACGGGTCTTTAGAGTGGTATATCGACCTGGCCCTGTTGTGGAGCGGCTCTTCGTTTACCGTGGGCATGGAGAAGCTGCGAGAGCCTGCGCTTCACATCAGCCCGGTCGCGCCCGCGCTCCAAGCCTGCAATTCACGTCTGTCCAGCCGAACCCGCGCTTCACGTGAGCCAAGTCGAGCCGGCTTTTCACGACATGCCTGAGCTTCTTCCCGCCGAGACCGACATGCCTGAGTTTCTGTCTTCCGAGCCCGCGACTAACGTCTGCCCAGCCGAACCCGCGGTTCACGAGTCGAGTGAGTCGAGTGAGTCGAGTGAGTCGAGTGAGTCGAGTGAGTCGAGTGAGTCGAGTGAGTCGAGTGAGTCGAGTGCCGAATCTAACCAAGTGAGAGTATCAAGCCCAGTAACTCGCCGTCGCAGGAGGAGAAGGAGGACTCGTTTGGTTCGCCAGGCTCCGATGGGCGTTCCCAGACGCCTCGCCCTGCCGGCCCCGCCTCTGCGCCTCGCCCTGCCGGCCCCGCCTCTGCGCCTCACCCTGCCGGCCCCGCCTCTGCTCCTCGCCCTGCCGGCCCCGCCTGTGCGCCTCGCCCTGCCGGCCCCGCCTGTGCGCCTCGCCCTGCCGGCCCCGCCTCTGCGCCACGCCCTGCCGGTCCTGTCTCTGCTCTTCACCCTGCCAATGTCTCTCAAGCTCCATGAGACTGTCCCAGAGTCTGTTGCCAGCCCGGAGGTTGTCCCCCTAGGTTCTCCCAAGTATTTTTTTTTTGGGGGGGGCAGTAGGAGGTCCCACGAGAGGGTCATGGAGGCAGCGCTGACATGGACCTTGTCGGCGCTATCTCCTCCTGAGCCTCCTATGCCCTCGTCTCCTGCCAAGCGTGCTCCGCCCTGGTCTCTTGCCAAGCGTGCTCTGCCCTGGCCTTCGCCTCGTCCTGCTCCGCCCTGGTCACCGGCCCAGTCTGGTCCGCCCAGGCCCGCCTTGCCTAGGTCCAGGTCCCGTTCCCCTGCATGGGCCTGGCCCCCCATCCCTCCCCCAAGACCGCCCTCCTGGACTTTTGTTTGTTTTATTGGGCTTCAGGAGCCGCCCTTAAGGGGGTGGGGGGGGTGGGGGGGGTGGGGGGGGGGGGGGTGGGGTATGTCAAGATGTGGGTTTGTGTCCTGTCATGTTCTTTAGTTCCCTGTCTTGTTCATTAGTTTTCCCAGGTGTTTCTGATTTTCCCACGGCCCCTTGTTATCCTGTTAGCTCGTTTGTACTTGATTATTTAAGCCCTGTGTTTCTGCCCTGTCTTTGTGAGTTGTTATATGTTTCAGGATTAACGTGAGTGTTGGTTTCCCAGTGTTAAAATTCTTGTTCCACGTTCTGAGTCTCTGTTTGAGTTTATAGTTTGTTTAAATAAAGCGTCTAAACTGCGTTTGGATCCAGCCTCCTATCTGCCTTCACCGCATCACGTTACAGTATGTTTCCCTTGAAGCCTATATATAATCGCTCAAGTAAATCAGGTAAAAAGCTAAACATAGGCTAAAAATTAAACTACACCACAGTCGCATGACTCCATCACAACCAAAGCTGTTTCAGTCTTCATTACTAAAAAAAAAAAAAAAGCTGTGAAAGCGGACTAGTAAGAACATAATTTTACCTGTTCGGTTGATGACCCGACAACCTTTGAAGCCCCTTATTAGTAAACAACTTTTTTCACGAGAAGTGATTGCTTTAAAAAAAATCACAAGGTAGTATTACCGATGCGATGTATTTATGTCATAGAATAAAATGTGAAAATAGAGCTTGTGTTAACCACAGACCTTATTTCAGGCATTTAAAACACACACACACACACACACACACACACACATACACACACATTGACTTGCGATAGAACATCATTACGGCACCACTCTATAGTTTTTATTTAGGCTTAGACACTCGATTGTGTTTTGGCCCTCATTTATTAGCTGTCCATTCTTATACAAGGTGACATTTTTATTCATTTATTTTTACTGAGAAACAATACTTTTGTTAACAATACATTTCTAATAGATATTTCAAATTAATTTTTTAATTATTTTTGCTGCTCATATGCACGATTAGTGAATGAACCCATTCACTCTCTAGCTCTCACATCAGTAAAGCAGTTGTTTCTATACAAAAAAAAGTATATATATATTTTTTTTAGGGCTTTTGTTGCACACACACCTTCGCTGGTGAGCAAGCACAGTAGTGTGTCAAATGAATTTCCTCTCCCATACCTCGTAGAGCCTCAGACAGAATGACAGAAGCCCTTGAGAAAAGGAGTATTCAATTTGTAACTCGCTTCGACACAAGGCCATTTCACTTTATGGGTAAAGTCATAGAGGCTGCAGGAAGAAATTCGAGGTGGTTACTATAGTAACAGACAGAACGTCTCCTAAAACAACAAGGAAACGAGAACAATTTGCCCAAAAAGTTATTTTCTTTTTCTTTTATATATATATATATATATATATAGGCTAGGGCTTTTATGCCTTTATTTGACAGGAGATCAATCAGGAAATCAAGGGACGGTGAAAGGGAAATGTGATCAGGAAATGGTATTCGAACTGGGTCGTCCACCAATTACACCAATCAAATTCCACCAATATATATTTCATGAGTTCACATCTAGATACACTCACCTAAAGGATAATTAGGAACACCATACTAATACTGTGTTTGACCCCCTTTCGCCTTCAGAACTGCCTTAATTCTACGTGGCATTGATTGATGAACAAGGTGCTGAAAGCATTCTTTAGAAATGTTGGCCCATATTGATAGGATAGCATCTTGCAGTTGATGGAGATTTGTGGGATGCACATCCAGGGCACGAAGCTCCCGTTCCACCACATCCCAAAGATGCTCAAATTGTGTTGAGATCTGGTGACTGTGGGGGCCATTTTAGTACAGTGAACTCATTGTCATGTTCAAGAAACCAATTTGAAATGATTCGAGCTTTGTGACATGGTGCATTATCCTGCTGGAAGTAGCCATCAGAGGATGGGTACATGGTGGCCAAAAAGGGATGGACATGGTCAGAAACAATGCTCAGGTAGGCCGTGGCATTTAAACGATGCCCAATTGGCAGCCCAGTCTCATACCAAGACGTCATCTGTCTGACGCTTTTGACCATACGTCAACATCCGACGTTTTAGGGTACCCTTTAACATCAGTTAGATGACGCTATCTAATCCTAACCCTACCCCAGACCTAAATCTACCCGCGTCATCTAACTGACGCTAAAGGTAAAGCGTCAGTTAGATGAGCCCTAGGATCGTCATCTAACTGACGTTAAAGGGTACCCTAAAACGTCGGATGTTGACGTACGGTCAAAAGCGTCAGACAGATGACGTCTTGGGATGAGACTGTGTTACAATTGGCACTAAGGGGCCTAAAGTGTGCCAAGAAAACATCCCCCACACCATTACACCACCACCACCAGCCTGCACAGTGGTAACAAGGCATGATGGATCCATGTTCTCATTCTGTTTACGCCAAATTCTGACTCTACCATCTGAATGTCTCAACAGAAATCAAGACTCATCAGACCAGGCAACATTTTTCCAGTCTTCAACTGTCCAATTTTGGTGAGCTCTTGCAAATTGTAGCCTCTTTTTCCTATTTGTAGTGGAGATGAGTGGTACCTGGTGGGGTCTTCTGCTGTTGTAGCCCATCCGCCTCAAGGTTGTGTGTGTTGCGTCCTGTGCATACCTCGGTTGCAACGAGAGGTTATTTCAGTCAAAATTGCTCTTCTTTCAGCTTGAATCAGTCGGCCCATTCTCCTCTGACCTCTAGCATCAACAAGGCATTTTCGCCCACAGGACTGCCGCATACTGGATGTTTTTCCCTTTTCACACCATTCTTTGTAAACCCTAGAAATGGTTGTGCGTGAAAATCCCAGTAACTGAGCAGATTGTGAAATACTCAGACCGGCCCGTCTGGCACCAACAACCATGCCACGCTCAAAATTGCTTAAATCACCTTTTTTTCCCACTCTGGCATTCAGTTTGGAGTTCAGGAGATTGTTGACCAGGACCACACCCCTTAATACATTGAAGCAACTGCCATGTGATTGGTTGATTAGATAATTACATTAATGAGAAATTGAACAGGTGTTCCTAATAATCCTTTAGGTGAGTGTATAATTATTATGGTTAAGGTTATGCGTACTTGGCGTGCTGTCCGGGTAGAGGACTCCGAGCTCGGAATTTCTGCCCGAACCCAGAGACCTCCCCCCGTTGGTAAGAGTAGATGGAACTAGAAGTGAGGTGATGGAACTAAAGTGAGGAGATGGGGTGGAGGTGGGATGCTGATAAACTGTCAAGGAACAAAGGTGGGTTCTGCTGTTATTTATCCTATTCTGAGTTGTTTACAGATTGAACTCCACTTGTGCTAATTGGGTTAATTTTCTGCACCTGCTCCTCCCGAACCTTGTTAATAAAACATCATAAGATATAGATGCCTCATTAGATGCCTTTTTCAATGGGTCGCTCTAATGGCCGCTCTGGCTTAAGCCATCCGCCATATTGCGGTCTGTGAACATTCGAGAGCGAGTTGACTGAGCGTCTGCAACCGTATAGACGCATATTAATATCAATATAAAATAGACTTCAGCAGATGATTTTGCTCAACTAACACAATACAAGACGAAGGCGTCAGCTGATACGACATTAAAAGTTACCATAGTAAAAGTAACAACATCAAAAGTACCATAGTAAAAACTTGTAATATTGAGTGAACACATATAAAAACACTAACCAAAACATTCTCACCTGTGAAAGGTTATCCCATTTCTTCGGGAATTTAAATCTCGGTGGTTTCACAACCAGAAGCTGCACAATGTAGTGGCATCATTGATTCTTACTGTGAGTGACGACAAGCTGTCCCTTGCAAGATGGGCCGACGTGTTTGGAGCGGTGGAATGTAAAAAAAAAAAAATGGTTTAATTACTATGGAAGAAATGAGTGGAAAAAATACTTTAGAAACAAAATTTATGAGATAGTTGTTGTCAGAATTCATTGCTGATTTCAAATATTCATAAGCTTGGTGAGTAGCTTTGGAGAATTTGACATTTCCCCATTGAAAGAGTTGCTGTACTTGCATGACTGAAATAGCTGCCTTAAGCACGAGAGGTGTTTTAAAGATGGCCGCCAAGTGAAATGACTTTCCTTAAAGAGACTTTGGCTATACGTGCTGCCAACGAGGCTATCGGCTCCGACTCCCAAAAAGTTTTCGTTTAAAAAAACAAAACGAACTTGGTGTTCCTTAATTATTTCCTTTTCATCGTCTATGAAATTACACAAGGCTACACTGTTTATGTTGTATCATTTATTATTGCATTAATATTATTGGACAAAACTGTACAAAGCTATTCAACAGTATTGAAAAAAGTCTACAGTTTTGCAAACGGAGGAAAAACGATAGAAGGATAAAGAAAGTAGAGTAAAGGCCTTTAGTCTTCAAGGTTGCTTTTGAGAAGTTGAGCCAAATTCTTATTCTCATTGGGTCATGACAACCTGGTGGGCTGTTTCTGTGTTATGTTTATGCATGTCAGTAAAGGGAGGATGATTTACGCTGAGACTGGATTTAGTTACCAAAGACGTTTATGTAAACATTACTCTCTGTGCAGACTGCATGCATAAACCACTGACCATGAAAACATCTTCACATTTGAAAAATAACGTTGAAAATTATTAATGTGAAAATACATAAATATAACACACGCACACATTAAAATAAAAACATTTATAATATTACATAATTCTGAAATCAACGAACATAGTTGTTTTGACATTAGAGACTAACTCAAAAACATTGTAATTCAAATGCATAAGATACGTTTTTATGTTTGTTAACAAGGCTGACATGGTGGCAATGAAGTTCTGAAACTTTTTTTATTAAAAAGCGGACAAACAACATAATGAACTTGTTGGTTTTAATGTCTGAAAATTCGCTAATGGTAATCAACATCATATAGATATCAGTCCATGAAATTAGTCTATAAGCACAAGCACAGATGTGGGCACCACACACACACACACACACACACACACCACACAAATCATTCAGAATGACCATGACCTTGCAATGAAGGGAGCCATGATTGGAAATGCAGTAACTCTGGCTTTTGATAAAATCGAAAATTCAAACACAAGCAGGACACTTCAGATGGTTAATCTTCAACTTAAAGTGTGCTGCATATATACTGTAGGTGAAATGAAATATTAAGTCAGTTTCATTATGTTTCAAACCTGCATACTCATTTTTAGAAGTTCCAAGGAAGCATGTCTGACAAGCTCCTAACAGGATAATAACTATAAATTAAAAACAGGTGTGCACTATATTCAAAATCTGCTGAAGTCAAGTCACGCAATAGCTTTATGTGAGAAAAAGACTGAAATTGAACTTATAATTTGCTAATCTTTTCATTTGCAGAAGCTTATAGCTTCTAGGCTAATAGTTTAAATTTCATAGAGTTTTATGCTATGTATGTATTTTTGTCACAATTTGCGTACTTATGCACTACTCTATGCCGTTTTGTAGTATAAATAGTGCAACGAGTGTGAGAAAAAGGGCACTTTAAAGTGTTAATTAAAATTCTAAAGTTTTGGATGTTTTGATGCGTCACAGTTTAATATAGAAGTTTGTTTCAGTCACGAGATAAAGAATAAAAAAGGTAATTGTGACTTCTCAGAATTGAAACTTTATATCTCACAATTTTGAGAAAAAGTTACACCCCTACTCTTTTACGAGAAGTCCCATGGGATTTTTAATGACAACAGAGAGTTAGGACCTCGGTTTTACGTCTCATCCGAAGGATTTGCATTCTGTAATTTTATCACTTCCACATATAAGTAGCTAATGTTATTATTGTTAATTTAACAATTAAAGTGTAATTTCATCTATTTCCAACCTACCTTGTATTGTTAGAATATGGGTAATAATATGCGTATATTTCACCTAAAACACTCTGTTCGTGTTCAGACAGTTTGAAACGTTGACTTTTCAAGTTCAAGGTTTTGTATTTGTCACATAAGACCTACATAAAAATGTGATGCAATGTAGTGAAATAGTTTTCCTCTAGATTTCCCACAATGCAACAATATTAACAACAATTATGTTAAAGACAACTAACAAATGATGTATATAATACAAACATGAATATAAAATAAAATCAGTATGATAATGTCTGTATGTAATGTTTGTGTTTATACGTGGCGTATAAGTTCTGCAGACTCTTCAAGTGTCCCCATTTCAGAGCCGGATTGCGGATTGAGGATAATAACTCCTTCTCAGTCTCTCATTCCCATTAGCTCTTTGAATTCGTGCACCCAGGAACAATACAAGTCGACACCATTATGACAAAAAGTTTGCTAAGAAGTATTTCCTACTAAAGCAATGCTGTGCTTGACTCTGGTAAGTATATCCATAGCAGACAGGTGGGAGTGGCCTTGGATGGCCAACATGCCCAGTGCATTATGGGTTTTGAAGTTTTCCTACCTATTTGGCAAAAGGGAAGACAACAGCCTTTTTTCTCTGTTTTCTCTTGAGGTAGCACTAGTTTCAAAAATGTTTTCGCCTCTCTACTGTGTAACGACTGAGACAAATCAGACACAATTATTTGGTAACAAATAATATTTAAAACTCACACTGTGATCTATGGTCACATCCCCCCAAAAAGGGCAAGAAGGGTCTTGGTTACGATCAGATAGGTTGGTTTTATTGCTGTTAAACATGTGGTCACGTGGAAAAAGCAGAGGCCATAGAAAAGACCCACTGCCCTTAAAACAGACTTTCCTGCATTAATTTATAGACAAACTGATCTATGATTGAACATGCACCCCAGGACACTGTGCAAATGATTTACTCCTGTGTAGTGTATTGTGATACTATTATGTCTTTGATACTATGTATTTTATGAGAGAACTACTAGTTAATGTAACCCCACCTATATCGTGTCTCCTATCTAATTAATCCTCATTTAATGACTCACACATTAGTGTACATCACCTTCTCATAGAATGCAGTGTGTGTTTGTGATATCTATCTGAGTATAAATGGACACAAATGCCAAGGCCCATACTTGAGACAGAGTCATAAATCCTCCCAACAGAGGAATTTCCCGCTTGGAAATCCCCCCTTTCTTATTGGTTGAGCCAACCCTGAAAGGTGGGACCTTTCTCTAAATGGCCTCTACACAAGCCATTCCCTCTCTTGGCCTTCTCTTGTACGTTCGGGTTGCTGTCCTGCGGGCTGCACTAGGCCCCAGACCCCAGACCCCAGGGCAGCAGGCCTTGACTCACAACCAGCCATGTGCTCATTCAGGAGAGAGAGGACTCCCTCAACCACAACAGAATCAAGGACAACATCAAGAGTTTGGCACAACCTCTTAATTCAATGCAGAAGAAGTCCATCGCAACTCCAACCATCAACTCTTCCGACTTCCTCCCTTCTCCTGGTTGTTCTGCGTGGCCACTCCGGCCCAGGGCCGGCAAGCCCCCATCTGCGCTCCAGCCATGTACTCATGAAGAGAGAGAAAACCTTCAACCAGAACAGAGTCAAACAAACCATTCAAGTCCATCAACATTTCTTCATTCAACGCCGAAGAAATCGATTAAGACTCATGGAACCATCAAAATCCTTCTTTAGGAACTTCACGAAATGTCTTCACTGCAAAGGCCTTGCAAGTAATGAGGTGCTCTGAAAATGATAAGCTGATGGTTCTTTTCATAGTTAAATGGATCTTTTCCATAGTTCCATTTCCTGCTTCCGGTTTCATTCTGTCACTTAGCATTTTACCCAAGTATGTGTGATTGTGTGTTTAGATATAGTTATGTTTGTGATTTAGTAAATACAACTTGTGCACAATACGTATTTGGTTCTGATTCTCTGCTTGCAACAAAGTTTATTTTACAATTTCGATTTTGACTACAGCCCCTTAGTAGTTCTGTACAGTAAGAAAGACATTTCCCTCCCCCGGAAATTTACATTTCTTAGAATTAATAAACAATTATCACTGAGTGTTCACGTGACGAACAGGTTGATTGATTGTAATATTCATTTTACTACATTGAATTAATTCTATTAACTGATCCATTATAATTAATTATTACAAGTTATGATTGATTATTAATATTTATTTTTAAACTCAGAGAGAACAACCTTTTGCACAGCAACCAAAGGATCAACATTCAGTTGGCAGTTCAGTTGAAATGTTCTCAGTTCTGCCAAAGTGAACAAGATGAGGCTCTTGTTGCTGTACATAAAAAAAACATATGAATAGAATGAAATTCTGTCTGGTAAAAGATCATTACGATAATTATATTCTGCACTTGAGAACGGTTTTCAAAAATCAATGCAAGCATCTCATCGCATTGTATGCTCAGACAGTATGTGCGAGTATTTTACAAGATTATATCATCCTTGACGATTCTAAAATTAAACAGAGACATGTAAGCACTAGCCTTGTGATTATGTCATTATCTGGACCAACTCCTCAGATGTTCGTCCTACAGTAACTGAAAGACAAGCTGGTGATGTTGTTGACGTGTGCTTTGGCCCTCAAACTCACTAAACAGAACATAACTAAGAGCCTTCATTCAAGATACAGTCCCAGTTTCACAGATGAGGACAGGTAGGCGAAGAACATTTACACAAACTAGCGGTTAGACCTGCTGACCTTGAACAGATGCCGAGTTGGATACAAAATTGTGTGTAATGAGTACATGTGTATGCGTATTGCTTCATTGGGAGGAGGGGGACAGGTGTTAGAGGAGGATGTGAAGGCTGTTTATTTGACATTGGCCCTGATGCAAATGGTAAAAAAATATTTCTTTTTTTTAAATAGATCAATTGTGTGAGTTGTCTCTTACCACACAATATTCTAATGCTTTCATTACTTCCACCATGGCTTGTCCTTCGGCTATTCAGCATCAGGAGTGGCGCCTTGATATGACTTTCCATACAGGCTGCAAATCAATATGCTTTTATTTTCTTCTTTAGGGGAGCAATGACATCAGTACACCCCCATCTGCCTCAGACAAACCCCATAAACAGTGCATAATACAGATGACCCTGGACTTTAGTAACAAAACAAAAATGATAAATTATCACAGGACATTTGGAGTAAAGGACACACACACACAAACACACACACACACACACGGGCTACTGTAAAATGGTCAAACCAGACAAAGCTGGGACAGACGCCAATCTAGGAGGGAACATCTACTGTCACCTCTCATAGTTTTCAGAAATTAATAGATAAATACCAGGCAAAACATTGCCTGCAAACTTTGGTAATGCAGCCTGGAAACGGGCTAGTTGTTTCCATTGCACTTTAATTATTTTTACTACTATTATTGTTATTATTTATCATATCTTTATATTTAGGAAAAGTGATTAAATGACCCCATGTGCTTTTTTTAAAATTGTGATTAGATACATCAGATACTCAAATTAATAACATTACACTCGATATCATTTTGCATCATCATGAATATTATAAATCAAATGTCAAAAGGGATTAAATAAGAGATTAATCATGATTAGCTATATATATACAGTATATATATATATATATATATATATATATATATATATATATATATATATATATATGTGTGTGTGTGTGTGTGTGTGTGTGCGCGTGTGAAATGCTTGCATTGATATAAAGATGACCCTGGACTTCAGTAACAAAACAAAAATAATAAATTATTACAGGATATTTGGAGTAAAGTGGCCACACACACACACACGCGCGCACACGCACGCCCGCGCACACACACACAATTAGTTTTACTGTTCCTGTGGGGACATTTGGTGTCCATAATGTACATGATGAGGCAATACCTGATGAGGCAAAACCACACATCATACAAGATATATAGGGACTATAGCGCCCCCTATGTGTGGATCAGAGAGAGACAGTGGGAGGCGTCCAGTGCTCTTTAAAAACTCTAAACTATTTGGTATTTGGGTGGATGGTAACACAGAGACCTCAACTGTGCATGGACATCTCCAAGCGTAAAGCTCCTCGTCGTTTCAGCAAGGAAACATAACAGTTCCCGCATCACCAGGAGGATGGCTTACTTCGACAGCAGCTGCCACTGCAGCAGTGAAAGACGACAGAACAGCATCTTGTACAGCATTTTAAAGAACGACAGTCAGTCTGCGCAACTTGGGATCCAGCCGAGGACACCGAGACTCGCCGTGTCCATGCGCGCTTGTGCGTGCGGATCCAAGAGGAAGGTGTCTCTCCGTTCCCCTCAAACCACATGCAAAGCCGCCTCCGCGGTCCTGGTCAAGACCCTGAAGTTCGTGAAGAACGTCCCGTGTTTCCGAGAGCTGCCTGTGGATGACCAGCACACGCTGGTGCGGAGCAGCTGGGCACCGCTGCTGGTGCTCGGCATGGCGCAGGACAGGATCGACTTCGAGACTTCGGAGACGCAGGAGCCCAGCATGTTGCAGCGGATTTTAACGAGCGGACAGGACAAGCAGGACAACCAAAGTAATAACAGTGGAGTGGCGTTGACCGACGTTCAGGGTATTAAAATGTTTCTGAGGAAATGCTGGGGACTGGACATAAGCACTAAGGAGTACGCATACTTGAAAGGGGCTATTCTGTTCAACCCAGGTGAGACATGCTGCACTGTTACACCTGAATTAGGACACACACTTCCTAACTGCCTGGTTTTAATATGAGTCACACTGTAATTATTAATATTCCTAATAATACTGATAGTAATATTAAAATAATCATAAAAATAACAAATGCATGAATTAGGACAGTTCATAGTTTAAAAGTAGGCTAATAATAGACAAAAGTAGAAAAATATTAATATTAAAAATCAGTGCTTTGTTTTTTTGTATTATTAAAATCCATTAATAATAAGAGCACACTTCTATTAATAATTACTGTCATTATTATATTAAACTAATAAAAGTAATATTTAATTGTTAAATTAGGCTATTTAAAAGGACCAGTCAAACTATAAATAATATTCTTTGTCAACGAATCTAATTGTCAATTTAATCAAAATGATTCTTTTTTGATCACTATAAGATTCCAAATTATGATACAATTTTTACTAGCATTCCTTCATTTTACTTTCGGGTCAGTAGTTCAAATCATATTAAAATATGAATATATGACAATAGATGACTCAAAGTTTCAGAAACAGAATTATTCAATTATAGTCAAATATACAGGTAATCAAAAGGTTTCTGTTTAGTGAGGGTAATTTAATATTATTAAGGTGTTTCTGGTACAGGAAATAACCAGTCTCTGTCCATCTCTTGTTCTCAGATGTTGTAGGGCTGCAATGTCAACATTACATCCAGGCCCTGCAGAGCGAGGCGAACCAGGCACTTAATGAATATGTCAAAATGATTCACCGCGGGGACAGTGCAAGATTCGCCAAACTCTTCCTCGCTCTCTCCATGCTGAGATCCATCAACGCCAAAGTGGTGGCTGGTCTCTTCTTCAAACCGGTCATTGGAGCAGTCAACATGGAGGAACTTCTTCTGGAGATGTTTTATGGAAAATAAACTCTAATTCAAAAACCAGGACTGAATTATCAAAGTTGGAAAGAATGGCAGTCGGCAGTGGACGGACAGATATTGAAAATGACTGATTCCTTTTTACACATGCTATTTTTGTACAATATATGAGAGCTCTCTTTTTGCCTTCTGAGTTGAACTCATCGCTGAATCCAAAGTTGATGACAACGTTTTTCCCATTTGGGGAAAGAGCTTTATAACTTTGTTCTGATTGTTTGTTTTTTTGTTTTTGTTTACTTGCTTTTATGTGATGTTGTGCCGCCTTATTCTGGTTGACACTTTATAATAACTTTCATTAGGAAATCATTAACAAGCATTCATTTGTATATGCATGGCATTTAATATATATTTTAAAATGTAATTATATTTGATGCAAAAATAATATATTACATCTAAAAATAGTGTTTCTCAGTTTCATGACTATCAATTTGAATATATGAACTAATGATCTGTTTTGCATTACATAATGTAATAATTTTGGTTAGTATTGTTAATGAAAGTTATTATAAAGTTTAAACAGTATTTGAATATTAGAAAGTATTGTAAATTTTTGTTATGCAATGACATAATGGAACATGGTTACACTCCTTCACATTTCCCACAACATAATGGACAGATATGTGGGTTTTTTTTTTTGCATTACAGTAACAGTTACACTTCGATAAACATGTCAACGGGATGACAGACCTAAGCACAAATACAAAACAGTTATGAAAATAAAAATAATAATTAGGAAATCATTGTTGATGACATTGTTTCTTACCTCAATGTAGCAATATTGTTTACCTAACCACTGCAGGCTACATAGACACGTCAGTAGGGGGCGACAAGCGACTGTATTTATGAGTGAGTCATTCAAAAACACCAATTCGTTCAGGAATGAAACAAGTGAAATACATGGGGTGAAATACGGGACATCACTAAATGATTCACTCAACCGATTCTTTCAATTACGCTACGGCTACGCTGATTCATCCTGGAGCTGTTTTGCTCATACGGTTGATCCTGAAACAATTGTCACTGGTGGAGCAAAAATAGACGAAGTAGGTGGCAATATGTTTTTAGAATGCAAGTTACTGTACTGATTCATTTTGTTCTATATGTAGCCTAGTAGGCTATGTTTTAAAGTAACAGCCTCTTGATTTCATTGACGTGTGGGGGATTTTCAAAAATATTTCTTTTGCAATTTATATCACTATGCCTACACTACAGTTATATAAACATGTTTTACAGTATTCAGTTAAAGAAAGATACTCATTAGAGAATCATTTGCATGATCAAAACAGAGCCAGATATAGAACCACAGGGTTGGCAAGTACCAGGTAAGCATCTTTTATCTCTTCAAACACAGTGAAACAGTCAAAATAATGAGGAAGAATAACTAGGCGCCTTGTGTGTATTTATGAAGACCTTGTAGGGCGGTAAGGAGAGATGATATATGACTGTTGTGACAAAGAGTTCTGAACTCTCGTTCATTCATCCCCCTCCTCAATATTCGGTCACCAAATGTATTTTTAATGAGTCTAAACCTCCACGGCATGCACTTGAAGGTCGCTGTGACCCCATTTCTTTCTCTGTATCTGAGCACTCACTGTCACAAATATTCATCTTATGAATTGAGTTGTGGCTCCATAGTTTCATTTATACCACATGCTTAGTCTGGTATTAGTCAGCGCTGTTCTATTCATGCAGAAAAACATTAATTAATCTAAGAGGATGCATTGATGCAAGGGTCCTTTTACAAAAAATAACGAAATAAAAAACATGTCTGCCCATGACTAGCCATAGAGTATAGCCAAAATTGCATTCAGGTTAAATAACATAATAACATTATAAACAAATAATTAGACAGAAAACCAAAATGACAGTGAGAGAGACAAAAGGAATAAAATAAAATGAGACAGACGTTGACGAATGTCTAATGGTTGTTTTGAAGACGACTGTCAAGCCAGTCACAGTTGAGCAAGCATGCAGGGACAAGTGAGATAGATAGAAGAAAGCTTGTTATTATCAGTATTCTATATTCTTACAATCACATTTGCACATACACTATCATTCAAAAGTTTGAGGTGAAATAATACTTTCATTGAGCAAGGATGCATTACGTTAATCAAAAGTGACAGTAAAGACAAAACATTTGTATTTCAAATGCTGTTCTTTTGAACTTTGGAATTAAATGCAAAATACCAAGTCACAAACCAGTCTGTAAAACATTTTTGCGCCATCCGATGCAAACGGTTTATAGCTAAGGTCCATTTGATTTGACACACTTAAAACATTCCATAAATATACCAAAACATATATTCCATTCATGTCCTTATTATTTTGAGGTTACTGGTAAGCCCCATGTTCATGTGTTGACATCTAGCACATGCTTTAAAGCTATGCCACATGCAGCTCTATAGTGGCAGCTCTTTGCAGCAAGAGGTTTCTGAAATATTTATTGGCTTTCCTTGCCAGCAGAAGTCACTGCTCTTTATAGTGTCTCACAGGGCGGCAGGATAAGAGAGTCCCTGTCATAGACTGCTGAGCAACTCTTCTTATTGCAGCTGGTGGAAGAAATGACATGTCATTGTTATTGTTTTAACATTTGCACTTTGAGCTGTTAAACAGTAACATCAAATACATCACCTGCATTGTTCAGTAGTCATTGCATTGTCCTCACAGATTTTATGGTGTCCATGCAATCATCCTTAGGCTTTTGAAACCTGTGAATAGATCAACTATATACTATTTAATGACTAAAATATTTAAAGGAATAGTTCACCCAAAAATGAAAATTCTAAATGTACTGCTTAACACACGAGAATGAACCTCATTGGTTCTCGCATGTCAAGCAAACATGCTTGATCTTCCGTTTACCACAACTTATGTGTGTGTTGATGAATGCTTATGTGAATGAAAGCTTTAATTCAATCTGTTCATCAAATAAAGCGATTTAGTCTCTTCAGAAAATGTGGACTAAACCGCTTAATTCATATGGATTCGTTTACAATCTAATTATGAACTTTTTGAAGCGGCATATTGTTGGTAGCTGTCTAGGGACAGAAAGCTCTCAGATTTCATCAAAAAGATCTTTTTGTGTTCCGAAGATGAACGAAAGTCTTGCGGGTTTGGAAAGACATGAAGACGAGTAATTAATGAAAGAATTTTTATTTTTGGGTGAACTATCCCTTTGACTACCCATATTAAGCAAATGGAAAGCAGAAGTAAAATATATGTAACATGAATATTTAAATATTAAAACAACCTGGGTTCCAGGCGCTCTTTCACTTTTGCTATGGATAAGATGTAGGGTCCAATTTGTCGTGTAATGGTTGTCAAGTAGGAATTTTCTTGCTTCAGCTGCAGAAGGTCATGAAGCTGTGCTGTAATTAGTAAATTAATTAGTTCACAAATTAATAGTTTAACTTGCATGATAAAATGAACCCTGAGGCATCACAGACAATTTGCTGTTTTTCCTCACCTTCATAGATCTCTTCCTCATTGGTTACTCTTTGAAAGGTCACCTCCCATATCTAGAAACACAACCAAAATATTCTAAGGTGCACTGTTGTGTTTTGAAAAAAAGAACAAGGTTTTGCAGGAATTATAAGTTAGCCTCACCTCCTGAAATACGGCCCTCTGGGTCTGCACGGCAGAGTACTGAGACGCGATCTGTTCATCAATGACTAGAGACCTTTCCAGGATCTTATCCATGGTGTCCATGTTGATGAGAGAGTGATGTTTTGTCAGGTCTATGTGCATCCTCTGAACCTCATCCTTCAACCTCTGGACTTCTGTTTGAAGAACCTGGCACATGAAATATGCATATAATTGATCAAATAATACACATATACACACTTTTTTTCTTTTTTTTATACCCAAAATACAAGAAAAGCATTGTTTTAGAGTACATGAATGGAAAAAAAAGGCATTTGATTCTCTTGGTTTCAGCATTCAGAAATGGTGAAATAATAGAAGAGATTATTTAATGTATACAATATAATATACTTTAAAGTGTCTCTACACTCTTAGAATAAAAGTTTCTATATAGAACCTTAAAGCAACAATAAAGAAGATTTTTTTACCTTAAAATAATGTTTCCAAAATCGTTTCAGCAGTTCATCAAGTCGTAACAGGGTGAAAGGCACTTCTGCCTGTGCTTTGCGGTCCTATATCTGCTATAACCACACTATGTAAGTTTGCCAGAACGGGTCACGTTTCTGTAGTTCGATGAGACATAAGAAAACTACAAATTTGGCTTGCTTTACGTCAAGCGTTACAATAGTCATTATTTAGTTTTTCTTCGTTTCTGATGTCGCAATACATCATACTTTCATGAAATCATGCAACATACTCTACCTTGTCTGTGGACATCGTTCATTCCAAAGCCGGTGCTGGATAAACTGCGAGCGTGTGTGCGACAGTAGGCTGCGGTAGGCTAAATTATTTACGACAGCGGTAATGGACAATTACGCTTCCAACCTGTAGGCCGACCGAAGAGGAAAAGTTCTTTAGTGTTGCTTTAAAGCAGTGGTTCACCCAAAAATGAAAATTCTGCCGTCATTAACTCACCCTCATGTTGTTTTAAACCTGCATGAGTTTCTTTGTTCTATTGAACGCAAAAGAAGATATTGTGAAGAACGTTGGTAACCAAAGAGTTGCTGGTCCCCATTGACTTCCATTGTAATGAAAAAAAATATATATACTATGGAAGGCAATGGGAACCAACCATGTTGGTTACCAACATTCTTCAAAATATCTTCTTTTTTGTTTAACAGAACAAAGAAACTCATACAGGTTTTGAACAACTTCAGGCTGAGTAAATGATGACAGAATTTTCCTTTTTTTGGGGGGGTGAGCTGAACTCTCTCTGTTAATGCTTGTTTTGTCTTATTTTAAATCATGACATCATCTTGAGGCCCCCTTTGAAGTTTGCTGAGGCCCCCCAGTGGACCCTGGCCCCCTGGTTAAGAACCACTGCCTTAAAGGGTTCTGTCAGGCATTCATAAATAGAACCTTTTAGGGATTCCCATCATGAGGTATTTCCATTAAAACAGAATGATGAGGCTGACATATCACTTTTCTTTAATAGCAAATAGAATTTTAATTCTGTCCATGTGTAGACTGACGTATCAAAGACGACTAATTCTCACCCTGTAGCTCTTCTCAAAGTTGCGGCAGTGCTCGGTAAAGGGTGACTCTCTGCCCTCCGCCAGCAGCACCTTGGTACAAATGTATCTGTGAAAGGTGGGCCTGCGGCCAAAAGGCATGTCACTGAGAGACGGTGACGGACAAGACATAGACAGAGCTGACAGCCTGTGAAAGGAAATGAGAGATCCTAACATTCTTATTTTTCACCTGTAGTCAGAATTGTTTTTTAAAGGCAAATATTGCTCTCGCAAAAGATTTTAACCTGGCAGCTACTGACATAGAATGGACTTTAAGCCAATGGGAAAATCCTTAAAGATGCACATGCAAATACAAAAGAAAGGTACAAATTTTGTTACAAACAAAACAATTTTGTTATTTACAAACACAACAAACAGGTAAAAGCACAATTAACAAAACAAAACTTTTTGTTGTTGTTGCTAAAACAAAACCTTATAGGATAAACAGTCCTATTTATTTAATAAATAAACAT
Organism: Rhinichthys klamathensis goyatoka; assembly: GCF_029890125.1. NCBI lineage: Eukaryota > Metazoa > Chordata > Actinopteri > Cypriniformes > Leuciscidae > Rhinichthys > Rhinichthys klamathensis. The sequence continues at coordinate 309,329 of NW_026606624.1, forward strand.
CTAAAGCAGTGTTGTTGTTATTTATTAATATTTTCATATGCTTTTTAAATGCTTTTGCCATTTGTATTCGTTTTTTATATTTCTTTTTAACTTTAATGGTAATACTAAGCAGGTTTAATTTGTTATAACTATGTAATAACTAACATGAACTAACTAAATGAACAAAATATTTGTTACAGTATTTATTAATCTTTGTTAATATTAGTTAACAAAAATACAGTTGTTCATTCATGTTAGTTCTGATTAATGTTAACAAACACAACTTTTGATTTTAATAATGTATTAGTAAATGTTGAAATGATCAATATTTAAGATTTATATATGCTGTAAGCATTGTTCATTCTTCATGTTAACTAAAGTAGTTAACTAATATTAACTAATGAAACCTTATTGTAAAGTGTTACCATTGTGATTTTAAGTAGCCTAGTTTATAATTTGTATTTAGTTTTAGTCATTTTATTTCAGCTTTATTTCAATTGACGAAAGCGATTTTTAATAGTTTATGTTAACAATAACGACACTGACCTAAGCAACGTAATTCTCTACCGCTGAAGCAGAACATTAATATATTATGTAACAACCATCAAAACATTGACATTCAGACCTATTCTGGCTAAAGTTAAACTCTGGTGCTTATCCATTTTCAGAGCTTGATGACCATTAATGGTCACTAACGATGCACAGAAATGCAGCATTCCCACCTCAGTCCACAAACCTCAGCTGGAAATTCCCGAGGTTAAGGAACAAGAATTAAAAGATCAAGAATTAAAAGCCCTATTGAAAGCTCATGATGTTACTAAGAAAACAACAAGAATAAAGACAGTTACCTTAGTTTCAAAGCTCCTCTAATCTCTCTTCCCTAGTACTGTGGCGGTACAAGTCCCTCGAGTGAGTCTGGACAATGTATGTTCTCCGAGCCTAAGTGACAAGCGTCCCACCCCCTTACTTTTACCAATTTAAGATCCTGGCACCAATGGTGACATCAGCAGCTTTGGAACAAAGTGCTTTGTGTGAACTCTGTGCAACGTGCAGAATCCGAAACACTTCTCTGAAATTCTGTTAAAAATAGTGAGAGAAGCCTGACGCCTGTACTATCCTGTCTGTTGTCATGGGGGCAGATGGGGGAGGATGTTTGTTTGGTGGAGGGCTTCACAAACCTGAAAACGGTAGGGATGATTGATGTGGAAAGTTGTCAGAGGGACTTGTGTCATTGGACTCTCTATGGAGAGATGGAGGTTGTTGTGGTGGAATAGCTGTATACATTCTGATCTCTTATTCCGTGTAGATGCATTGAGGCCGTAATGACGAGTCTTTTATGAAAACTGGCAGGGCATATAGTGTGGCATGCATGACAATGGGAATTCAATATGGAAACTTTTAATCATGAGGATTAGGACTGATATTGTGGAGTGGCTCCAACAAGCCACATTGGAAAAATGTAGGAATGCCACTGCATTACATAACAAAATATCAAACGAACACATTCAATTTATCAATACTGACAGTAAAGACATTTGTAATATCACACACGATTTCTATTTCAAATAAATGCTGTTTTTTTTACTTTCCATTCATCAAAGGATCCTGAAAAATGTATCACGGTTTCCACAAAAATATTAAGCAGCACAACTGGTTTCGACATTGATAATAATAAGAAATGTTTCAAATCAGCATATTAGAATGATTTCTGAAGGATCATGTGACACTGAAGAAAGGAGTAATGGTGCTAAAAATTCAACTTTGCCATCACAGGGAAAAAATCCATTTTAAAATATATTAAAATAGAAAAGAGTTATAATATTTAACAATGTTACTGTTTTTACTGTATTTTTGATCAAATAATTGTAGTGAGCATAAGAGACTTCTTTAAAAAAAAACATTAACAAAATCTTTCTGATCTCAAACTTTCAGTGTAGCCTACGTTGTCACGATACCAAAATGATGACTTTGATACAATTGAATGACAGAACTTTAAATTCATCGTTTTATTAATTAATAAAAAAAATCTCACTTGGCCAGCGTGTTTCAGCCCTGCTTTTCTACAATTCCTTCCCCTTTATTAAAAAACATAAAAAAAATGTGCATGCCACACAGTGTGAACGTTGTGGCGAGCAGGACGATGGACGAGACACTACTAAATATATAATATAATAAGCGCATATTCCCACAACAAGCTCCTACAGTTTCTTAGAAAAGTGCTTATAAAAACTCCATAGTTCACTCCATAGCAACAGGACTTTAACACAACCTGAAATTCTACGCAATGAGATCAGAGGTGGATTCGGAGAAAAGGAATTTAGGATCAAATCCCTTTCTTTCGTAAGCTCTGTTCATATGTAGATCTGCACTGATAGCAGCACATGTTCACTTCTGCTGCACTAAGCTAACTGCAATCTAAAGAGCTAAAACTGATCTGGAAACAGTACTCATATAGCTCTATATTATGAATGAGGCTCTGAAGTGGTCCGTCAGTGGCATAACTCTCTGAGCCCTTCTCCCGAAATGAGAGCTTTCCAGGAAGTCATGCTCTAGCTGTGCCTCATGTTTTCACCTCAGGTCCTGTCCCCTCACAGAGTAGACACAAAACTAACTCTAGCTATAACAGGACAGTTGCCACCTGGCGCATAGGGAGAATTATATAAACCTTTTTCTGTCATGATTCTGTCCTTGAGTTCTCTAGTTCTGAGACAGGATCATGGCAGACCCATGTTTGTTGTACAACACATGGTCTTTCGTTTGGGCCATGTGCTTGTGTGTCTGGTTACTTTACCCCGCCTCCTTGTTATCCTCGTTTGTCATGATTGTCTAGTTAGCATCACCTGTTCCCTTTATTGGTTCTCCTATTTAGTCTCCTTGTGTTTGCTGTCTTGTGTCGGTTCATTGTGATCCTTACCTCTGTGTGATCATTGTGAGTTTTGAGACCTTGTGATATCCTGTGAGTTTCCTGTTCCAGAATATTGTCTAGTTATTGTTTGTCATAATCTAGTTTAGTCTCTTTGTGTTTTGTCTACGGTTTGCCCCCTTTGTTAGTAAATAAACTATTTGTTTTACATCCTGTTTGCGTTTGGGTTCACCCGTATTTATCGTGACATTTTCTGTTTAGGAGCTTAATAACTGGCTGAGAAAGCACCAGCGCGATGCCAGTGTCTCCTTCGATCCTGTTATCTGTAGACAGCTCTGTGTCATTAGACAGAATTCAGACAATCTGGGGTGCGTTTCCCATACAACGACGTAACTCGCTGCTTCACTGCCATAGTACGATGCATCGTTGGAGAAATCAACTAGCTAGTCAGTGTTTCGGGAAACACAGACTCGTTGAACTATGCTGATAACGACAGAACTTGCGAACATTGGCTAACGATGCTTTTGGGAAACGCACCCCAGAGCCGTCCAAGTGCATAAAAAATGGCATATCCGTGCATTGTTATAAATTATAATGAAAACAATTGTAGTACTAATTGTGACAAAACTTTGGGGTTGGTGAGATTTGAGATTTGGTGAGACCAAGACTGTATTTGTTTGATCATATGGTAAAAACAAACAGTGAAATATTGATTAAATATTATTAAAATAATTATTTTGTATTTTAATATATTTTAAATGTCATTTATTTCTGTGATGACAAAGCTGAATTTTCAGCATCATTACTCCAGTCTTCAGTGTCACATGATCCTTCAGAAATCATTCTAATATGCTGATAGTCAATGTTGTGCTTATTACTTATACTCACTAAAGTGGAAACCTTGATATACTGTAGAATTGGAATATAAATCTTTTGTATCATTATAAGTGTAGCCTATGTCTTTACTGTCACTTTTAGTAAATTTACCTAGCTGGATAATAGTATTAATTTATTTAAAAAAGGATCACAATCTTACTGCAATCTCACTAAGCACAAACTTTTGAACGGTAGTGTACATATCATATTATTAGCTTTACATTATTATCTTATTCAAATTAAAAAGGACTCCTACCTAAAAACATTTGACATTTATTGGGAAAACGTTTTGCCATTTGGATTTTTACAGTGTGGCCATTATTATCACAACGATTATAAAAATGAGATCAGATATATTCACATGTCCTTTAATCACACCAACATACATTTATGTTTTTTTTCCCAGAAGTATTTCAGTAAAGTAACATAGTCAGTCCAAGGCCAAGGCTCACCTGTACCTCCAGTCACTCCGCTGGCCCATCATCAGAAGAGGCTCCAGACAGAGGGCAAACTCAGCATGGTAGTCTGTGTTTATCTGTAGAGTTGATACATACCGGTAGACTTTGTTAGTGTCAGAGGTCTGCACAAAGGGCAGCAGAAGTTTGGTATTAAACTCACCTTGCTACTCTGGACAGGGTGGAACTTGTGAGGTAGCGTTACAATGCTACACAGTCTGTCCATCAACTGCTGTTAAGGGTCATAGGGCATACTTTTTTTCTTTCTTTGAGACATTATTTAAAGTGCCCCAATAGTGCTTTTTCAGATATTACCTTCCATGTAGTGTATAATATACTGTAGCTGTTTGTGTAAAAGTTCTGCCAAATTTCAAAAATCAGTGTGCACAAGTTATTGTTTTCCAAAAGAAATAACTGATTCTGAACTACCTGAAACGAGTCATCAGTAATTCCAGTCTTACTTCCTGGACAAACCTACGTAAGTTTGTAACAAATTTGCATAATTCCAGCCTATGGTCTTCATTGGCTGCCTGCGAACAGCGTCTACTTCGACCCGCCCTCAAACACTTAGTTGTAGCTGAGGCTTCAAAGATTTTGGTTTGTGTTGTTGACATGTCGAGAAGACGCTGTTTTCCGTGCTGCGAAAGCAAACCACTTTGCATGTACTTTCAAAGGATGAGGACTCAAGCTTGAATTGATACAGTAAAACCGATGCCATTGTTACTGTTTTATCTCTGTTCATACAAGTGCTGAGGAAGCCTCCAGAGTTTAAATTTTACCTATTTACCTACGTTTGGTTTCCAATATGCACTGTAAGCGGTAGACCAATCACAACAGACTGGGCCAACTGACCAATCAGAGCAGAGTAGGCTCTCAGAAAGGAGGGGTTTAGAGAGACTGAATCCTTGACCGAACCGGTTTAGACACTGTGAGAAAAGAGGTGATGCTGCAATGTATATTGTGAGAAAATTAAAGGGTTTTTTTTGTTTGTTTTTTACCTTGGATGCATGTAAACCTAGGAGTCTTCCTTAACAAAATTAGATACCTTTCAAACAGCACAATAGGGGCACGTTAAAAGTAATGCATAAAGGATAAATCTACTTACATATCCCATATCTAAGAACTCATACTTATTGGCTGAGCCGAGAAAAGCGGAGCAGGTGACCAGGTGCACCTGGGAATAGAGATAATATATAAATCAGAGTATCTGCAGAGCTTTTAAAATCCCATTTTAGACTTTTAAGACCTACACAAATACAGTTAATACATAATACCATATGTCCATACAGAACAAAACAATACAATCTTAAAATAAATCATGTATCTCAGACTCTTTTACTTAATTAAACATGCTGTGGCACACAGAGCAGGAAAACCAAGTTTTTTTCAATATACGTATTGATATTTATGTACTAATATATCAAATTAGAATTCAATCAATATTTGATTTTGCTGATACAATAATAATGTGTTCGGCAATAAACAGATTATTGTGCTGATGCTAGTAAAAACCATATAATAAATGTGTTAAATAATGTTTTTAGCCTTTCCTTCCTTCCTGTATAAAGAGAAGCCACAAGAGTTTACATTGAATTAAATGCCAGATACAGTTTTGGGTAAGCAAAATACCAATAATATCCAGAAGAAAATATATTTTGCATAAAGCAGGACTTTTAATTATAAACAAGCCCGTAATATACCAGGACCCTTATTTTGAAATGTCCATGCTTTACTACTTTGATTCAAAAGGATGAGTGAGATCAAATAAACACTCTTGCAACCTACAACATATTACAATATAAACACCACAAAGTAAACATGATCATAATTCATCAACAGTAAATCATGAGCATTCACTTGGCATAAATGGGTGGTATTAGTTGATTGTGTATATCCTGTAACAGTGCTGTTTTTTTTTTTACTTTGAACATTCAGTGCTCACAAAAAATGTAGGCCTATTAAATCATCAGCTTTTTAATAATAAATCATTTACCTCTTAAAATGATAATCAATACTTTTTAAAAAAAAAATACCATTAAAGACATTTAATATATTTATGACCTTAAATTAGTCACAGGCCTACAGTTTGTGAACAACATGAGAGTAACTGATGACAGAATTTACATTTTTTGGCTAAACTATCCTTTCAAAATACCTGAAGTATGGGCAGGAGGGTGGAAGTGAGAAAGTTGTTCCTTAGTGCCTTCTCCTTCTCTTCATGTTGACTGTTGAGAATTTAGGTCAAAAAATATATTAGTACCCTCTGGGCCAGTGTTTACACAATGCATAGACCTTTCCAACACAAATACACTGTATATTTACAAAAATCAGCCTGATTTTAACATTTCGTCCTTTGTTTGCTCTTGCATGTCCCCGATATAAAAACACACACGTAGCCTACACGCTGAGTCCTAGATTGCAGCTTGACATAAATAGCTTAATTCCTGGAAGACATCAAGCCAGCTTCCAGGCAATGATGGAAAGGGGACGGAGAAAAAAACTCTTAACAAATAACAGGATCCATGAAACACAACCAAAGCCACTGCTGTTCCAACATTGACAACAACTCTGTGCTCTGCCAAAGCCATGTGGATAAACTGGCACGGATAGATAATTTAGACTTACGGGATCTTTAAGGACAATTTTTACCTTTCCGCAGCTTTTACAAAGTCCTTTTTTCTCTCTAAAAGTTTTTCCTGGGAAGAACAGCTTTTACTTTTGGACTAAATACTATTTGTATTCTCAACATTCAATTTTCAGTGATGCTTTGAGCACATATTTAGCCTGTTTAACTCAAATACATTATCCTTAAATTGTGTGGTTTTTGGGTCATACATGATCTTTGTCCAAGAATTCATCTCTGATGCTCACAAAGCTGCCCATTATTCTGGTCTGTGGTCACAGTGTGCCCCCTTCTGGTGTATTACCTCACCTGAATGCTGTTGAACTGAGTACAGATAGCACTTTCCTCCTCTTCTGCATTTGTTCACACTTCACCAAAGGCCTTCAGCAAAATGATGGCCTCTCGCATTGACATCTGCAGCTGCTTCACCTCCTTCAGGAGAAAACAGGTCAGTACAAGATGCATCCACTTGTCGGTACTCCGCAATGAGGTTCAGTTGTACTCTTTGAACTAGATGTTGGTCAGAGAGTCCAACAACTTTTAGAAATGTATAGTCATTCACCTTAAGATCTTAACCATTCACCTTAAGAAAAATTTAGGGTTGACAATTTTTTCTTATTTCTCTAATGATCACCAAGGCTGAAATGATTTGATCAAAAATATAGTAAAATCAGTAATAAAGTGAAATATTATTACAATTTAAAATAATTGTGTATTGTTTATTTGAATATATTTAAAATATAATGTATTCCTGTAATGGCAAAGCTGGGTGTCACATGATACTTCATAAATCAATCTAATATGCTGATTTGGTGATCAAGAAACATATTATTATCAATGTTGAAAACAGTTGTGCGTGTTTTTTTGTTGTTGATACATTTTTAAGGATTTTTGGGGATGAATAGAAAGTTCAAAGAACAGCATTTATTTGAAACAGAAATCTTTTGTAACATTATAAATATTTTTTACTGTCACTTCTTATCAATTTAATTCATCCTTGTTAAATAAATAAAGGTATTAATTTCTGAAAAAAAGTTCACACTTTAGTTTAGGGTCCAATTCTCACTATTAACTAACTATTAACTACAACTTTTGCCTAAAACAACTCCTAATTACTGCTTATTAATAGTTAGTAAGGTAGTTGTTAAGGTTAGGTATGGGGTTGGATTAAGGGATGTAGAATATGGTCATGCAGAATAAGGCATTAATATGTGCTTTATAAGTACTAATAAACAGCCAATATCCTAGTAATATGCATGCTAATAAGCAACTAATTAATAATTGGACCCTAAACTTGTCAGAGATGGGTGTAGGCAGGAAGCACGAGGAGACGAGGAATAACTACTAACAGGATTTTAATGATCAAAGAACTCAGGAGATCCAACACATACCATATAAACGCAACATATACAATAACCGACCAGGAGTGAGGGAGAACACTGGGTTTACATACACAGAGAACGGATCATGGGAACAAGACACCGCTGGGGCAAATTAACTAGACACAGGTGGAGGAACTGAACACAAACGAGGAGCGGGAAAACTGAGACACAGGACTAAACCAAAACACAGAGATGGGGGAAACTAAGAAACACAGATCACACTTGTGACATTACCTTGGCAGGCGTGACGTGAAGCTCTGGACTGGACGGGACCAGCGGCGAAGGAAGCTCTGGGCTGGACGGAACCAGCGGCGAAGGAAGCTCAGGGCTGGACGGGACCAGCGGCGAAGGAAGCTCAGGGCTGGACGGGACCAGCGGCGAAGGAAGCTCAGGGCTGGACGGGACCAGCGGCGAAGGAAGCTCAGGGCTGGATGCATGGGCCAGAACTGATGCGTGTGTAGCCCACACACACAGAATCGCCGCAGACATCACCATCAATGCAGTGTCCTCTTGAGTGGACTCACGTGCGGTGTGCTTAGTCTCTGGCGGGTAGGCGTGCACCAGCGGTGAAGGCAGCTCTGAACGGACGGTCTCTGGCTGGACAGTCTCTGGCTGGACGGTCTCTGGCTGGACGGTCTCTGGCTGGACGGTCTCTGGCTGGACTGATGTTACCGTGAGGGATGAACCACAGACCCAAAGCGCCCTGTCCAGAAACTCCGAGAACGGCAGATGTAGGTCATCGAGCAGCAGTATCTGGGCTAAGGGATCATCCAAACCTCTCCAGAACCGCTGTTTAAGGAAATCTTCCTCCCAGTATACGTCCTGGTGCAGGTGAAGATATACCTCTGTGAATTCCTCCAGCGAGGCCCCATTTTGGTCAAAGAGGAAAGCCTCCATCTGGTCGTCCATTTTTGGGGTCGGTTATTCTGTCACGGTGTGTGTAGGCAGGAAGCACTAGGAGACGAGGAATAACTGCTAACAGGAATTTAATATACAAAAACTCAGGAACTACAACACTTACAACCATATAAACGCAACATATACAATAACCGAGGAGTGAGGGAGAACACTGGGTTTACATACACAGAGAACGAATCATGGGAACAAGACACCGCTGGGGCAAATTAACTAGACACAGGTGGAGGAACTGAACACAAACGAGGAGCGGGGAAACTGAGACACAGGACTAAACCAAAACACAGAGATGGGGGAAACTAAGAAACACAGATCACACTTGTGACAAAACTAAATTGTTACCAAAAAAATCTGACTGAGCCCAAACTGAACGTTTATTAATACATGTTATATCCACTGTACATGTGTGCATTCTGTAGTATAAGATGATATGAAGCATTTATCATTTTCAGTTAATGCTTTAAATATTATAAGATTCTTGGCAGTTTCTGGAATTTAACAATCCCTACTTACTTTTTACCTACTCACCAGAACAGCTTTATCCAGTATTTCACATCCCTGCCCATTTGCAGTCTCAATGTCAACGCAGTGGGTGCGATTCTCACTATATCATGAAATTAAATAATATTAGTCAGATTCATTTTATTTAAATTATAAACGTTTGCAATTCAAATGGCAACAGTCTTACTTTGGCATGTCTCTGAAACACTTGACGCACAGCATGGACTTTTTCTCTGTCGAAAACATGATGTACAGCTCTTTATGGAGCGCTGATATAAGGAAATGCAAAACATCAGAATTTAGTCTGACATTACATGTTAACGGTATATGGAGGACTAAACCCTTCTTTGGTGCGTTTGGCCAGGGACACAATATCATGGGAAAACATCCTAGCTTTGTGTGTGAGCTCTCTGCACTCTCCACACAGTGGCTGGCTGCAGGTGTTACACTAATACACCACTCCAGCATCCTATGCACATATATACATGCACATTCAGTCAAAAAGATGTGCTGTTACTGCAGATGCCTGAAAAGAAATGAATGCATATTTTTTATGTACCTGTGCTTTGCATTCCATATCACAGTTTGCACACTTTACTACACTTACTACACTTTACTACACTGTACTACATTGTCTTCATGCATTTACATTTTGTAATATGTAATAGCCACTCATTATGATGTTGTGAATATAATACATTGAATATAACACATTAAATATGTTGGAATGAATGTAATAGGATAATTTCTCATTTAATTAATTCATAATATTAACATTAAATATGATCATAATATTATAATATTATTAATTTAATATTATCATCATACATCAACTGAAAAATGGACATAAAATGTTGTAGATAATTGATCTGCATGAACTCAATAAGTTCCTTGTAAAATCTGATGATCATGCTTTGAGAATGATCCAAAGTGCGTCAGTGCAAGCAAGAAAATGTGAAAGAAGTTAACATGGTCACACATTTGCTTACATTCAACTAGCGACCTAGAAATAGTCCAGAAATGGTCCTAAAATATTTCATCTTCTTGTTTATTTATAACCTTTCTTTGTGATACATTTTAAAAAATTCTAAAACTTGGGTAAAAGGAATAACAAATGTGTTCAATGTGTTCTCAGACACAAATATGTACATCCGTCAGTCTCCACATTTATCTTGTTTTCATTATAACCAGCTTTTCTGTACCAGTAATAGCATCAAAGTGGTGAATTTAGATTGCACTGCATGAGGGAGTGTGTGGTACTGCAAAGTACAAAAGCTTCATTATCTGCAACTCTTAAGTGACAAAGCAAGATCCCACACTCGCACTAAACTGAGAAAGATTACACCGCTCACATGCAAACAAATACCCTACCATATAATAGAATCTAAGCAATGAAAAAGTTCCACAATTTGGGAAAGTACACTGCAACATTTCTATTATGTTAGGCTGTGGTAATGGACTGCATTGCTGAAATGAGCTTTGCTTTTACCCACTGAACCATAGACTGTTGGCACTACTACACTGGTCTTATAAAGCCAGGCTACGTAGACACCACAAATGCAAGTTTGCAGTGGGAAACAATGGATAAATATAGCAGGGAAAAGCTTTGCTGCTGTGTCATTAGATACTTGGTGCTCAAAACGTAGTTACAACAAACAACATTATGTTTTTTTTTCTAAAACAGTAGTTGGATCAGGGCATATCATTGAGACCTGCTATATTAGGAAACAATTCAGAGAAATACCAAGTTCAGTTTACTCTTTTAGTGGTTAATAAGTATAGTTTTTATTAGCTGATGTTGATCTCTACAGGACAGTTGTTTGGCACCATTGACTTCCATAGTAGAAAAAAAAAAATGCTATGGAATTCAATGGTGCTAAAGTTCCAATCGTTCTTCAAAATATCTTCCTTTGTGTTCAGCAGAAGAAAGAAACTCACACAGGTTTGCAACAACTTGAGGGTGAGTAAATGATGACAGAATTTTCATTTTTGGGTAGAGTATCCCTTTAAGCATCACACCATTGATAATAATGAGAATCCTTCTTGAGAACCAAAATCTGAGTATTAGATTGATTTCTGAAGGATCATGTGACACTAAAGGCTGGAGTAATGATGCTGAAAATTCAGCTTTGTCATCACAGGAATAAATTACATTTTAAAATATATTCAAATAGAAAACTATTTTAAGTGCCGTTATTGTGCTGTTTTAAAGGTTAAACTTTGTTTTGGAGGTCTCCTTTTGGAGCCTGGCTGATATAATCTCTGTCAGGACAACTCTCTGAGTGTTTGGCATGGTAATGGATATGACAATGTTGATATGTTTTGTCTTGGCGGAATAGATCTGCTCTATCCTGCTGCTACCGCTGCTGCAGAGTACAAGTACGTAGTAATAATACAAGTAAGTAATAATACAAGTACGGGACTTGCTACTGTCAATACACACACGACATACTGCTGTGAGCAAGTAAGTTGTACTGCATGCTGCTGCTGTACAATATTAGCCTGGTTCTACCAGACTCTCGTACATTTCATTTGTACAGAGAGTCTGGCCTCGCTCCATTGAGAAACGTTTACTTCCTTGTAGGCGGGTTCTCTGTTAAAGTTCAAAACTATTGGATCTGCCCAGCGTCACTCAGGATCTGCCATAGCCAATCGCTAACGTGTGGTCGTGACGTATGTCATGCGCCGAAACCGGCTGGAAACAACAAGTCCGAATTCCATATTCATAAATCTAAATATCTAAATGCTAAACCTCTCTTTCTTATATTTGTGAAAGAATTTTAAAAATACCTCTTTTCAATTAAGTTGTCTGAGAACAAAAAAAGCCTTAAAAACATTATCTGTTTGTAATTATTTTCCTTTTTTCAGTGTCATGTAATTCTCTTAACTTGTTCATGTTTATTTTATATTATCCCCCTACTGTTTTATTTTTGTTTTGTTTTTATTATTATTTTTTGTTTGTTTTTGTATTATGTTTTCTGTTATTACTTGTGGATTGTTTTAAGCAATAAAAAAAAACAAGTCCGAATGATCAGAGCATTATGTTAAGAATAAGATGTCTGTCAACGAGAGCTGCATGTTTTGTTCATCGAATTTAAGAGTTCAAGGAACAATTCTAAATTCTAAATGTATATTTGACACTAAGGACAGTGATGTATTCAGTCAACTGTCGAAGCTGGGTGTAATCATTAACAATACGCCGCTGCGGTCGTTTCGGATCTGCCGCAAATGCTGTACAGTGATCATCGTGCACGCCGAGCTGCCCAGCACCAACTCCTAACCTTTCTGCCTCCCTCACTTGGTCCTCCATTAGTGCAACAAGAGGAGACGACAACAACTATCGGCTTTGCATCCTATCGTTCGCCTTAGCTAACTCATTCACCTAGCGGAGTGAGCTGGAAAATTAAACTTTTCCCGAACCCCGTGGGGAGGAGGGCCACAACATCATGGCCACCAACAACACTTAGCAAACATTGATCTTGCTCCGGCTTTAACTTCTGGATATTCGGCAGTTTTGCAACAACGGACCGAATAGATTTTCTCACGTCTTTCTCCGCTGCCATTACTGAACTCAAACTCAAACTGACGCGCTACATCAACGTCATCGTTCTCAGCCACTCCCTCTGTTCGCTGATTGGACCGGTAAAAAAATTATTTCTGGAAACCAAAGTCTACAGCACAATCCCAGACGTAGTACTGAAGGAAAATAAAATTGAGCGGAAGTGCGTAGGAGGGCGGAGCCAGGCTAGTACAATATAGCATGCATGAATTACCCATAACAGATCTATACAGGCGGAGCTGGGGAAGGTGGAGGGTGCCATCTATAGTTTCATGACAGAACTTTGTACGGTATATATCACTAGTTAGTTTCACTATTGGTCTCTTTTAATTTGCCCTGCACATTGTAAAGAAATGCATCAAAATAGCAGATATGTGAGTCACCTCGAAACAAGATGAAATAGGTCAGCACCAGATTGTGTGTAATTGCTATAAGCTGTGGGATCAATGCATCAAGCACCTTTGCCAAGATGCTTGTGTGAGGATCTGTTGTTAAATGACAATGTTGTGATGTGATCGGAGTGTACATCATGTGGAGTGCTTGTTGTGGTGCTAAAATCAGAATGATGGGGTCGTCCTGCAGCTGTCCCAACAGCAACAACCCTGTGCTGCTCCTAACTGGACCTCACTGGCCTCACTGTCCTGGAAGAATGATGTTTCTTTGTTGCATGTTGCATGAACTTGAACTTGAATTCCAGACCAAGAAATGATCGCAACAGCACATGCTAAGACTAAGTTGTTATTGATCAACAAAGAGAAACATGATATGAGAAAAAAAGATGAATTGAAAATGATGAAATGGAGCATCAACCAATGAGAAGAACATTTGTTAGTCATCAAAACCTTGGAGAGCACTTCAAAACAGAAGACTTGACGGTTATATACAAGAGTGTAATGAGTGGGTGGGTATAGTACAAGAAAGATTACAGGAATCCAGGTTTGGCAAAGATTCATTTTGGAATTAACACAAGCTCCAGCTTGAAGAAAACTAGAATAAGTGGAGACCCAGATGTAACTTGGCTTCAGTTTGCTGTGGCTGGTTGTGATTGAACGCTTCTGTCAGGATTTCCATTTCCTCACCCAACCCCCCAATCGTTGAGGTAAAGCTTTCTGTGTACTTGGATCTCAATAAAGCAATTGGATTTTTTCAGCATCTACAGTACAGAAATTGTTTGCCTCCTTCCTGAATTATTTTTTTTTGCATATTTGTCACACTTAAAGGAGCTGTATGTAAGAAATGTATTTCAATTAATCATAAAATGGCCCTGAAATGTTAGCCTCGTGAGACCATCCTGATCTCGCGAGCTTTCAAGGTTTCACTCGCAGATCAGTCTGGATACTTTCCGTTAAAGAAAATTTGGGAGCAGTTCACCAAACGAACGTCCAATCAGCGTTGGCTTTGAGGCGGGTTGAGGTGTGACGCAACGAGAAGCGCGTCAGTTCAGTCTAAAGAACATGTCGGCTTCAGCGGATGAAACTAGCATCAGCGTGGCTATCGAGCAAGTTTTATCGGAATTACAGAGTATTTCTTCACTGAAAGAAGAGCAAAACACTGCTCTGGAGGCTTTTCTCAGAGGAAAAGATACGCTCAGTTAGTACTTCATATGCTTCGTTGATCTGATTGGTTGATTTGGCCCGTCTATCATCAACATAGGCCAATCAGCTAACCAGTATTTTCGCCCCTTACCAAAACTACTTCAACGGAAGGTTTCCAGATGGATATGCGGAGCAAATCCATCTGGCGGAGTCAGGTTACTGAAATGTCACTAGACATTAAGAAATCATGTACATTTCAAATACTTATATCACTGACAACAGTAGTCCGGCCAGGATATTGTCATTTAAAAAGTGCAGTTGCAGCCCTCAACTGATGTTGATGTTGTCATGTTGTGTTTTGGTCTGATGCTCCACCCTCCACCTATCTACCAATCACGAAGTCAGTAGTGTTGCGGCATCCGGGTTGCCAGCTCTGCTCTAGTTACCACAGCTGCAGCTTGTCACGTTCCTGCTGGATCCTGCAGCCGATCTGGCAACCTCGAGTCAGGGGGAGGGGGAGGGGATACACCACTCTACAGTAATTTGACAGTGATTGCAGTACCAGTTTTGGCCACAATCTTACATACAGCTCCTTTAAATAATTCAGATCATCAAACAAATTTTAATATTACACGAAGATAACCCAAGTAAATACAAAATGCAGTTTTTAAATGATGATTTCATTTATTAAGGGAAAAAAGCTGTCCAAACCTGCCTGGCCCTATGTGAAAAATTACGGGGGTTTAATTTCACTAGCCACACCCAGGCCTGATTACTGCCAGACCTGTTGAATCAAGAAATCCCTTAAATAGAACCTGTCTGACAAAGTGAAGCATGCTAAAAGGTCTCAAAAAGTAACACATCATGCTATGATCTAAAGAAATTGAAGAACAGATGAGAAACAAAGTAATACACATGCATCCGTCTGGAAAGGGTTACAAAGCCATTTCTAAGTCTTTGGGACTCCAGCGAACCACGGTGAGACCCAGAACAACATCTAAAGAACTTCAGGCCTCACTTGCCTCAGTTAAGGTCAGTGTTCATGATTCAACAATCAGAAAGAGACTGGGCAAAAATGGCATCCATGGAAGAGTTCCAAGGCGAAAGCCACTGCTGACCAAAAAGAACATAAAGGCTCGCCTTACACTTGCCAAAAAACATCTTGATTAACCCCAAGACTTTGGGGCAAATATTCTGTGGACGGATGAGACAAAAGTTGAACTTTTTGGAAGGTGTGTGTCCCGTTACATCTGGCGTAGAACTAACACAGCATTTCATAAAAAGAACATCATACCAACAGTCAAACGTGGTGGTAGTGTGATGGTCTGGGGCTGCTTTGCAGCTTCAGGACCTGGACGACTTACCATTATTGATGGAACCATGAATTCTGCACTGTACCAGAAAATCCTGAAGGAGAAAGTCCGGCCATCAGTTCGTGACCTCAAGCTCAAGCGCACTTGGGTTATGCAGCAGGACAATGATCCGAAACACACAAGCAAGTCCACCTCAGAATGGCAAAAAAAAATAAGGTTTTGGAGTGGCCTAGTCAAAGTCCGGACTTAAATCCAATTGAGATGCTGTGCCATGACCTTAAACAGGCCGTTCATACTCGAAAACCCTCCAATGTGGCTGAATTAAAACAATTCTGCAAAGAGTGGGCCAAAATTCCAGCGACGTGAAAGACTCATTGCCAGTTATCGCAAACGCTTGATTGCAGTTGTTGCCGGTGGCACAACCAGTTTTAGGGGGGAATTACTTTTTCACATTTTGTATTCACTTGGGTTATCTTTGTGTAATATTAAAATTTGTTTGATGATCTGAATCATTTAAGTGTGATACATATGCAAAATAAATCAGGAAGGGGGAAAAACATTTTTCACAGCACTGTACATTGTCTACTTATAGGTGACTTATTTAACTTTTAGTAGCATTTAAAATGTTTTCTATCAGAACAAATGTTCACATGGAGCAATTACACTCACCTAAAGGATTATTAGGAACCCATACTAATACTGTGTTTGACCCCCTTTCACTTTCAGAACTGCCTTAATTCTACGTGGCATTGATTCAACAAGGTGCTGAAAGCATTCTTTAGAAATGTTGGCCCATATTGATAGGATAGCATCTTGCAGTTGATGGAGATTTGTGGGATGCACATCCAGGGCACGAAGCTCCCGTTCCACCACATCCCAAAGATGCTCTATTTGGTTGAGATCTGGTGACTGTGGGGGCCATTTTAGTACAGTGAACTCATTGTCATGTTCAAGAAACCAATTTGAAATGATTCGAGCTTTGTGACATGGTGCATTATCCTGCTGGAAGTAGCCATCAGAGGATGGGTACATGGTGGCCATAAAGGGATGGACATGGTCAGAAACAATGCTCAGGTAGGCCGTGGCATTTAAACAATGCCCAATTGGCATTAAGGGGCCTAAAGTGTGCCAAGAAAACATCCCCCACACCATTACACCACCACCACCAGCCTGCACAGTGGTAACAAGGCATGATGGATCCATGTTCTCATTCTGTTTACGCCAAATTCTGACATACCGTCTGAATGTCTCAACAGAAATCGAGACTCATCAGACCAGGCAGCATTTTTCCAGTCTTCAACTGTCCAATTTTGGTGAGCTCTTGCAAATTGTAGCCTCTTTTTCCTATTTGTAGTGGAGATGAGTGGTACCTGGTGGGGTCTTCTGCTGTTGTAACCCATCCGCCTCAAGGTTGTGCGTGTTGTGGCTTCACAAATGCTTTGCTGCATACCTCGGTTGTAACGAGTGGTTATTTCAGTCAAAGTTGCTCTTCTATCAGCTTGAATCAGTCGGCCCATTCTCCTCTGACCTCTAGCATCAACAAGGCATTTTCGCCCACAGGACTGCGGCATACCGGATGTTTTTCCCTTTTCACACCATTCTTTGTAAACCCTAGAAATGGTTATGCGTGAAAATACCAGTAACGGAGCAGATTGTGAAATACTCAGACCGGCCCGTCTGGCACCAACAACCATGCCACGCTCAAAATTGCTTAAATCACCTTTCTTTCCCATTCTGGCATTCAGTTTGGAGTTCAGGAGATTGTCTTGACCAGGATCACACCCCTAAATGCATTGAAGCAACTGCCATGTGATTGGTTGATTAGATAATTGCATTAATGAGAAATTGAACAGGTGTTCCTAATCATCCTTTAGGTGAGTGTATGTCGCATTAATTGTTCAAGCATGATTCATGCACACTTTCTGTATTTTCTTTACTAGTATATGTGTCTTTTACGTCCCCGGGGGCAGTTGAGGTGATTGTCATTGGCTCTGCCACGCAGGCAGCTGGCACAGAAGATGTGGTAACAGTCCAGAAGACATGGTTGGCTGTATTGCTCATGACACAGGTGACAGACGAGGGGATGGAGCCTGTAATAGTCTGGATCCCACTGGTCATCATGAGAGATGATGATTCTTCCCGCCATCTGTAAAAAACAGCAAATACCTTTAAGTATTTGGGATAGTTCGAAATGGATATTACTATAATTAAATCCAATGTCTGCTTTTTTTAAAAATCCAGAATTATTTTTAAACAAATTAAAGAAAAGCTATAATCTATTTTTATGGGACATTATATGTAAATAAATACCAATTAGATTTTTTTTAAGCAAAATGTTTTTCTGAATTTCTACAATGACATTAATTAAAAAAAAAAAAACAATAAAATAATAATCTGCATTTCTTAAAATACTTTTTTATTCAAACTAATTATTACAACATTAGAATCTTGTTCTTTCTCTGACAAGTTGGGTTGGAAATAGAGACAAGACAAAAGACAAATTGTCATAAATAAAACCACATTAATAAAACTAACAAATTAAATTCAGTAACCTGCAGTCAAATCTATAGACTTGTGTTCTGATATAAGAGATTCACTTTTAAATACAGTGAGTGATATAGAAAAATCAATCAATAAATAGTGCTATAAATTCTTCATGTAAATCCATCGTCCTCATGATTTTACTTCAAAATGAGTATTTTATTGATGCAAAGCAGTTCACTAACACTATATGCAATTAAAAAAAAAAACCTTACCTGATCAAAAACAAACAACAATGCTGTCCGATATTAGTTTGCATATTTGTTATTCCAAACATACTGCAAAAGTGCCATTATATGAACTCCATAATGTGGCCAACAAGACAAATCTCTGTATTATGTCTCCCTGAGTGCATGAGTGCATGTAAAGACAGTTCTCATTTCCTCTTCACAAGCAAAACGTAGTTGCCCACGCAGTAAATTTGGCTTGGTTCAGGAGGGGCCAGTGGATTAACACTATGGTCTTGACCACTATCTACAGCTGGAATATAGTAATGCTGGGACTCTTCAACAGCCTGATGCCAACAGCTGACTATGATGGAGGGGAGGGGAACTGAATGCAAAAGGAGACGAGGGTTGCCAAAGGTAAAGCTGCAGTCTAACAATATGAGAAACCAAAGGCTGTGTACCCTAACCAAAGCCTGTGTACCCTGTTAGGAGGGCAGCAATAATAATAATACTTTTATTTGTGCAATTGGATATCAATGGTCTCTTAAGTTATTGTTCTACTTTTAGCAAGTACTTTTACTTTTTTAGCAAGTTTTTACTTTTAGCTTTTTCATGTTGTCTGTAGCCTATGTCCTGATTATAGTTGATATCAAGTCTTTCCAATAGGCTATGTGAATTAGTAATCTCAATGATGACATATACAAAATATTAAGTCTTGATATTTGTTTTTAATTTATTTCCAGTGAGTTTTCCACTAAACAACATAATTTAGACAAGGCATTAGATTAGGTACAAATAAATAAAATGGGTATTGTCATGACCCCATGACTGTACTAATCAATCTCCGAATAACTGATTCTATCGATTGTGTTTGGAATAGATTATAACGGGAAGATTCCAATGCGCATGCGCTCCCTCTCCTCTCTCTTTCTGCCAAACGTTCGGCCATGGCCCCGATTGTGAGTACGAGCAAATTTTCTGAAAAACGACAAAATACGTTTTGTCACGTCCCTCCAGGCTCGCAGAAATCAGTGAATATTAAAGGCGAATCATGGAGAGTTTGAGTAATTTGATTAACGGAAGATTGTGTGCATCAGTGTTGTTTTTAAAAGCGTTTGTTTACCGGAGGTGTGGAGGGAGGCCTGCTCGTGAACAACCACGTTGTAGCAACCACCAGTTAGCGGATTAGCATTTCTCATAGAGCCGACACAGAATAACTACTAGAATACTGAGCGTTTCTCGACAATGGTGATATGTATCGACATGTAGATCATTTATAATTGTTTGTATTTTGTTTTGAACGCAATTTCTTTACCAAAGAATTGAAACCACGAAGCTAACTTAGCCAAACATGATATGGCTGCGTTGGAGATTTAATTTCACATTTACCTCAACGTTTTTAAACCCAATTCGTTATTGCTTTGAAATATGTGTAACCGTAGGTCGTTGTCATATATGCTGTCAGATTCCCGTTTTGCTAGAGCTACTTTTAATGTATGATCGGAGAAACATACCTTTAGTGCATTGATTCATGTTACTTGATTTATTTACATTAATTCCAGTTCTTTTAATGGAAACACTGATCTCTATTGATTTCATCCTGTGCTTCTGATTGTGTCTCAGAAAAAGCAGGTGACCAAGGGTGGGAAGAAGAAAAAGCAGGTCCTAAAGTTCACCTTGGACTGCACCCACCCTGTGGAGGATGGCATCATGGATGCTGCTAACTTTGTAAGTGTAACGTTACACTGGTTTTCTGATGCATAGTGCGCACAAAACTAGAAATCTCCAATCAGATTACCTGACTGACAAGCCATTTTGGGTGTTGTGTGTGTTTTTAAAGTTCGCATGAAACGAAAATTCATCCCATCCATTTTAAAGCGATAGTTCGGCCAAAAATGATATTTAACACATGCATTGCTCACCCTCAAGCCGTTCGAGATGCATATGTCAATCTTGTTTCAGACGAACACGTTTTCAGTTATTTTAGAAAATGTCTTAGACCCTTCAGTGGATATAATGTGAAGCAATGGGGTCCACCTCCTTCAAGTCCCAAAATGTGCATACATCCTTCACAAAAGTAATCCATCCGGCTCCAGGGGGATAAACGAATGCCTTCTTAGGGTAATCCGTGCGATTTTGTCTTAAAAATATGCATATTTAAAACTTTATAAATGAAAATATCTGACTTCCGGCAACGATCGACGCGCGTTCACGGGTGATGTAAGTCGGCGTACGAGGTAGGACGTAGCGTAGGAACCGTCGTGACGTAGAACGAACGCGCCTGCGCAGCCAGAGAGCAGAGCAAAACAACGTCTACGTCACGACGGTTCCTACGCTACGTCCTACCTCGTACGCCGACTTCATCACCCGTGAACGCGCGTCGATCGTTGCTGGAAGTCAGATATTTTCATTTATAAAGTTTTAAATATGTATATTCTTACAACAAAACCGCACGGATTACCCTCAGAAGGCCTTCGTTTATCCCCCTGGAGCCGGATGGATTACTTTTGTGAAGGATGTATGCACATTTTGGGACTTGAAGGAGGTGGACCCCATTGCTTCACATTATATCCACTGAAGGGTCTAAGACATTTTCTAAAATAACTGAAAATGTGTTCGTCTGAAACAAGATTGACATATGCATCTCGAACGGCTTGAGGGTGAGTAATGCATGTGTTAAATATCATTTTTGGCCGAACTATCCCTTTAACTACATGTTATAGATATTATTGGGAACATTTCATCCTCCCATACGGTTACATTTTTTCAACCTCATAATGTTTAATCAAAATATCAGAACTGGGTCTTTTTTATGGACTCATGTAAAACTGCATTTCCTGCTTGTATCCATTTCAGGTAGACCTGCCCCTAAATGGCACATGATACAAAACTATAATTTGTCTGTTATAGAGCTGCAACTAACGATTATTTTTATTATCGATTTAATCTGTTGATTATTTTTCTATTAATTAGAGGAAAAATCTAATGTATTATACATTCAAAAATATTTTTTAAATGGATACATTTTAATCCACTATTTTAAACAATTTTATTCCATTTGCTGCCCAATGCTGTCCTCCAAATAATATGTAAAGTCTATGAAAACAAATATAGTGAATGTATCTATGTAGGCTATGCTGTATGATCACACACATTCACTCCTCTGAACATAGTAATTATATTACATACATATGCTATTCCAACAATAGTTCCTTTTACTGTTACTGCTCTCATAAATATGATTACTTGTGTTAAATGTTGAATTTTAAAACTGCACTTAATTTCTAATAAATATTTTAGGCATAATAATTGGTTATTTTCAGTAGAATATTATTCTCCTATTCTACTGCGCTCTGTCTGTTTGATGCGTATGTGCGCACCGGCGCTCGTTCATTGAAATCTGAAGTTTAACAAGACGCTTGTTGTCCGAATATGCAAAATGGAAATACTTTTTTTACATTTTGTCCATAGAAATGGGTTTTTCACTACTGTAAAGCGATCTGACTGGCTTATGGTTTCCCATGCACAGCGTGCAGATGTGATTAATCGATAATCAAATTCATTGTCGATAATAACCGATTTTATCGATTAGTTGTTGCAGCCATAGTCTGTTAATGGCTTAAATAAGTAGCAAAGTGTACTTGTACTGATAGTTAATTGTCTGTAATTGTCTAGTCTAATTTTTCAATCATTCTGTGAAATTGATTTTATTTAATTTTCAACATAACTGATGTATGTTTGTGCAGCTGTGATAAATGTGGAGACAGGGGTTGGTGGCTTGCAGTTGTATTTCCATATGATCTTATAGGCATGTCTGGATGTGTCTCTCTTTAGGAACAGTTCCTTCAGGAGCGCATCAAAGTAAATGGTAAAGCTGGTAACTTGGGTGGTGGTGTGGTCTCCATCGATAGGAGCAAAAGCAAAATCACAGTGACATCAGAGGTCCCCTTCTCTAAAAGGTGAGTCTGAGATTAGAGATCCACTTTCCTGAAGTTAAATGCTTAGCAAGGGATGCTAACTATTAGCTTATTGCTGTTATCACTCTGTGACCATTATGTTGAAAATTTAGATCAGTTAAAACAAAAATGAGATGTAAAAGTAGTCATTAAGATAATGGAACTGAAAAATTCTGTACATGTATTACCAAACGGCAAAAGAGAACATTTGTGCACTTTATATGGTCTTTTGCCATTATCACTCAACTGCTATTATTACCAATGCAATTTTGTTTGATATTTTAGTAACATAAGGTTTCATTTGTTAATATTAACTACATTAGTTAATATGAACTAACAATGAAAAATACCTGTACAGCATTTATTAATCTTAGTTCATATTAATCTCAACATTTACTAATACATTTTTAACATAAAAAAATGTATGTGTTAATATTAATGCACTGCGAACCAACATAAACATGTTTATTACCTAACATTAGCAAAGGTTAATAAATGCTGTAAAAATGTATTTATTAAAATATTTTGCCTACTGTTAATGTAAGTAAATGCATTAATTTTAACAAATAAGTCTTAATTGAAAAGTGATAACGAGATCTTGTATTTCCTGCACCGTGAATATGGTCATGCCCGTTTTTTCCATTGGTTGGTCAGGTAAGCTGTTGATAGACTGCTGTATAGTAATTTTGTAAGATGTTTGATCATTTGTGGTGAATTAAAAGGTGCAAATGTTATATATATATATATATATAAGTACCTATTTATACATAAAGAAATTGTCTGCCATGTTGACATCACGGTTTTAGTAATTTTAGGGGTGCGTTAACAAGACGATGTTCTAGAAACCGGCGAGTTTTTCCTTTGCGTTTTTCGCGTACAGACAACAATGTTGTCAAAGCAATCCCCGTTTACACGGACCCACGAAAACCACTAAAAATGCTGCATTATGCATGCCAGGCCAGTAGTTGGAGCCTATAAACTGAACACGTAATGCGCATGGACTTGACATCTTTTCACAAATTGGTGTTTTTGTAGTTTACACGGAGACTGTAATGGCATGGGTTTCAAAAACTTGCACTTCCCCCCTAAACGCTGTTGTTGTGTAAATGAAATGCATAGTTTTCCGGTTTTAGATTAAAACGGTGTCAACAATGAACTTTTTTTTTTCTCTGTAAATCAGTGTCCATTTTTCTCAGTTAGCATGTTGTCGAATCATAAGGGTTCACATCTTCAAACTCTGCACTGTAGCTTAAATGTAAAGGGCTTCATTGACTAAACAGCCCACATATTCTACAAACTGATAGTGTTTGTGTACTGCCAATTCAGTCATTGATTTGAGATGTTTTACATTCATCCTTGATTTATTTAATGACAAACTGAAGTATTGTGCTTGCATCTTGCTATCAAACGTGTATTTTGGTGTAAGTACTGTCAAAATGACTTTTTTCTATTATATATAGACTATAATCATGCATTTCTTTTGATGCGTCTGGAGTAGGGCTGCACGATTAATCGTAATTTCCATGTAATCGCACTTTAAACCGATTTGGCTTATCGCGATTTTGAAATCGCAAAGTCTGCGATTGTTTTTTTATTCGCAGATTGTCATTGATGAACGGCTCTTAAAGGGATACTCCACCGTTTTTTCATATTAAACTATGTTATTCTCTTATCTAAGACGAGTTGATACATACCTCTCTCGTCTCAGTGCGTGCACTGAATCGCTCTGTCGGGCGGAGAACTTTGAGAGCAGTTAGCTTAGCCCCATTCATTGTATATGGGCCAAACAGAGATGAAGTTAGAAGCGACCAAACACATCCACGTTTTCTCTATTTAAATATAGTTACACGAGTAGTTACACGACCAAGTATGGTGACAACAAATAAAATGTGGCGCTTTTTATAAGCGGGTAAAATGGATAACTATAATGTATGGCGGAATAGCACTTATTGGGAGCACTTCGACTCGGCGCTGTAATATCTTCACTCGTGAAAAGTCCTCTCCCCCCTCTCCCTCTCCCTGATACTTCGTCAACTCTGCACAAAAACTACTACTACTGCAGGCATGCAGGTCACGTTGGTTCTATTGACGGAAATGAGAGGGAGAGGGGGGACTTTTCACGAGTGAAGATATTACAGCGCCGAGTCAAAGTGCTCCCAATAAGTGCTATTCCGCCATACATTATAGTTATCCATTTTACCCGCTTATAAAAAGCGCCTTATTTTATTTGTTGTCACCATACTTGGTCGTGAAACTACTCGTGTAACTATATTTAAATAGAGAAAACGTGGATGTGTTTGGTCGCTTCTAACTTCATCTCTGTTTGGCCCATATACAATGAATGGGGCTAAGCTAACTGCTCTCAAAGTTCTCCGCCCGACAGAGCGATTCAGTGCACGCACTGAGACGAGAGAGGTATGTATCAACTCGTCTTAGATAAGAGAATAACATAGTTTAATATGAAAAAACGGTGGAGTATCCCTTTAAACGCTGCTCCATCTGAAAGCACTGTGAGTTTGAGTCACTTATAGTGTGCATTTGATAAAGCAACACACGTCAAACATCTTTTAAACATGAGAATCATTTATGAAACTCCTGTCCAACAAAAGACAACATTTAATAACATGCTTTACTCCAAACTCACTTCATAACGACAGTTGAGCATCCTTCTGTTAGATGATGTGGCTTCTTGCACAGAATAAGGCAGTCGTGTAATTATAAGTCATGTTTAATCAACAATCAAAGTGTTTAAATCTTCTGTTTATTCAGCTACAGCGATGATGCCCGATAGGGATTTCCTGGGGTCATATTTGGCGTGTCTGCGTGAGAGCGCCCTCTGGTGTTCAGATGAAGCAGCATTTACTACCGATCAGCCGCACTGCACTGATAAGCTGCGCATAAAAAAAATCGCGTTGCGGTTTCGTTGCAATTAATCGTGCAGCCCTAGTCTGGATGCTGAATTCCAGCCTGCTTACTAGAAAAGGATTTTCAGAAGAGCTGTTATTATTAAAAACAAAGCAACCCGTACTGTGGCTTTAATGTCAGATTTATCATTGTTAGTGTGTTTGATATACAGTATTAAATCATTTTTAGAGTTACTGTAATGTCTAGCCTATAACGTTTTCTCATATTTATCTACTTTTATTTTGCAGTGGCTTTAAAGTTAATTGTTGAATTGGTGTAATTCGGATACATTACTATGATCTTTGTGTAATGACTATTATTCCACTTATACTGTGAAGTTTCAAGCAAGGGATTTACAAGGCATTACATGAAGGATGCACCGATATAAACATTTTGGCCGATATGGATAATCCTATATATTTGTAAGTAGTGGTCGACCGATATATCATCACGGCCGATATTTGGCCTTTTTTTAAATATCGGCATCGGCTGATACGTTTTTCTGATTGGCCGATGTGTTGGAAGCGGGACTTTTATTTTGACGGCACAGCGCTCTCACATTCTCCGTCTTCATTAGTTTACGATCTCTGTCAGTCATATTTAATACTTTGTTAGACAGAACTGGTAAACAAAGAAAGTAAATGGTTTGGGAAAAGGAAAGTGTTTGCTTTTATATTATTTGTAACCGAAAAGACAAACAATCAGGCTAAAATACTTTCTCATTTACCGTCAACATTCAGCAAATGCGCATCTACATCATTTAAACTAATATCTAATAAAAATGTTATTTCACAAACCTTGCAGATTTAATCGAATCCAGCTGTGATATCTTGTGAAGTGTGCATTTGTAGCCTGCATAAACGCGTTACTGCGAGTGACGGTCGGTCCGTGCGAAGTGAGTGAATGCGAACAGAAGATCAGCTTCACAGGAGACGCGATCGAAAAACTTTAAATCCTTCATTTTAAAATATGCTGTGCTATATCCAGTTGCCCACTGTGTCATATTCTTATCGTTTTCACTGTGTGCTGTATGTAAAATTAGGTTACCTTGTCTTTATTAGAAAAAATATGATTACCAGTGCGCACAAAATTACCAGATTACTGAGTGCCGTTATAGTGTTTACTTCCTTTTTATTCATATATTTTTAAACCATTACTTTATTTGTGAAAAATACTGTAATAGGATTGCAGATTCAAGAAGTTGCCATCTAAAGTATAAGCATGTTTATTTTAAAGATTTTTTTGTCTAATTTATAATTGATTAAATATTAATTAAAAAGAAATTGTGTGTGTGTATATATATATATATATATATCGGCCACCCTGCTCTCTAAGATGTCGGCATCGGCCATCAAAAAAAAAGATATCGGTCGACAAATATTTGTAAGCCGGTAACCGATATATTGGCCAATAAATCTAAAACCAAATGTTGATAATTTTTTGAAAACCAAAAACAACAGACTCCCCATTAAAAGCAATGTCCCAAGCACACACTTATAATATTCTCATTATAATTTTATGTAGCCTATGTGACAGACTCGAACTGCACATGTTGCACTTAACTGTATTTTGCTTTTTTGAAGTGTTTCAAATCATATTTCGAGCAATTAAAAACCATCATGGTGAACATCTGAAGTGTCTCAGCTGAAGGAAATAATCCATTATTTATCGGCTTCAATATATCTGCTAAATTTGTATATTGGGCCGATAACAATAACGACTGACCAATGAACGTATATCGATATGGTACCGATATATCATGCATCCCTAAAAAACATATTAATTATTGTATTGCTGCTGCTTTTTAAATATTGCATCACTTTTTTTCTTCTCTTTGCTGTCATGTCATCTACACCTTGCCCTTGTCAAATATGTCTGGGAAGCAAGATCTGATTAAGATCTTTTTGATTACCATAGGGATTTTTTCTTTTTTTTTGCCCAGTAAAACAAATGGTGTGACTGTGAATACAAAGCAGTTGCTTATAAAACCTTTATCTATATTTATAAATAGTAGGGGTGTAACGATATTTGAACCGAACCGAAAAACCGCGATACACCACCCACGATACGTATCGCGATACTCTCATGGCGAACCGAACACGCCCCGCCCCCTGCTGCCCCGCCCAGCACCGGCTCATTGCACCTCATGTGTTATGTGTACACAACGAATACAGGGCTGTTGCCTAACCACCATTAACCACATATAATCGCAATAAGCTCAGTGTTTTGTTACTTTTGATAATAAGCAAGGTGTAATCTTTCAAATTATGTCTATTTGATCACGAAATGCAAACAATAAATGCCGTTTTGGCGCTCTTAGATGTGGCGTGACAGATATCACTGTATGCATGCGGCAGCGCGGAGCGCGATCATCTCTTCCTCAGTTACAGAATAAACATGAATGGACACCCGAAGGTATGTTGAAAGATTCAGTATACTTACTGAAAGGCATCATAACTCGTGTAAACACTCAATCAGTGTTTCAACAACGGAAATACGTCAATAAAACGCTTAGTTTTTCACATAGCTTTATATTTACCTCAGGCAAGTCATTCAGTGTCCACAGCTTGCTGGTTTGCTAACTCTTTCACTAAATAAATGCTATATATTAGCCTATATATAATATTTTACTTAACCTGTTTATGATATCTTGATTATTTAATGTATGTTTAAAATAGTTGTCATGAAAATAACAGCAACTGTGTAAATTATTATATAACAATAACAAATTAGAGTAAAAACATGTTAATGCAAAAATTGCCTTATGTGCAGTTTACATGTTTTCATACAATTTGTTATTTGAGTGTTGATTATTATCATTTAGCCTAAAAGTCTAGGCTCTGTTGTTAAGCTTTAATGTAGTAATGTGCAAGTAAGGGCTGTAGTTTACAGCATTAGCAGATAATTTTGTTATCCTTGAGAAACGTTTACTTGTAATTGAATTAATTTAAAGACAAGGACACAATTTGTTCATTAAAGCACTGTTTAATAAAAAATAAAAGCAATTTTAGCTTTCTAAACCCCCCCACCCCACCCCACCGAAATAAGCCGAACCGAACCGAGACCTCAAAACCGTGGGACGAACCGAACCGTCAGGTTTGTGTATCGTTACACCCCTAATAAATAGTGACTTTTATTATTACAAAAATTTAAATCATATTCATGTAGGGTTCTGATTTTGATTTTAATTTAAATCATATTCATGTAGGGTTCTGATTTTTTTTTTTTTTTTCTGTCATTTGTGATTATTTGAGAACCTGTATTTGTAGTTTTTAAATGCACATTGGAAGAGGCTGTAAACTCAGACCTCTTTACAGTGTTTGTCCATATTACCATATCATAGCTCAATGCCATTTGTGAATGGTCACACTTAAGTGTTTTTGTTGTCTTCAGGTACCTGAAGTATCTCACAAAGAAGTACCTCAAGAAGAACAACCTGCGTGACTGGCTGCGTGTAGTAGCGAACACCAAGGAGAGCTATGAACTGCGCTACTTCCAGATAAATCAGGATGAGGAGGAGGAAGACGATGAAGATTAAATAATTCCATACCACTCTTTTGTAAATTCAATAAATTTTCAAAAGAAATCTGTTTCTTTGTGTCTGGTGTGCTCATTTCAGTATGTTCAAAACATTGTGTCGTTTGCTCTGAGGGTGCAAAAGTGCTGGCAAAATCCATTTGATTTATAATTATGCATTTTCTTTCTATTTTTAGAGCAACAGAAGTCTGTTCCATTTAAGCATATAGGACTCTTACCACCAGTCAGACAGGACCAATAATTTCCATAGCAACTGAAGTTTGTGCACTCACAGGGTTCATAGAGTTAATTTATCAGGGAACATCTTAAACCGGCATGAAATGGTTGATAGATTTAGCTGATATCCCAAGCTTGTGCTCAACTCTTCGGACCAGCTGAAAAGTATCTAAAACCACACTAGACGGGGAGACCAGCAAACCAGCTTAGTTTGGTTTATGCTGGGTTCTACTCCCACCCACCTGCCTTATAATGGTATATGGTTTTTAATTGTTCTTGATTGGTGCAGGCAGCGTGTTCTCGACATTATTTTTAATGTCTTGCTTTATTATGTAGAGCGTCTGGCAGCAGTATCCTTGGCAACGGCTCATGATTCACGGATTGTCCTGAAGGAGGTACACAAGAATAAGATAAATTGGATGTTTATTTGCTTTAAAAAAAATAATTTCGTTTAAATGACAGAAACCTGGGAATGTTTTGTTCACCCAAAATGCGAAAGCAGAATGACAGCATCAGTCATCACCATTCACATTTATAGAATTGCAAGAAGATGCATTGAAAGCGAATGGTGACCGAGACTGCGAGATCCCCCCCCCCCCCCCCCCCCCCCCCTTTCTTTTTGAGTGAACCGTCCCTTTAAAACGTCAATAAACTCCGGCGTCAGATATTCAGCTGTGACCTTGAATGTATAATTTGTTCGACCTAAATTTGTAAAATAAAAAAAGCAGGACAACTATTTTTCCCCCCAGCTCTTATTATGCGTTTCCCTCGCCTGACTGAAAAGGGATTGTGAGGGAACTTTCTCCCGTGTCTCCCTGTATAACCTCGCATTCCTCGAACTTGAGCGGGAAAAGGGCAATGCCAGCGCGAGACGGTCGCACGCGCCGCCGCCGCCACTCTCAGTACTAGTTAAGCCGGTGACCAGCAGAACAGCACTAACTAGTTGTGTCGGGGAAATTATGGGATGGATTTCCATGGCAACCGACCAGACGTCACAATCTGGGCATGTGTGTTCCATTTTTGTCTCTTTCTTATTTTCAGACTGGAGGATTTGGATAGAGAAGAGGGAGAAAGGGAAAGATGTTTTAAAACAGGGCAGCCATCTTTTATTTTTATTGAGAGCATATTAAAAGAACATTTTTACCTCACCTTTAGTAGACGTCTCCTCTGAATCTGAAAATCTGGGCATTGAGAGGGTTAAGTTTCAGGACTTTATCCCTGTATCTCGGATGTGATTTTCTTGTTATGCGGTAAAGATGCCCGGATCGCTAAGCAATGAAGATGAGGGGCAAGACGATGTGGATTTTGAGGACGACGTGCCAGGTGAGGGGGTAAAGAGTCACAGGGGAGGGAGAGTTCTGCCCTTCACAAACTGCGCTGCTACGCCTAGTTGAATGCGGAGGAAAAGGGGCTTGACGCGCGTGCGATTTATTATAGTCTCAGTAGCTTCTGTTCTCACACCGGACACTGTTCGTCCAAAAATAACGGTACACTGTCCGCCTGTATTTGAGTCATTAAAGCGCGACTGTCCGCCAGCAGACCATCAGTCTGCGATTCTCATTTCTCAGCTATGTTCGTATTCCACCATCCGGCGGTTTGTTTTTACAGGCGCATTTGTCTTTGCATATAAATGAGTTATGCATGCACCCACTGTCTTTTTTTCTTTCCAGTCAGGCTGCTCTGATATTGCACCCACTGTGCACAATGATATTTTAACCTGATGGACTGTTTTAATATAAAGTCTAATGCATGGCATGCTGCAGACATATTGTAAAAATAGTATGCAAGACCGAGCTGATTGTGATTTATGCATCGTTTAGAGCTGATCTAAACACAAAAAAGGGAGCATCATCAGTTTCCCAAAAAGGTGTTATGGCATTCCTCCGAGGAATATTTAAGGGCTGATGGTGACAAAGCTTCTCTGTGGTCACACTGTCTTGTAAAAGTAGTGCATGTGCTTGACAGAGCCACGTGTGACAGGAAAACTTCAGCTACAATGATCCTCTGCCTCTGTGGTCTATTTGACACAGACTTGAGCCAAGACAGTCCACAGTATCTTATAAGAGTTTGTTTTCTACACTGTAAAAACGTTACTGTAAAAATACAGTGGGGATTTTATATTTTGCAATTGGATTATATAATGAAACAAACCTATTTGATGTATTATTAATCTGTTTGCTACTGTAAAATGCACTGATAATGATAGGCTACAGTTCATCAAAATTGGAATTACAGTGTAGACGTGTGGTGTTGCCTGAAAGAGGGGTATTTGCTTAATCTGAATGAATGCATGTAACAGATTTTTTGTGTGCAAAAGCTGCTTTACATAAAATTGTTCTTCTTATTGTTGTTATTCTTCACGTTGATGCTGGGTATTTGGTTCTCTGGTAATATTCAAGGTTAACTCCAAAGCCAATCTTATCCATGGGTTCATCACTGCTGTTGACAATCTCTGTTTGACTGTATTCTTATGATGTCACACTGTCTGTTTATGCTTCCAGTGTAGGCGTGCATCTTATTTAAAAAAAGACTCATCAATCTTGTTTTTTGCGATAGATTGGTCTCAAAAGCCATAGATTGTGAGAGTGTGGTTCTCAGTGGTGTGATCGAGAAGCCGTGTAGTAAAGACACAGTTCTGCCTGCATGCCTGCCTTTTATACATTCATGGCCCTCAGTTCAATAAAATCAATACATTTATAGTTTTTCGCTCACAGCTCGGTCTAGGCTGCCTCTGAATTAGTCACAAATTAATCACGTGACCGACCTGAGCACGACTATCTCATTTGCACCCCAATCGCGTATTTACCTTGTTTTTTGTTTTTGTTTTTTTTGCTAGGCGGCAACATGCCAGAGATGAAGCTGCTGCGGGCTGCAAATGGTTTGAAATAATGTGCAGTATGCAGAAGAATTAATAATTGAGAAATAATTTATGAGCCAGCATGCTCTTTCCGTGTAGACAGTAAGCCCCCGCATGTGCTAAAAATGAGAAATCTATGCAGTGCAGGACTAGCCAGGATTTTGGGTTATGCTGTTTAGTCCCATTCACTGTGATTGCTTTCATTGTGCAGGCCAGAACACGTTCACTGGTTCCTATTCTGAGGTGGCTGGTGAATTTTTGGTGAGATTCTTAAATACAACTTGAATTTAGCTAATATTTAAGATGTGAAATGAGCTTTTTAATGTATTAGTTGCAAACCACTGCATAATACTTCCTGTACAATGCGATTACATTCAAACAATTCATCTCTAGCTTTTCCGCAAAGAACCGTAAAGCATATTTTTCTTTATTTTGAATTCATTTCAGTGAATCTAAGATGCAGTAATGTGATAGGACTTACATTGAGAATGCAGTATAGCAGGCCATCGAAGTGAGATTTGCAAAGCAAACAGGACTGTTTACGGCACGATCTAAACACTGCAGAACACATGACTGGTGCCCACAGTAGGAGCAATGAAGTGATCACTGGTGCATGCCCTAAACGCAGATACAAAGAAACAAACGGATGATTTATAGAACGTTAAGAGAATGAAGCATGATAAACAATTCAAAAGCAAGCTCAAAATTTGCATGTTATTTCACCTCCATCGGATTTGGTTAATGGATGTGCATCAGCTCTGTTAAGATATGTACATTTTAATCAGTTACTTTTAAATTGTTGCAACTTGACTCCACATTCCTCGTGTGCCACACCAGGAACAAAGGATGGAGCGGCTCCAGAGAGAAAGAGGGATTTTTCCCAGTTTTCCAAAGGTTTGCAGTCTCAAAATTCATAGCAGATTCAATGGATAATTTACCCACAAATTAAATTCTCTAATTTACTCAATCTCATGTCGTTCAAAACCTGTATGA